>NC_037343.1:23834535-24137565 GCF_002263795.3 Bos taurus
GCACAGTTTCCATATCAATGTCAGACTTTTTATATGGGGGATTAAATCCAACATAGAGAGAAGCCGAATTGTTTTGCTGTAAAAATAAGCCCTAACAACACAAAGTTTGCAGTAATATCGACCCTTAAACAACACAGAGCTTAGGGCTACTGATCCTCACAGAATCGAATCTGTGTTAAATTATAGCTGGCCCTCCATTGCCCTGGTTCCCCCCTTTCACGGTTCCATATCTGACGATTCAATGACCACAGACCATACTGTGATATTCACTATTGAAAAAAAATCCATTAAGTGTTCCCAGGCAGTCCAAACCCCATGCTGTTCACGGGTCAACTCTATTTCCTATCAAAGACCAAATGCAAGAGTAGAAAAGTATGCCTTCCTTTCCTTAAGTAAAGGGATCTTCTTAAGGATGCTGAGGGGGTACCTGGGGCCTGTGGGTGATGAGGTAAAGCCTCTGAGCAGAGCTGCTCCCCAAGTGTGAGGGGTTCTGGTCAGCTTGTTGTCAGAGGGAACACAGGGGCCACATCAAGCCGGAGTCTCACCTTGGAAACGGCTGGACATTCACATCCACTGGACACTCCTCTCTGCCAGCTCCCAGCTCTGCTCAACTCTACTCCAGCCCAGATTTTCAAGCACTGTATCTCCTCTTCCTTTCCTGCCTCTGACCATCACTCCAAACCTCATTCCTAGGCAGGACCTTTAACCAATCTTTGTGTTGCTACCCTTGCTGCTGGCTTATTGCTCTGTATTCTCCAGCTCTTCCATTACCTGGCAACCAGGGCCTTCCACATCCTTCCCGGTCTGGATGCCCCAGACACTCAGATATTCTCCTCCACCACAGCCTTCCCAGCAAAGCTTCCGCATTTGTCTGGCAAAAAATGTTCAGCTTCTTTGAGGTTGAGTGAAGAGTCTCTCTAGCAGTGGTCCTTGTTCTGTTTTTGTTGACTCAACTCTGCTGAGGGATGTGGGCAACTGCATCTGTAATAGTGCCTCTCCAGTCCAGGGATGTTCAGCAGGGGAGGATGGAAAAGTTTGGGCATGCCTTCATGAAGGGGTACCAAATTCCTTTACAGTGGGAGAGAAGTTTTAATGGTAAAAATGTTCCTCCTCCCTTGCCAGATGCTTCTGATATATCTCCAGGGCAGCAAGCCTTCTTTCCACTACCCGTTTCTCCTTAGGAATCACAGCTAAAGGAAAGGCATCTTTTAGTGGAGCGGGCCAATAGTTCATATTTTTCCAACAGGAACCTGAAAGGAAGGAAAACAAGGGCTACAGTTCAGAGTTTGTCTGGAGTATCCTTCCCATCAGCAAAGGACATGCAGAGTATGTGTGTCTTGGTCCTAGCTGTTTTTTTCCTCTGTCTACCATGAGTAAAAGCCATTGAGAGCAGGAGTGGGTAATCACTCCTCACAATGTCGCTTCAATTGTGGTGAATATGTTTTCCCTGCATTCTGTGAATGAAATGAATGATCTGGAAGGAAAATACTAAGTGAGAGAGACTGGCTGTAAGGGTGGCCAGAATTGGGCGAGAGGCAGGTGGGGGAAAAGGAGAAATTACTTCTTGCCACCCACTCTCCTGAACTGTCATTTGCCTCTGGGCAATACTCTCATTATTTCTGACCTTTATTCTCTAAGATAAAATTTGTTTCCTGTGGTCAGCAACACAAGGATGTCCTTGAAATAGCCATTGATGCTTCTGTCCCCTGTTTGCATCCTCTAGGACTCTGTGTCCATAAAGTATCTTTCTGGTTGTTACTGATGTTTATTAAGGTTGCTGTCAGCTCTGAAGGGCTGATGGAAAAATTGCTATTCTGTATCCATAGTCCTTTTGCCTTCAATGCAAGAGACACAGGTTCAATCCCTGGGTTGGGAAGATCCCCTGGAGAAGGGAATGGCAACCCACTCCAGTATTCTTGCCTGAAGAATCCCATGGACAGAGGAGCCTGGCAGGCTACAGTCCATGGGGTCACAAAGAGTCAGCATGACCAAGTGATGAGCACACATCCGTAGTCCCACTTTTCAGAGAGAAAGTGGTCATCTCCTAGCAGTGCAATTTTTCAGAGGCAAAATCAGTCATGTGACATAACACACCCTGCCGAACAATGGAGGGAGGGATGATAAGGCCTTCAGTTCAGTTCAATTCAGCCGCTCAGTCGTGTCTGACTCTTTGCGACCCCATGAATTGCAGCACGCCAGGCCTCCCTGTCCATCACCAACTCCCGGAGTTCACTCAGACTCACGTCCATCAGGTCAGTGATGCTATCCAGCCATCTCATCCTCTGTCGTCCCCTTCTCCTCCTGCCCCCAAGCCCTCCCAGCATCAGAGTCTTTTCCAATGAGTCAACTCTTTGCATGAGGTGGCCAAAGTACTGGAGTTTCAGCTTTAGCATCATTCCTTCCAAAGAAATCCCAGGGCTGATCTCCTTCAGAATGGACTGGTTGGATCTCCTTGCAGTCCAAGGGACTCTCAAGAGTCTTCTCCAACACCACAGTTCAGACTAACTGTGGCATATTAGACAAGAGTAAGTCTGACTAAGGAAGGCTATTGCAAACTGTTACTTGTCTTTCATTCTAAAAATTGAATACTGTCTATAATCGTCAGTTAAGTCTACTTGCAATAGATAAACATATCAATACAGTGTATTTAAAGGGATTATTTAAGTATAGACTTTACTTTTATCTTGAAAAGTTTATTTTTTCTTTAACTTATTTACTCCTCTTGTTGTGGTGCACAGGCTTAGTTGCCCTATGACATGTGGGATCCTAGTTCCCTGATCAGGGATCAAACCTGAGCCCCCTGCATTGGAAGGTAGATTCTTAAGCAGTGGACCACCAGGGAAGTCCCTACTATAAACTTTTTATGTTTTTTTTTTAAGAAACTGAAAAATTGAAAGATGTGAAAAAAGAACCAAACAGAACTTCACTGTTGAGTATGATAAACAGTCAGCCCCTCGTAGGTGTTTATTTTTATTTTAAATTAATTTACGTGTTTTAATTGGAGACTAATTACTTTACAGTATTGTGGTGGTTTTTGCCAAACACTGACATGAATTAGTCATGGATGTACACGTGTCTCCCATCCCAACCTACTATAAACTTTATAAACACAGTAGACAAGCTTAATTCAGAATGACTAAAATTACGTATGTATTAACTACATGTGGTCTGCCTTATCATAAACTCAGTCAAGCATAATTATCTATATCATACTGTATATACCATATATTTTGGCTGAAATAATTGATTTCAAAGTCCTCCATAGTAGAAATTATTGAAATCCTTGGCCAGGTGTGTCTAGGAAACTTGTTTTTGTTTTGATATTGTTTGCTTGTTCTGTTCCAGGTTCCACAGATGTTCCTGGCTTATATTGTTATATAAGATATTGTGGCTTATACCATTTTTATATGAGGACCTCATGTTGCTAACAGAGAACTTTCATTCTGTTAACGGCAGTGATTCAAAGTTTGGATTTTCAGCTTAGAGTTTGAGATTCATCAATCACAGCTTAGGGCAGTTGCTGTCTTTCAATACTAATTAAAAAGGGCCGGTTTAGTTCAGTCGCTAAGTTGTGTCCGACTCTGCGACCCCATGAATTGCAGCACGCTAGGTCTCCCTGTCCATCACCAACTCCCAGAGTTCACTCAAACTCATGTCCATCAAGTCGGTGAGGCCATCCAGCCATCTCATCCTCTGTTGTCCCCTTCTTCTCCTGCCCCCAATCCCTCCCAGCATCAAGATCTTTTCCAATGAGTCAACTCTTTGCATGAGGTGGCCAAAGTATTGGACTTTCAGCTTCAACATCAGTCCTTTCAATGAACACCCAGGACTGATCTTTAGGATGGACTGGTTGGATCTCCTTGCAGTCCAAGGGACTCTCAAGAGTCTTCTCCAACACCATACTTCAAAAGCATCAATTCTTCGGCACTCAGCTTTCTTCACAGTCCAACTCTCGCATACATACATGACCACTGGAAAAACCATAGCCTTGACTAGACAGACCTTTGTTGGCAAAGTAATATCTCTGCTTTTCAATATGTTATCTAGGTTGGTCATAACTTTCCTTCCAAGGAGTAAGCGTCTTTTAATTTCATGGCTGCAATCACCATCTGTAGTGATTTTTGGAGCCCCCCCAAATAAAGTCTGACACTATTTCCACTGTTTCCCCATCTATTTCCCATGAAGTGATGGGACCAGATGCCATGATCTTCGTTTTCTGAATGTTGAGCTTTAAGCCAACTTTTTCACTCTCCTCTTTCACTTTCATTAAGAGGCTTTTTAGTTTTTCTTCACTTTCTGCCATAAGGGTGGTGTAATCTGCATATCTGAGTTTATTGATATTTCTCCCGGCAATCTTGATTCCAGTTTGTGCTTCTTCCAGCCCAGCGTTTCTCATGATGTACTCTGCATATAAGTTAAATAAACATGGTGACAATATACAGCCTGTTACTAGTAACTATTACTCAAAAAAGGTGTCCCTCTGTATTTTTATCATTTGCCAACTCTTTGTTTCTCTCAAAATGCTGCTTGCAAGCTGCTGCTTCTTTTTTTTTTTTTTTTGCCTCAGAGGCTGCCAAACAGAAAGAGGAAAAGGCAGAATAATAGAAGATAGGGAGATGTGTTTTATAGCCTCTGGATTTTGGGTGGGAAGAAATGCATGTGGCTCCAATATGAACTGAAAAGGCTTCTGCTGCTGGGAAATTGGGAAGGAGGCAGAGATGCCAGAGCAGCAGTATTAAACAGAACTCTGGCTGCAGAGATCCTAGATTTTAGTATTTAACCATTTCACACCCTTTTCTGGGCAGGCTGCAGAAATGTCTTTCAAAACAAGCAGCAAGCAATCTGGAGTTCTGGCTCTTAAAAGAGCTAGCAAACAGAATTGGAAAAGTGTGGTTAAAAAACTTAAAGGATTGGAGTTTAAGGAAGGAAGTGTTATTCACAGTTGCCAAATTTCAGGATGATTAAATTCTTTTATCTGCTCATTAATTTTCTACAATGCAGCTCATCTATGTGACTCTTGGTTACTCAGGCTGACTTACACCCAAAGAGCTATTCTGGCAACCTTGCCCACCTCCACCCTCTTTCTCCCTGCTTCTCGCCAAATCCTTAGCCAAAACCATAATTTAGATGCCTGCCTAAGTCTTGCTTAAGATACATTTTCTAAACTGGGTTCTACAGAATTGTGTTCCATAAGCTGTTGATAACAGTGCTGAGCTGTAAACAGGAGGAAAATGCTGGATTAAATCAAGGGAAATGGTTCATTGGTTTCAGGATTTCTCAGGATCTTTAACATGTTAATTTAACTGGTAACTGGCAAAGAGGAACACGATATCCATGTTTCCCAGGCTGGTGTGATCACAGTGGACCATTTTGTGGTATGTTTGTGTTAACTTTAAGGGTTTTCAGTGCATCCAAAGGATGGTTTGAGAAATGCTGGCCCAAGAACATCCCCTGAACAGTATTCTCTAATAAATATATCTATACAGGATCCAACCCAGGTAGTATGAGGAACAGGTAAAGAATGGAAACCCAGTTCCTTTCTCTGCCTCCGTGTGGTAGTTAAGGGCCTGCCTGAGATCTCCGAGTTGTTCTGGTTCCAACTCTCCCACCTACAGCTGCTAAGTCCAGAATTCAAGGATCTCCATGCCATGGCTGCGAATTCTCTTTCCAATTTTACCACCTGAGGTTTGCAGGGCAGGGGTGGTGGCAGCACATAAACAGATGAAGCAATAGCTGTGTGTCTCAATATCATCCACCTATAAGCACTGAATTATTCATTCCTTGAACCAATCCCTATGGTCTCCCACCTCTACCCTTTTCTCATCCTCCCCTTTACCCTGAATGTCTGTTCTTCCCATCTTGCTTGTCAAAATCTACCTGGTCCTTTGAAGACGATCTCAAGTGCCTCCTCTTCCAGACAGCCTTTCTCCATCACCTCTTTCCAGAATTGAAAGTTGTCCTTCTGTCTGGTGTATATTGCAGGCAGATTCTTACCTTCTCAGCTACCAGGGAAGCCCATATGTATGTGTACGTATGTATATACATACATATGTATATGTATATATACATACATATATATATATATATATACACACATACATATGGGCCTCATATATATATATGATAAAATACTACTGAGCCATATAAAAGAATGAAAGTTTACCATTTGTACAACATG
Source organism: Bos taurus (assembly GCF_002263795.3). Lineage (NCBI taxonomy): Eukaryota > Metazoa > Chordata > Mammalia > Artiodactyla > Bovidae > Bos > Bos taurus. The sequence goes on from NC_037343.1 coordinate 23,840,714, forward strand.
GATGGACTTGGAAGGCATCGTACTAAATGAAATAAGTTGGACAGACACACACTGTGTGATCTCACTTACATGGGGAATCTAAAAAATACAACACGCTAGTGAGTGTAACAGAAAAGAAGCAGAGTCACGCATATAGAGAAGAAGCTAGTGGTTACCAGTGAGGAGAGGGGAGAGAGGAGGGACTATGCAAGGGGTAGGGGAATAAGAGGTACACACTATTAGATATAAAATCAGCTACAAGGATATATTGTACAACACAGAGGAAATAGCCAATGTTTTATAATAACTATAAATGGAGTGCAGCTGTTGTATACCTGTAACTTATATACGTCAATGTAAATTTCAGCTATATTTCAATTTAAAAAAGAAGGTGTTCTTCTCTTTTCTTTCAACCATCACAGCCCCTTGACTACGTGTCATGGTATTTAACATTGTGCCTTTTGTGATAATTTGCTATGGTTTCTCTTTTTGTGTTCTTTAATAACACTAACTCTTGAGTACCGGCTATGTATCAGGTATTTTAGTTGTTTTACATACTTCTGCTTGACTAACTCTGAAAAGTTAGTGTTATTATATCCTTTTTACAGTTTAGGAAAAACTTTAATCAGTCAAGCTCCCTGATATAATTTAGTAAGGTCTTTTGATCTTGACCTGGATCTACCTGCCTCCAAATCTCATAGGCTAAAAGAATGACCCCAGTCTGTATTGCATCAAGGAAATTTTTTGGTAAAGTTTTTTGTCCATCCAATTGTGTGATCCATGAGCACTAGAACCCTGATTATAATAATGCAGTAGGATCTTAAAGCGGAGAAGGCAATGGCACCCCACTCCGGTACTCCTGCCCGGAGAATCCCATGGACGGAGGAGCCTGGAAGGCTGCGGTCCATGGGGTTGCTGAGGGTCAGACACAACTGAGCGACTTTACTTTCACTTTACACTTTCATGCATTGGAGAAGGAAATGGCAACCCACTCCAGTGATCTTGCCTGGAGAATCCCAGGGACGGGGGAGCCTGGTGGGCTGCTGTCTATGGGGTCGCAGAGTCAGACACGATTGAAGTGACTTAGCAGCAGCAGCAGCAGCAGGATCTTAAAGGGATGTTTAAACAAAGGACTTTATAAAGACTTCAATGGGATTATGGAGAATGACTACACCATTCTCTGTAATAAAGATTACATCAAATGGTTGTACAACAGATTTTGATTTCAGTCACTAATTTTTCTCCACTATCAATCAGTGAAATCTTAGGTCATCATGACCTTTGGTAAAATACTCAGTTTTGTTGTGGATCTTCTTTCAGTGCCTCTTTTCTTCTTCTAATCCAATGCCATCTGCAGGGGAATAATAATAGCAAATCTTGTACCAAAATCAAAATGCTGATAATGATCAAAACTATTCAGAGCCCACCATTATGTTAACTAGGTCATACATTAGTTGCTTTACATGTATTGTCGTATTCGTCACTATGACATTCTGATATATGTCCATTAGTTCCTTTTTACCCACGAGAAACTGAGACTCAGACTCAACAATCTGCCTAAGGTCACACAAGCAGTGATGTCAGAACTGAGATAGGGATCTGTATTTGAAATTACTGCAGAGTCAAGCTATTTTATTGAGTGATTTTCAAGCTGGAGTATATGCACCTCTGGAATGTGAAAAAAATTTTTAAGGTATACAATGCATAGTTTTAAAGAAATCAATATCCAAATCTTCAACCATCTTCAGTGAGATATTCCCTTCTAGAGAATAGACCTGTGTTGTCTATATATAGAGAATAGACCAGTAATTGTCTATATTCCTCACCCACTTTGTTTTCTTTTATTTATCTGGCTTTATTTATCTTGATATATATTTTATTTATCTTTTATTTTATTAAGATATTTTAAGATTAAATATTTGAAGATGAAAATATTAAGATATTTTATTTATCTTTCTTTGTTTATCTGGCTGAGCTGGGTTGCAGCATGTAGGTTCTTGGTTGCAGCATGCGAGATCTAGCTTCCTGACCAAGAATTGAACCCAGGCTCTCTGCATTGAAAGCACAGAATCTTAACCACTAGACCTCCAGGAAAGTCCCACCCATTTTAAAATCTTATTATGGGCGCATTGTCCTGAAATGAAAAAACTTCCCAGTGCCAAGCCAAAGGAGGACTTCCTCTGATGGGTAATGAGGTGCCATGAACCTTTAAGATCCTGTTTGTCTCGGTTTTGCTCTTGTTCCTGTGTAAAGGTGGGGGTGGCATTCCTGGGTAGGGAAGTTCAGATTCAGAGTAGCGTGGGATGGCAGAGGAGAAAGGACAATTTTGCTCAATAAATTTGCTTCTCTCATTTCCTATTGAGATAGAGTCTTATAAAAGTAAAGCATTGATAAGAAATATGAAATACTTAAAATATACTTAAGGCATTTAACTGTAAACTTTTTTTTCAGCGATTTTCAAAGGAGTACTTTTTCTCCTTTATAGCTGGAAAACAAGTCATCTCTAAACAACAATATAGAGGAATGACATTAATTCCTTTAAATATAACAGGAAGCTTTTTCAGGATACATTAGCTAAAATGCATAGATAAAAATTTTATGTATTTCTTTTTCAGAATTGGTCATTAAAACCTGTATTATCAAATCATATTATTAAATATTTATTCCAGTTGCAATCAACTCTTGTTTCATCTTATAAAACGTTTAAATTATTTTTAACTCATTAGCAAAAAATAAAATTATGTGCTTGTGGTAAAACCTATATATAGGAAAAGTTTGATCATGATTCATCTGACTAAAAGATGTTGTCTCAATATAATTTTATTATAATCAATATTTATAAAAGTATTTACTTTGTTTTCATCAAGTGTGTTTAACCATCATTATAATGATAATGCAACTCCCCTTAAATTTTAAACATTAAACATGTTAGGTCATAGAAAATAAAACATCAAATTTTCAGTTATTATACATATTTTAATTATAGATATGAAATGATCAAAGAATTTCAAACACAAAAGATTTTTAACCATAAAATATATTAGGATAGATTTGTGTGTGTGTGGAGAAGCAGAACAGAAATATGAGCTCAGATAGAATGAAGAAACATGTAAAATTTCCAAATGTTAAAAAATGATCTTTCTCATATTTTTAAAGTGAATAATGGTGGATATCAAATTGTTAAGGTATTATATTTCATTGGATAGTGAAATCAGATCAAATAGTGCTCAGTCTTGTCCAACTCTTTGCAGCCCCATGGACATGGAATTTTCCAGGCAAGAATACTGGAGGAATTACATTTCCCACTCCTGGGATCTTCCTGACCCAGGAATTGAACTCTTGACTCTTGAGTCTCCTGTATCGGCAGGAAGATTCATTACCACTAGGGTCACCTGGGAAGTGGGGTGGCTCAGTGGTAAAGAATCCTCCCACCAATGCAGGATACATGGGTTGGATCCCTGGGTTGGGAAGATCCCCTGGAGGAGGAAATGGCAACCCACTCCAGTAATCTCACCTGGAAAATTCCATGGACAGAGGAGCCTGATCAGCTAGTCCTTGGGGTAGCAAAGAGTTGGACATGACTCAGCAACTGAGGACGCAGCAGGCGTGAGGTGGCACCTCCTCGTGATTTTGATCTACATTTCCCTGACGACTAGTAACATTGAGCAAGGTTCACTTCACCATAGGAACTCGTGGCAAATGCTCCTTCCTAACCTCTCATCTAGGTCACTTTGTTACATTTGCTCACAGGAGGATAATCTATCCTCCAGAACACTTAGTAAGTTTTAAACAGCATATTTACTATTAGCTGGTTCACCTCCCCTCGTTAGATTAAAAATTCCACGAAGGCTAAGACCATGGTTTTTGTTTAATTTTATTCCCAGCATCTAGTACAGTGTCTGGTACACACCAAATGCTCAATATATACTTGTTAAATGAATGAATGAACGGATAGTGACTTTTCTCCCTCTGGAATAACAGTTCTTAATCTTGGTTGCACTGTGGAATCAGTTGAAGAAGTTTTAAAAGGTACTGAAGCTTGGGTCTCACTCCAGAGCTATTTAACTTAATTGTTCTTCTGGATCGTGAACGCATTGAAAGGAATTTTTAAACATCCTTAGAGGTGGAGGACACATGGAGGGTTAGAAGAGTCAAAGTATGTGTGGACATGTGTGTGAAATATGTGAACACTTGTGTGTATGTGTATATTCACACATAAGCCCATTTGCACCTTTCAGGAGGGTTTGGGTCTTTTTCCCAGAATAGCACTTCTGGGAAAACATTTTAAAACAGAATAGCACTTCGACCTCTTTTACTCAAATTCAATTTCCTAGGCAGTATTAGAAGCTGACTTCTTGATTGTTTAGACTAAACCAATTCTGAGGTCCTATTCGATCTTGAGAGCCTAACTTAAAAAAATTTTTTTCATGTTGCTGCCAAGTAAAGACAGTCAAAATATTAAGCTGTTTTTATTTTTTAGGTGGAAGCGCTATTTTCAGCTCTGGAATCAATGCTCTCATTTGCAGTTAACGAGACTTGACATTCTAAAATCCTTGTAGAAAAATCTCAATATATTAAAATTCCAATCACAAAGACGACAGTGCTCTGTCTCCCCATCAAGATGCAACATGACCTTAGGACTTCCCTGGAGGTCCAGTGGTTAAGAGTCACCTTCCAATGCAGGGGATGTGGGTTCGATCCCTGCTTGGGGACCTAAGATCGCACATGCCTCTCAGCCAAAAGACTAAAACATAAAACAGAATTGATACTGTAGCAAATTCAATAAAGACTTTTAAAATGGTCCACATTAAAAAATAAATCTTAAAAAAAAGATACCACATGACCAGAGCTGGTCCCCCTCTGACTACATTTCCTCAAACGTTTTCAATTTGAGCAACTGCCTGGCCTGACATCGGTGATGACTCACTAAGCTTGTGGGAAATCTGCTATTTGCTCTATAATCCTTTCAGGTGGAGATCAGACATCTGTTCCTGAAATCATTTTTCTGAGGCAGTGGCAAAGCTTTCCAGCACCCAGCTGGTTAATACAGGCAGATTTCCTGGGGACTTAACTGCTTGGAGGTCACATTTTTTCCCCGAAAACACTAAGGCTTCCGTGCTGTTTGCTGACTGGGGGCCCTGAAGCACTGTCCACCTCCGACGCCTTACCAAGGACAGACAAGGGCAGACACAAGCAGTGATTCTCAGGGATTTCTCTAAAGCCCTGTAGTTCCCTTCAAAGCATTCTCACCCACTCTGCTGTTTGCTGATGCATACAATACAAAGATTTCTGTGACGCTTTACTTCCCAAAATTTCTATTAGAAAATCAGAAGCACGTTGAAGTTGCTTTTTATCATCTTAAAGATGATAAAGATGATTTAAGAGGGGAGATGATGTCTCCCCTCTTGAGATTTTAATCCAAACTCCTATCTTGAAAGAATCACTGGCTTGCTGCAGCATGTGTGTGTGTGTGTGTGTGTGTGTGTGTGTGTGTGTGTAGGTACAGGGTGACAGGTGACACCAGCCCACTCTGGAATAGGGCCACTGACTTTGGGCCACCTTGGGGCACGTCAGAACCAAGTGTCTCTGATGTCCCTCTAAGCTGAGCACACACACACACCTCAGGCGTGAATAGGACAGGACAGGCCTACTCTTGACACTGCCAGGTGTGTGCTGGGGGACTCCCAGTGCGAAGGCAATGGAAAAGCTTGTGAGGTGCAGTTCTTTGCTCTGTGACATTTTGTATATCTTCCATCTCTATTTTTAAATTTGCTTGGAATCTCCCTTCTGTTGACCTTTTTATATAAGCCCAGCTTGACCGTTCTGGCTGCTTCACTGGCATAGGGTGATGCAGTGTTTTTCTCAGCTTAATCCGCCTACACATACCCTCTTTATGGAGTGTGGTTTTAAATGGCACCTCTTAAGAACAAGCTAACTTGTAGCAAATACAAGTCTTTCCTATTTCCTCTATTAATTGAAGGGTTGTCACTAACTGCTTGTGGACTTCAACTCCTTGCCTCTCCCTTTGATTTTTCAATATTCATTTGGAACCTGATGATTTCCCCAAGATCAGCCTGTTCCAGCAGTTACCACCTGCTTCTGAGGTATCCTTTCTTAGCTTCCACGGAAAATGCTGAGATGAGTATTTGGTTTGGTCACTTGAAGTCGCATCTGTCTTATTTCTTCAGTTAGTGTATATACTCTAAGAAGGCACCTTTCTAGATCTCGTGAAACAACATGAGATAGGGTAAGAAATAACCCAGAAAAATAACAGGGGCTAAATTTCAGGAATAAAGCTTGCCTGGGAAACAGGTTTGAACTTAATTGGAAGATGGAAATCAGAGTTTAGAGGCCAGTGGGGCAAGTTCAAGGTTATAGGTTGACAGTGAGTCCTGGTGGTCAGGATTAGAGGGAACAAATCTGGAAGAAGAGGGTTGAGGTCCTTCAGAATAACAAGGGCCTGTCTTCGAATTTTGTAAATTTCAGAGAATTTTATTATCAGGGAGGAATCCTGGTGGAAGTCCTGGACATGGTGTCCTAATGGGTCCATTCACTGCATGAGGCTGGGCTCCCATGCCCAGGTAAGAGGCTGTTGTTAGAGTCAAAAGCTATTGTCTCAAAGGTGGGGGGATTCTCAGGAGGGAAAGGCTGACCTCCGGTTCCTTCCTATTGATCTTATTGTTTTCTCCATTCTCACTCTTAGACGATCTCCTGCTGCTGTTTTATTTAGCCATGAGAAAACACGTGCTGAATGTCCACTATGTGAATTGTTTATGCACTGAGTATACAGTGGTGGACGGGACAGAAGCTTCCATTGTGTGCAGTGGACCCAATGGGACCGTGAAGTGAAAAACTCAGTCCAGCCTTCCCTCCTGTGAGTCTTCTTTACTTGCCCAGAACACCGGACACTTCTGGTCACCAAATGTGTGGAATTTTTTTTTCCCCCAACATAAAGAAATTCTCCACAATGCCAGCTGGGTGTCCTCAATTTAATTCTGTCACTGTCTTCCCAGAGACGTCATCAGATCCCATATGTTACAGTCTCAGTCCCATGAGACTGCTCCCCACCACTGCAGCTACCAGTCACAGGTTACCCGCAACCTCGGTCCCACTTGGCTACAGACCATAGCTTCCCATGAGCCCTCTGGATTTGATTAATTTGCTAGAGGGACTCACAGAAGTCAGGAAAGTGTTTACCTAGTTCATCCATTTATTAAAAGATGTGATAAAGGACAAAGATGACAGCCAGATGAACAGATGCATAGGGCAAGGTCTGGGAGAGTCCTGAGCATAGGTTCTTCTGTCCCCATAGAATCAGGGTGTGTCACACTCTCTATACACGGAGAGGTTCACCCACCTGGAGGCTCCCCCAATCCAGTACTTTGGGGATTTTATGGAGGCTTCCTTTTGTAGGCATGGTCAGTTATTAACTCCATCCCTAGCTCCTCTCCTCTCTTTAGAGAAGACACAGGAGGCTGGGCTAAAAATGTCAAGTTTCTAATCATGGCTTGATCTTTCTGGTGACCAGCCCCCACCCTGGAGCCCAACCAAAGTCTCTGTAGATAGATGGATAGATAGATAGGTAAATCTGTCCCCAGTTCCTGGCACAGAGCTTCCTAAAGCTGCTGTAATTTCCTAAGTGATAAGAACATGTGGTGCATCTTTTGGTGCAGTTGGGAAAGAATCCACTAGTCAGTGTCAGAGCCCCAGGAGAGGCAGGTTGGCTCCCTGGGTTGGGAAGATGCCCTGGAGTGCATGTGAGCCAAGTTGCTTCAGTCGTGTCTGACTCTGTGCAACCCCATGGACTGCAGCCCATCAGGCTCCTCTGTCCGTGGGATTCTCTAAGCAAGTATACTGGAGTGGGTCACCATGCCCTTCTCCAGTCCCCTGGAGTACAAAGTGGCAACCCACTCCAGGATTCTTGCCTGGAAAATGCCATGGACAGAGGAGCCTGGCAGGCTACAGTCCATGCTGGTGAAGTTGATATGCACTGGTCCAACTGGAAGCTGCTGGGAGAAGGTCCTTCTATTGCTCTGGTGAGGGTTTTATACACTCTGGTACCTGCCTAAATGTGCTGAAGGCATGTCTGTCTGCCAGGAGCAGAGGACAGGACAGGAGCCACCTCAGCCATGCAGACAGCTCACTGTAGGACTGAGTAGATTTAAGACCAGTTGGCTTCCCAGGTGACTCAGTGATAAAGAACCCACCTGCCAGTGCAGGAGACACAAAAGTCACTGGTTCAATCCCTGGGTCAGGAAGATTCCCCTGGAGAAGGAAATTGTAACCCACTCCAGTATTCTTGCCTGGGAAATCCCATGGACAGAAGAGCCTGGCGGGCTACAGTCGATGGGGTCACACAGAGCTGGACACGACTGAGCACACACAGGCATATCCTCTTTGAGTTCAGTTCAGTCTCTCAGGCGTGTCCGACACTTTGCGACCCCATGGGCTGCAGCATGCCAGGCTTCCCTGTCCATCACCAACTCCTGGAGGTTACTCAAACTCATGTCCATCAAACCATCTCATCCTCTGTCATCCCATTCTCTTCTTGCCTTCAATCTTTCCCTGCATCAGAGTCTTTTCAAATGAATCAGTTCTTTGCATCAGGTGGCCAAAGTATCAGAGTTTCAGTTTCACCATCAGTCCTTCCAATGAATGTTCAGGACTGATTTCCTTTAGGATAGTCTGATTGGATCTCCTTGCAGTCCAAGGGACTCTCAAAAGTCTTCTCCAACACCACAGTTCAAAAGCATCAATTCTTCGGCTCTCAGCTTTCTTTATAGTCCAGCTCTCACATCTATGCATGACTACTGGAAAAACCATAGTTTTGACGAGATGGACCTTTGTTGGGGAAGTAATGTCTCTGCTTTTTAATATGCTGTCTAGGTTGGTCACAACTTTCCTTCCGAGAGCAAGCATCTTTAAATTTCATGGCTGCAGTCACCATCTGGAGTGACTTTGGAGCCCCCAAAATAAAGTCTCTTACTGTTTCCATCGTTTCCCCATCTATTTGCCATGAACAGATAGGACTGGATACCATGATCTTAGTTTTCTGAATGTTGAGCTTTAAACCAACTTTTTCACTCTCCACTTTCACTTTCATCAAGAGGCTCTTCAGTTCTTCTTCAATTTCTGCCTTAAGTGTGGTGTCATCTGCATATCTGAGGTTATTGATATTTCTCCTGGCAATCTTGATTCCGGATTGTGCTTCAACCAGCCTGGCATTTTGCATGATGTACTCTGCATATAAGTTAAATAAGCAGGATAACAATATGCAGCCTTGACATACTCTTCCCGATTTCGAACTGGTCTGTTGTTCCATGTCCAGTTCTAACTGTTGCTTCCTGACCTGCATACAGATTTCTCAGGAGGCAGGTAAAGGGGTCTGGTATTCCCGTCTCTTTCAGAATTTTCCACTGTTTGTTGTGATCCACACAGTCAAAGGCTTTGGCATAGTCAATAAAGCAGAAATAGATGTTTTTCTGGAACTCTCATACTTTTTTGATGATCCAATGGATGTTGGCAATTTGATCTCTGGTTCCTCTGCCTTTTCTAAATCCAGCTTGAATATCTGGGAGTTCACAGTTCATATACTGCTGAAGCCTGGCTTGGAGAATTTTAAGCATTACTTTGGTAGCATGTGCTGCTGCTAAGTCACTTCAGTCGTGTCCGACTTTGTGCGACCCCATAGACGGCAGCCCACCAGGCTCCCCCGTCCCTGGGATTCTCCAGGCAAGAACATTGGAGTGGGTTGCCATTTCCTTCTCCAGTGCATGAAAGTGAAAAGTGAAAGGGAAGTCGCTCAGTCATGTCCGACTCCTATCGACCCCATGGACTGCAGCCCACCAGGCCCCTCTGTCCATGGGATTTTCCAGGCAAGAGTACTGGAGTGGGTTGCCATTGCCTTCTCTGGCTAGCATGTGAGATGAGTGCAATTGTGTGGTAGTTTGAGCATTCTTTGGCATTGCCTTTCTTTGGGATTGGAATGAAAACAGACCTTTTCCAGTCCTGTGGCCACTGCTGAGTTTTCCAAATTTGCTGGCATATTGAGTGCAGCACTTTCACAGCATCATCTTTCAGGATTTGAAATAGCTCAACTGGAATTCCATCACCTCCACTAGCTTTGTTCGTAGTGATGCTTCCTAAGGCCCATTTGACTTCACATTCCAGGATGTCTGGCTCTAGGTCAGTGATCACACCATCGTGGTTATCTGGGTCATGAAGATCTTTTTTGTATAGCTGTTCTGTGTATTCTTGCCACCTCTTCTTAATATCTGCTGCTTCTGTTAGGTCCATACCATTTCTGTCCTTTATTGTGCCCATCTTTGCAAGAAATGTTCCCTTGGTATCACTAATTTTCTTGAAGAGATCTCGAGTCTTTCCCATTCTATTGTTTTCCTCTATTTCTTTGCATTGATCTCTGAGGAAGGCTTTCTTATCTCTCCTTGCTTTTCTTTGGAACTCTGCACTCAGATGGGTATATCTTTCCTTTTCTCCTTTGTCTTCAGCTTCTCTTCTTTTCTCAGCTATTTTTAAGGCCTCATTAGACAACCATTTTGCCTTTTTGTTTTTCTTTTTATTGGGGATGGTCTTGATCCCTGCCTCCTTTATAATGTCGCGAACCTCTGTCTGAAGAAAATTTCTTCAGGCAGTCTGTCTATCAGATCTAATCCCTTGAATCTATTTGTCACTCCCACTGTATAATCGTAAGTGATTTGAATTAGGTCATACCTGAATGGTCTAGTGGTTTTCCTTCTTTCTTCAATTTAAGTCTGAATTTGGCAATAAGGAGTTCATGATCTGAGCCACAGTCAGTTCCCAGTCTTGTTTTTGCTGACTGTATACAGCATCTCCATCTTTGGCTGCAAAGAATATAATCAATCTGATTTCAGTATTGACCATCTGGTGATGTCCATGTGTAGAGTCTTCTCTTATGTCGTTGGAAGAGGTTGTTTGCTACGACCAGTGTGTTCTTTTGGCAAAACTTTGTTAGCTTTGCCCTGCTTCATTTTGTACTCCAAGGCCAAATTTGCCTGTTATTCCAGGTATCTCTTGACTTCCTACTTTTGCATTCCAGTCCCCTATAATGAAAGGACATCTTTTTTGGGTGTTAGTTCTAGAAGGTTTTGTAGGTCTTCATAGAACCATTCAACTTCATCTTCAGCATTACTGGTCGGAACATAGAGTTGGATTACTGTGATACTGAATGGCTTGCCTTGGAAATGAACAGAGATAATTCTGTCATTTTTGAGATTGCATCCAAGTACTGTATTTCAGACTCTTTTGTTGACTATGATGGCTACTCCATTTATTCTAAGGGATTCTTGTCCACAGATGTAGATATAATGGTCATCTGAGTTAAATTCACCCACTCCAGTCCATTTTAATTCACTGATTCCTAAAATGTCGATGCTCACTCTTGCCATCTCCTGTTTGACCACTTCCAATTTACCTTGATTCATGGACCTAACATTCCAGCTTCCTATACAATATTGCTCTTTACAGTATCAGACTCTACATCCATCACCAGTCACACCCACAACTGGGTGTTGTTTTTGCTTTGGCTCCATCTCTTCATTGTTTCTAGAGCTATTTCTCCACCAGTCTCCAGTAGCATGTTGGGCACCTACCAACCTGGGGAGTTCACCTTTCCATGTCCTGTCTTTTTGCCTTTTCATACTGTTTGTGGGTTTCTCAACGCAAGAATACTGAAGTGGTCTGCCATTCCCTTCTCCAGTGGACCACGTTTTGTCAGAACTCTCCACCATGACCCATCCGTCTTGGGTGGCCCCACATGGCATGGCTCATAGATTCATTGCGTTAGACAAGGCTGTGGCCCATGTAATCAGTTTGGTTAGTTTTCTGTGATTGTGATTTTCATTCTGTCTGCCCTTTGATGGATAAGGATAAGAGGCTTATGGGAGCTTCCTGATGGGAGAAACTGATTGAGGGGGAAACCGGGTCTTGTTCTGATGGGCGGGGCCATGCTCAGTAAATCTTCGATCTAATTTTCTGTTAATGAGCGGGGCTGTGTTCCTTCCCTGTTGTTTGACCTGGGGCCAAACTCTGGTGGAGGTAATGAAGACAATGGCGATATCCTTCAAAGGTCTCATGCATGCACTGCGGCAGTCAGTGCCTCTGACCCACGCCTCTGCCAGACTCCTGGACACTCACAGGCAAGTCTAGGTCAGTCTCTTGTGGGGTCACTGCTCCTTTTTCCTGGGTCCTGGTGTGCACAAAGTTTTGTTTGTGCCCTCTGAGAGTCTGTTTCCCCAGTCCTGTGTAAGTTCTGGCGGCTCTATGTTGGGGTTAATGATGACCTCCTCCAAGAGGGCTTATGCCATACCCAAGTCTGCTGCACCCAGAACCTCTGCCCCTGCGGCAGGCCACTGCTGACCTGTACCTCCACAGGAGACGCTTAAACACAGTTCAGGCTCAGTCTCTGTGGGATCACTGGGTCCTGGTGCATACAAGTTTTGTTTGAGCCCTCTGAGCGTCTCTGGCGGGTATGGGGTTTGATTCTAAATGTGATTTAGCCCCTTCTACCATCTTTCTGGGGCTTCTCCTTTGCCCTTGGACATGGGGTACTATTTTTTTGGTGGGTTCGAACATTCTCCTGTCAATGGTTGTTCAGCAGCGAATTGTAATTCTGGAGTTCTTGCAGGAGAAGATGAGTGCACATTCTTCTACTCTGCCATCTTGACCTGGGTTTTCCACCCACGCAAAGTAAACAAGGCAACACGTGGATGAATAATACACTGTCAGGTAGTAGCAACTGCTGTTGCAACATCCAGCAGGGTACAGCAATCATAAGGGAAAGACTGATGGCTACTTGGGGTAATTGGGGAAAACTTCTGGGGAAGTGACGTTTAAGTAGAGGCCTGAAAGGATAGAGAGATGGAAGCAAACAAAGGGCTGGGGAAGAAACTTCCAGGCACAGGGAAGGGCAAATGCAGAGACCTGGAGGCAGGAACTAGGGCAGTGAGGGGAAGGTGAGGTCCCAGAGTCAGGAGGGGCCAGGCCACAGGAGGCCCAGTGGTCTCCTTAGGAGCTCTTTCTCCCTGCCTCAGCAGCTGATCATGTGCAAGAGGGAGAGGGCCAGAAGAGCCATCTTTGTCTCTTGTGAGGGCGGGGAGGGGGATGCTGAGGCCAGTGGTGTGTATGCAAAGAGCAGCCCATCTTGGACAGGGAAAGCCATGGACTTTTGGTTGGGCTTGGCTGTTGACCAGTCAGGCAGAGGACAAAGCTTGAGCTCAATGAGGCTTGAGCTGCCCAGGATGTTTATGGAAGTCTCTAGAAACAGATCTTGTGTAACTAAACCCCTGTCCTTTGCCTAAAAGGAAAAGCTGAGGGACTTCCCTGGTAGTCCAGTAGCTAAGATTTTGTGCTTCCAATGCAGGGGGCCCAGGTTCAATCTCTGGTCAAAGAACTTGATCCCACATGCTGCAACTAAGACCCCATGCACCTGTGAAAATGTCTGGGTGTCTTTTTTTTTTTTTGCTGTTGTTCAATCCAGGGATTCAGATTTTACGCTGGGTCCACATTTTTTTTTAATACCAGGTATGCAGGAGGAGAAGGGGACGACAGAGGATGAGATGGTTGGATGGCATCACTGACTCGGTGGACGTGAGTCTGAATGAACTCCGGGAGTTGGTGATGGACAAGGAGGCCTGGCGTGCTGCGATTCATGGGGTCGCAAAGAGTTGGACACGACTGAGTGACTGATCTGATCTGATCTGATGCCACTGTATATTATGGCTGTGGAAAATACACAGTTCTCAAGCTTCTGTATTTAAAATTTAGGTTAAGACGTCTTGCTCCCAATGCAGGGGACACAAGTTAGATTCCTGGTTAGGGAACTAAGATCCCACATGCTGTGGGATGTAAAAAAAAGTAAATTAATTAATTAAACGAAAAAAATTTATACCCCATCCTCTGTCTCTGAAAAGACTTAGATGATATGAAAGTTTGAGAAGCAGAATCATTTTTAAGGGGAGTCATGGATTTATCTTATTTATTTATTTATTTATCTTATTTATCCTCTGTGAGACTTGAGGAACTAGAGGCAGAAAAATGCTCTCAGAGGTTGACTTGAGTTGATCTGAAAGTTTCTACGAGTTCAGTAAGGCATTTTGTGGGGGCAGAATCAGCCTTGTAAAGTTTTACACACTGGCATGCACCAATAGCACACTTGCTAGACCTGTATAATTCCAAGGGTTATCACTAGCTGAATGTTCTCATGTGGCTACCTCTATATAGTTTTTTTATTATTATTATTTGGAAAGCATAGTTGCTTTAGGGCTTCCCTGGTAGCTCAGTCAGTAAAGAATCTGCCTGCAATGCAGGAGACTGGGGTTCCATCCCTGGGTCGGAACATTACCCCTGGAGAAGGAAGTGGCAACCCACTCCAGTTCTTGCCTGGAAAATCCCATAGACAGAGGTGCTTGGTGGGCTATAGTCCATGGGGTCGCAAGAGTCAGACACGACTTACTGACCGACTAGACCACTACCACCACCACACTTGCTTTGCAGTGTTGTGCCGGTTTCTGCTGTACAATGAAGAGAATCAGCTATCCATACAAATATATCCCTTCTCTCTTGGACCTCCCTCCAACAACCATCACCCTTTTCCACCCATTTTTATATGGATATCTTTCCCATCTGCTGAAATGAGAATTAACTCAGGTGTCCTTGAAAATGCTTGTTTGTGGAACAAAGGACATTCAAGCAGGAATCATAGAACCATGTGCTCCAGAGTCATGGGACCCACAGTGCTTGGTGAATTTATTTTCTCTACAACCTGTTTCCCAGGTAGAATTTGAAGGCTGGCTGCATAAATACTGACAGGTTGCTGGCTTTCTTTACCAAGCAACCCATTTCTTTATGGTTGGTTTTAGTCCAAGTTTCTCAAGTGAGTTTTGCAGATACAACTCATTGCTTCAGGAGGTATTAACAGATTGTGTCATGAAAACTAATATATAAACTAGAATTTGATTCTGTCAGGGTCAGTTATGTTTGAGAATGTCCTTTTCAGAGAAATTTTAAGGATACTGACACATTAAAGGGTTTGAGAAACCCAGCGACGAAGAAACTTATTTACTTTGTCTAATCCAGAGATTCCTAAATTTACCCTATGGTATATTCTAGTAACATCCAATGGGAGAGTAGTCTGTGGAGAAATAATCTGGGGGAAAGCTGTCTTCATGGTTAGAAATGACTTCATTTACTAAATAGAAATCAGTCTCCCTGTAAGTATCACCTCGTGTGCTCAGTCATTTCAGTCGTGTCCAACTCTTTGTGACTGCATGGACTATAGCCCATCAAGCTCCTCCAGGGGATCTTCCCAACCCAGGGATGGAACCCGAGTCTCCTACGTCATCTGCACTGAGGCAGATTCTTTACCACTGAGCCACCTGGGAAGCCCAGTTATCGTCTACTATTTTTTAAGATAATTTTTATGTCCTTATTTATTTTCGGCTGTGTTGGATCGTTATTTCTGCACAGGCTTTTTACTACTTGCAGCGAGTGGGCCTACTCTGTAGTTGTGGTGTTCAGGATTCTCATCACAGTGGCTTAGCTTATCATGGAGCACGGGCTCTAGGGCACGCGGGCTCATAGTAGCGGCTCCAGGCTCTAGAGCACAGACTCAGTAGTGAGGCCCACGGGCTTAGTTGCTCTGTGGCATGTGGGATCTTCCCGGATCAGGGATTGAACCTGTGTCTCCTACATTGGCAGGTAGATTCTTTACCTCTGAGCCACCAGGCAAGCCCTCACCTACTATTTTTACTTCTTCTCTCTGGAGTTACATGAACAAGTCAAAGACTTCCTCCAAAGGCCAGCTCTTTGACTACAAGAAACTTCTATGTTGCTCAAAGGTCCTCTCTTGACCAGAGAACAGAAACAAAACAATATCCAGATTTAATCCTTTCAACTCTGCTTTCTATAACCTCTCACCATTCTCTGTAGTTTGCCCCTGGCCTCCTTGACATGGAGTGACAAGACCTGGCATGGTTTTCCGGATACAGTTTTACAAACACCAAAATAGAGATGATTTCCCCCTTGATCTGGGTGCCACACATCTAAAAACAGGGCTGGTGCAGATTGCATGAACTTTTAACAGAGAGCACACCAGCTGTTGCTTCATTTTAATTTAGCGGTCAAGTCACAGTCTCCAGGCCTTTCCCCCTTGACCAGTGGCCAAACCGGTTCTCCCCCATTCTCTCTTCAGAGGACGAGTGCAAGGACATACTGCTTTCTTGCCCTGTCCTCTCCGAAGCTTCACAAACAACCAGGGCTACTTAGTTCCCAGTTGCCAGCTCTGTCCCTCTTTGTATTCTGTAATAATCTCAGACCTTCAGTAGAGACGCAGCTATAGAGCCGAGATCCATCACTCTGAAGAGCAGCATTGCTCAGACACCCTGCTGACCTCACTCCAACTTGACCTCTAGGGACTAGGCCTCTGACTCTTGCCTTCTGTTTTGAGACCACATACCAAGTCCCTGAGTCACTGCCTGATTTCTTTCCGAGATCTTGTTCTTCTATAAAAGGAATCTCACCTTTTCACCCTTAACACTTGGCTTGCTGTTATTTAGTTGCTCAGTCATGTCCAACCCTTTCGAGACCCTATGAACTATAGCCTCCCAGCCTCCTCTGTCCATGAAATTTTCCAGGCAAAAATACTGGAGTGGGTTGCCATTTCCTTCTCCAGGGGATTTTCCTGACCCAGGGATCGAAACCATGTCTCCTGCATTGGCAGGTAGATTCTTTACCACTGAGCCACCAGGGAAGCCCCTGATACCTGGCTGCTGCTGCTGCTAAGTCGCTTCAGTCGTGTCCAACTCTCTGCGACCCCACAGATGCAGCCCACCAGGCTCCCCATCCCTGGGATTCTCCAGGCAAGAACACTGGAGTGGCTACTGACCCTAAAAGGTGAGCTGGGACCTCCACCTATGTGTGTTCCTCCTGACCCCACTGGTAGCCTCCTTCCAGGTGGGCATATTCAGTCAGGTTAGAGCTCTTCCCTTGCTGGCCAAACTTCTAGTTCAAGTTCTGCCTGTCTCCTTGAAGGAATCCTGCTCTCTCTCTGCCATCTGTGGGCTTCTGTCAGGAATGGCAGCTATGCAGCATCCATCATGCTGTCCCCAGCCCCTGCACACGTGGCAGGTATGGGTAATAAGTCTCAGCATTCTTTCCACCGCAGCCTAGCACTGTATCGGGAACCTCTCTAACACTGGACTCCAGGTCACTTCACCCAGTCCAGTGGAATTGTGCTGCAGATGGAAACCTATTTGCCATCCTGGATTATGTCATTTACTTCCAAAAGGTGGGCTTGAAAAAAAGTGTTAGTTGCTCAGGTGTGTTCGACTCTTTGTGACCCCATGGACTGTAGCCCGCCAGGCTCCTCTGTCCATGGAATTCTCCAGGCAAGAATACTGGAGTGGGTTGCCATGACCTCCTCCAGGGAATCTTCCCAATCCATGGTTTGAACACAGGTCTCTTGCATTGCAGGTGGATTCTTTACCATCTGAGCCACCAGGGAAGCCAAAGAATACTGGAATGGGTAACCTATCCCTTCTCCAGGGGATTTTCCTGACCCAGCAATCCAAGCTGGGTCTCCTGCATTGCAGGCGGACTCTTCACCAGCTGAACTACCAGGGAAGCCCCACTAGAGTAGGTAGCCTTTCCCTTTTCCAGGGCGTCTTCCCAACCCAGGGATTGAACACAGGTTTCCTGCATTTACAGGTGGATTCTTTACCATCTAAGCCACCAGGGAAGCTCTAAAGGTGGGCTTATACTTACCTTATTAGTCCTGCTTTCGTGATAATTCATTAAAAAGCCTTTTCAAAATCCCTAGCTTAATTTGGGGCTTATGGATGTTGATACGATCTTTTCAGATCTATGCCTGTCTTTTGTGTAGGTGATGGTTAAGAGCACAGGCTCTGGAATTAGATTGTTTAGGTTCAAATCCAGATTTGGAAAACCTCCCAGCTGTTTGACCTTGGCCAATTTACTGTAAGCCTTGGTTTTCTCAATTGTTTTTGTTATTTAGTCGCTAAGACGTGTCTGACTCTTTTGCAACCCCATGAACTGCAGCTTGCCAAGCTCCTCTGTCCATGGGATTTCCCAGGCAAGAATACTGGAGTGGGTTGCCATTTCCTTCTCCAGCGATCTTCCTGACCCAGGCATCAAACCCACGTGGCCAGGCAGATTCTTTACCAGAGCACCAGGGAAGGCCCTTTTCATCTGTTAAATGGGCATAAAAACAGTACCTAACAAATACCGTTGTTTTGGGATTGAGTGAGGAAATGTTTGTAAAGAGTTTTTCATAGTTCTTGGCATACCTTAAAAATAAGTGTCAGTTATAGAGAACACTCTTCTGGTTGCCAAGGGGGAGGTGGGTAGGGGAGGGAAGGATTGGGGGTTTGGGATTAGCAGATGCAAACTAGTATATATAGGATGGATAAACAACAAAGTCCTATTGTATAGCACAGGGAACTATATTCAATATCCTGTGATAAAGCATGATGGAAAATAAGAAAAAGAATATATATATACATATAATTGAGTCACTTTGCTGTACAATAGACATTAACACAACATTGTAAATCAACTCAATTTCAGTAAAATTTTTTGAAAATAATAAATTTCAATCAACAAAAACCACACAGAAATTACTTATACCAGCCCCACTGAAATCATCATTGGGATTGTTTGGAATTACATTGTTAGAATAATATTTAAATTATTCTGGAAACTTTTACCTCTATTAACCATGCTCCTCTTTAGAATTTTTGGGTGTTGTATTTTACCTACTTTGTCTCTGAGGGTCTGACTTCTGTTTTTAGTGCCAGATGATTCCCAGCTTCTTTCTTGATCCACAAACTCTGAGATAACCCAGTCACCAGGTCCTAAGGTATCAATATTATCTGCCATGTCAGCAACCAGCTGGCAGTATTTGAGTCCAAATAGCAGTTCCTCTCTCCTTCTGCCTTCTCAGCGAGGCCACCCTAAGAGAGAGAGGAAACTACCCTCAGGCAGATCTGTGCAACGTATGTGTAACACAAACCAAATGTTAGGCCCAGGCCCAACAACTCTGGAGCCCGAATATCAAATAGGAGCAGGACTCGAGGCACTTTCTCTAGCGCACAGGAGCCAAATCTTCCACATGGAGCTCGTTTAGGCTGAGCCAATGGCAACTGTTAGAAAAGTGCATTATCCAAGGCTGGCTGCATCCATGTCTCCCTAGGTTGTTTTCAGAGGTCTTGGCACTTCCAATCAAGGGGTCAGATCTAGTGCACTCACTGAGTGCTCACGAAAGAGATCACATTCCAAGATGGGGCTGGCAGAAGGCATTAGTCAGCAGTTGTGAAAGACACTAGCAGCCCATAGAGCTGGGAGCAAACATTACCAGAGAGTCATAACACCACCACCCTCTTATCCCCACACCCACCTGGCTCCTGGCCTCCTTCCTTCCTTCTTCCTTCTCTCCCTCCCTTCCTTCCTTCTTTTCCTTTCCCCTCCCTTTCTCCTCTCTTTCTCTTTTTCTTCATCTCTCCCTTCCTTCCTTCTTTGCTTTCCTCCCACTGCCAACATCCCCACCAGAGTGGTATATCTGTTACGACTGATGAACCTACACTGACATCATAGTCACCGCAAGTCCACAGCTTACATCAGTCTTCACTCAGTGCTCTACATTCTGTGGGCTTGGACAAATTTATGATGACCTGTCTCTGCCCTTAAAGTATCATACACAGTATTTTTACTGCTTTTAAAAATCCTCTGTGCTCTGCTTATTCATCTCTCCCTTTCCACTCAGTTCAGTTCAGTTGCTCAGTCTGTCTGACTCTTTGGGACCCCATGAATTGCAGCATGCCTCCCTGTCCATCATCAACTCCCGGAGTTCACTCAAACTCATGTCCATCGAGTCGGTGATGCCATCCAGCCATCTCATCCTCTGTTGTCCCCTTTTCCTCCTGCCCCCAATCCCTCCTAGCATCAGAGTCTTTTCCAATGAGTCCACTCTTCGCATGAGGTGGCCAAAGTATTGGAGTTTCAGCTTCAGCATCGGTCCTTCCAAAGAACACCCAGGACTGATCTCCTTTAGAATGGACTGGTTGGATCTCCTTGCAGTCCAAGGGACTCTCAAGAGTCTTCTCCAACACCACAGTTCAAAAGCATCAATTCTTCGTAGCTCAGCTGTTTTCACAGTCCAACTCTCACATCCATACATGACCACTGGAAAAACCATAGCCTTGACTAAACAGACCTTTGTTGGCAAAGTAATGTCTCTGCTTTTTTATATGCTATCTAGGTTGGTCATAACTTTCCTTCTAAGGGTAAGTGTCTTTTAATTTCATAGCTGCAATCACCATCTGCAATGATTGGAGCCAAAAAAATAAAGTCTGACACTGTTTCCACTGTTTCCCTATCTATTTCCCATGAAGTGATGGGACCAGATGCCATGATCTTCGTTTTCTGAATGTTGAGCTTTAAGCCAACTTTTTCACTCTCCTCTTTCACTTTCATCAAGAGGCTAGCCCCTGGCAACTACTGATCTTTTTATTGTCTCCATAGTTTTGTCTTTTCCAGAATGTCGTATGGTTGGAATCACTCCATATGTTGCCTTTTCAGATTGGCTTCTTTTACCTAATAATATGCATGCAAGGCTCCTCCATGTCTCTTCATGGCTTGATATCTCATTTCTTTTTAGTGCTGAATAGTATTCCATTCTCCAAATTTTCCAGGTTTTAATTCTTCATTCAATTACTGAAGGATATCTTGGTTGCTCTAAGTTTTGACAGTTATGAATAAAGCTGCCCTAAATATCTGTGTGCAGATTTCTGCATGGACGTAAGTTTTCATCTCATTTGGGTAGATACCAAGGAGTGCAATTGCTGGATCATATGGTGAGAGTATGTTTAGTGCTGTAAGAAACTGTTAAAGGTCAACGTGTCTGTTTGCATTTCCACCAGCAATGAATGAGAGTTCCTGTTGCTCCACGTTCTTGCCAGCATTTGGTGGTGTCAGTTTTCCAGATTTTGGCCATTCTAATAGACATGTTGGGCTTCCCCAGTGGCTCAGTGGTAAAGAAACTGCCTGCTAATGCAGGCGGCACAGGATTGACCCCTGGGTCAGGAAGATACCTTGGAGTACGAAATGGCAACCCACTCCAGAGTAGTAGTATCTCGTTGTTGTTTTAATTTATATTTCCTGATCACATATGATGTGGAGAATCTTTTAATATGCTTATTTGCATCTGTACACCTTCTTTGAGAAGACGTATGTTGAAGTCTATGTCCCATTTTAAAAATCAAGTTGTTTCTTATCATTCAGTTTGAGATTTCTTTGTACATTTTGGATGTCTTCTGTCAGATGTGTCTTTGCAAAAATTTTGTCTTAGTTTGTGTCAACTCTCTTGACATTGTCTTTTGCAGAGCAGAAGTTTTTCACTTTAATGAAATTTCACTTCATTTCATTCTTCTTTCTTTCATTCATCCCAGCATATCATTTTTTTTTTTCTTCAGGCTATCTTTCCTGTCTCTAGTCCTAAGAAAAGGTCAAGATTAAGGGAACACAAGCTGATTTACCAGAATTCTAGTCACTCCAGGACCTAGAAGAGGGAGTGACAGGACTTTCCCAGGCTAACATGATATGAGCTGAGATAAAAAGAAGACAGAGTCCCAGGCATTGGAAATTGGGCCAAGAATGGGCACTGGCTCTTGGCAGTGTGACAGGATTTTATGTCTCAAGGTTGAAGGATGGTGAGCCTGGGTGTGTTTGATTCTGACTCTTGATTGAGCTGATAAGGTTTAAATACTTACTACCCAGGCCAAAATAGGGCTTCAGAGATGGAGACAAGCCATGCCAGGTAAGCAGCAAAGGTCTCTTCTATGACAGCAGAAGGGAAGCCTGACCAAGAACCAGTCTGGACCTATAACTATGACCCTTAGACCTATAGCAGTTCATTCTGCTGTATCCTGTTTGGCCTAACTCACTCTCAGTGTTGTCTAACAGACGTCTGTCACTCCATTCCTCTTCACTCTCCAGATTGCATGACGGTGATTAGCAGACAATGAGGACAAGAAGTCTGGGGATTCAGGTGTATCTGACAAAGTCAAATAGGTAGTTCCCTGAGGTATGGAGAAGGTATGCTGAAAACCTGGAACTTGAAAAGCTGGAAAGATAAGGCAGATGGAGGTAGGTAGAATGTGGCAATTCTGAGCTATGTGTATAAGGTCACAGTGGCTCAAAGATTGAACTTTCACTGAGGCAATGTTCTGAGAACAGGGACACAAACACTAGTTCTTCTTTCACCTTCCCTTTGGGCTGTAGGTGGCCCCGGGATCTTGGAGCAGTTGCCAGAGGCCTCTGGATGCACCTTGCTTTTGCAAGAACAGGAAGAGAGATTCCAGCAGAACTGGGAGAGTCTTAAATAGTCAGTATGACTGTGGCTAGACTAGATTTGACATACTCTAGCCCCCATGGAGCATTTTGTTGGCCTAGGAACTATTAATAATATGTAGTAGGGGGTCAGTTACCTGGTTGTCCTGAGGTTCTGTTCATAATCATGGACAGAGGTTGGAAGAGAGGCTCCATGATGAGAATACAGGGTGGAGACTCTAGGAATTTGGGGATTTAACAAGGATGATCACAGAGTGTGGGAAGAACAAATGAGTGCCTTTGAATAGCTTTGAACTCTCTCCTCTCTGTTAACATTGAACATCACTGTTATTAAGCTTTGTTGAGATCTTTAGATAAAAGTCTCTGTCAAGTTAAAAGTTAGGAGAACCAAAATCCACAAACAACATGTGCTGGTGAGGGTGTGGGGAAAAGGGAACCCTCCTACACTGCTGGTGGGAATATAAATTGGCATAGCCACTATGGAGGACAAGTATGGAGATTCTGTCTCCATAAAACCACCATGTGACTCAGCAATCCCACTACTAGGCATATACCTTGAAGAAACCAAAACTGAAAAAGACACATGTACCCCAGTGTTTATTGTAGCACTATTTACAATAGCCAAGACATGGAAGCAACCTAGATGTCCATTGATGAATGGATAAAGAAGCTGCGGTACATATATACAATAGAATACTACTCAGCCATAAAAAGGAACACATTTGAGACAGTTCTAATGCGGTGGATGAACCTAAAGCCTATTATACAGAGTGAAATAAGTCAGATAGAGAAAATGAAATATTGTATATTAATGTGTGTATGTGGAATCTAGAAAGATGGTACTGATGAATCCTGTTCACAGAAGAGGGATGAATGGAGACACAGACATAGGGAACAGACTTATGGACAAGGGTAGGGGAGAAGAGGGAGAGGGTGCGGTAAATGGAGAGAGTAGCATGGATATATATACACTAACATATGTAAATAGATAGCCAATGGGAATTTGTTGTATGACTCAAGGAACTCAAACTAGGGCTCTGTAATAATCTAGAGGTGGGAAGTGGGAGGGAGATTCAAGAGGGAGGGACCATATGGACACCTATGGTTAATTCATGTTGATGTATGACAGAAATCAAACCAATATTGTAAACCAATTATCAATCAATTAAAAATAAATAAATATTTAAAAAAAAAACTTAGAAGAGCAATAATAAATACTACTTTTTGGAATGACTAAAGGTAATGTAAAGGCATTGCTGACCAAGTGTTTGTCATCGTTCTATTATGAGCTCTCTACATTGCAGGCAGATTCTTTATGGTCTGAACCAACAGGAAAGTCTATAAAGTAATATATTAACCAAACTACTCCAGTAAAAGTTTACAGCAAGTACAGAAGATAACAATCTGAACATTTACTTCTACAACTTAAAAATTTCTAGAAATTTTTCTTCTTGCATATTAGTGGATTTCACAGGTGGTGTTGATTAGCTCCTATACACATGTACCAAAAATAAAATGAATCCAGAAAATATATTTTAGAAGATTATAAAGCAAGTCTGCTGCATCTCCTCTCTCTCTCTCTTAGGTTGAAAACCAGCAAAGAGTCCCTCAGATTAAGTAAGTAATGCAATTTCAGTGCTTCTGAGAAGCACTGACAGTTTATAATCATGCTTATCTGAGAATGAGATCAAGTCTTGCTCTTCTTTCAGTTTTTGGGCAGAACTCATTTTAGCAGTGAATATCCAAGAAGAGTACAGTATATACCCAGATCAGGTGCTGGGTAACAAATCCCATCACTGTTCTGTCCCCTGTCTCTACTTTGAGAAAATCAACTTCAGCCAAGGCCTCCACTTGACCAAGTCACCCAACAGTGGCCATACTTTCTCACCAATTTTCTTGTATAACCTTTGGGTCTAGTGAGTATGGCATTGTGCATGGGCTTACTCTTCCTACTTGCATTCAATTTAACAATCCCATACCAGCAACTCATCCATGGATTTTGGAAAATGACTAAAATGGAAACAGTGTCCTCATGGAGTGCATGGCTTGACTGTGGTTAGTATCATCTGTGACTCTGGCCTCGGGACACTCATGCTGGTACAGCCCTTGGGTTGCCACTGTGTGTTCCTTAGCCAGTACTCCTGAAGTCAAAGGTCCTACTTCAGGAAATTTATGTTGATGCTTCCTCACCAGGGAGAACACTAACACCACCTGATTGTGCAATACATTTATTCTTGACTTTCTCTTTCTTCTTTTTCACCCATCAATCTTCAGCCCAGGACTTTGATTTTGAATGCCCCCTGTGGAAAGCTCCTTGTTGTTAGCTGATGGTTCACCTTAATTTGGGGGGTACTGGTAGAAAGGGAGTTTAAAAAGTAGGAAGGAACCTTTGTATCTAGGCTCTGACTTGAAACAATAATCCAGTATATTATGCACTAGCTTTAATCATCTCCTAATCATGCTTGAGTCTCAGTAGAAGTTGGTGGACCCCAGTGATTACATATATATTCATGGCAAAGGTCTCAGCTGGTAATCTCCTAATATCCAGTCATCCTTACCATTTAAGCTCTTTATTGCTTGTGCTCAGAATATTTGGGGGAAAATATTCCTGAAGACATTGCCATTTCCTCTTCTTCTGGTGGTGAGTTTCCTCATAAATCTCATCATCAGTTCTAGATTATAATGTGTATTTTAAAATCATACCATTGATTATATTAACAAATGATTAGAAATTACTAAATGCCCATTGTTGAAAAGTGGTTACATTGAAAACATTCTATGAAATAAAGTAATATACAACCACTTAAAAGGCTGAATCAGAACTATGGACACTGATATGGAATGATATAATTGTTACATTGTTAAAAGTAATCAATGAGTTTCACAATAGTGTTTCGGCATCAGTTCAGTTCAGTTCAGTTGCTCAGTGGTGTCCAACTCTTTGTGACCCCATGAATCCTAGTACACCAGGCCTCCATGCCCATCACCAACTCCCGGAGTCTACTCAGACTCATGTGCATAGAGTTGGTGATGCCATCTAGCCATCTCATCTTCTGTCATCCCCTTCTCCTCCCGCCCCCAATCCCTCCCAGCATCAGGGTCTTTTCCAATGAGTCAACTCTTCACATGAGGTGGCCAAAGTATTGGAGTTTCAGCTTTAGCATCAGTCCTTCCAAAGGGCTTGATAGGGATTGCATTGAATCTATAAATTGCTTTGGGTAGTATACTCATTTTCACTATATTGATTCTTCCAATCCATGAACATGGTATATTTCTCCATCTATTAGTGTCCTCTTTGATTTCTTTCACCAGTGTTTAGGGCTGATCTCCTTTAGGATGGACTAGTTGGACCTCCTTGCAGCCCAAGGGACTCTCAAGAGTCTTCTCCAACACCACAGCTCAAAAGCATCAATTCTTCGGCACTCAGCCTTCTTCACAGTCCAACTCTGACATCCATACATGACCACCGGAAAAACCATAGCCTTGACTAGATGGACCTTTGTTGGCAAAGTAATGTCTCTGCTTTTGAATATGCTATCTAGGTTGGTCATAGCTTTCCTTCCAAGGGGCAAGCATCTTTTAATTTCATGGCTGCAGTCACCAACTGCAGTGATTTTGGAGCCCAAAAAAATAAAGTCTGACACTATTTCCACTGTTTCCCCATCTATTTGCCATGAAGTAATGGGACCAGATGCCATGATCTTCATTTTCTGAATGTTGAGGTTTAAGCCAGCTTTTTCACTCTCCACTTTCACTTTCATCAAGAGGTTTTTTAGTTCCTTTTCACTTTCTGCCATAAGGGTGGTGTCATCTGCATATCTGAGGTTATTGATATTTCTCCTGGCAATCTTGATTCCAGCTTGTGTTTCTTCCAGTCCAGCGTTTCTCATGATGTACTCTGCATAGAAGTTAAATAAGCAGGGTGACAATATACAGCCTTGACGTACTCCTTTTCCTATTTGGAACCAGTCTGTTGTTCCATGTTCAGTTCTAACTGTTGCTTCCTGACCTGTATACAGGTTTCTCAAGAGGCAGGTCAGGTGGTCTGGTATTCCCATCTCTTTCAGAATTTTCCACAGGTGATTGTGATCCACACAGTCAAAGGCTTTGGCATAGTCAAGAAAGCAGAAATAGATGTTTTTCTGGAACTCTTTTGCTTTTTTGATGATCCAGCAGATGTTGGCAATTTGATCTCTAGTTCCTCTGCCTTTTCTAAAACCAGCTTGAACATCAGTAAGTTCACAGTTCACGTAATGCTGAAGCCTGCTTGGAGAATTTTGAGCATTACTTTACTAGCATGTGAGATGAGTGCAATTGTGTGGTAGTTTGAACATTCTCTGGCATTGCCTTTCATTGGGATTGGAATGAAAACGGACCTTTTCTGGTCCTGTAGCCACTGCTGAGTTTTCCAAATTTGCTGGCATATTGAGTGCAGCACTTTCACAGCGTCATCTTTCAGGATTTGAAATAGCTCAACTGGAATTCCATCGTCTTCACTAGCTTTGTTCGTAGTGATGCTTTCTAAGGCCCACTTGACTTCACATTCCAGGATATCTGGCTCTAGGTGAGTGATTACACCATTGTGGTTATCTGGGTCATGAAAATATTTTTTGTACAGTTCTGTATATTCTTGCCACCTCTTCTTAATATCTTCTGCTTCTGTTAGGTCCATACAATTTCTGTCATTTATCGAGCCCATCTTTGAATGAAATGTTCCCTTGGTATCTCTAATTTTCTTGAAGAGATCTCTAGTCTTTCCCATTCTGTTGTTTTCCTCTATTTCTTTGCATTGATGGCTGAGGAAGGCTTTCTTATCTCTTCTTGCTATTCTTTGGAACTCTGCATTCAGATGCTTATATCTTTCCTTTTCTCCTTTGCTTTTCTCTTCTCTTCTTTTCACAGGTATTTGTAAGGCCTTCCCAGACAGCCATTTTGCTTTTTTGCATTTCTTTTCCATGGGGATGGTCTTGATCCCTGTCTCCTGTACAATGTCATGAATCTCCATCCATAGTTTATCAGGCACTCTGTCTATCAGATCTAGTCCCTTAAATCTATTTCTCACTTCCACTGTATAATCCTAAGGGATTTGATTTAGGTCATACCTGAGTGGTCTAGTGGTTTTCCCTACTTTCTTCAATTTCAGTCTGAATTTGGCAATAAGAAGTTCATGATCTGAGCCATAGTCAGCTCCCAGTTTTGTTTTTACTGTATAGCATGATCCAATTTGAGAAAGTTTTACATCATGCAGTGACCATCTTGTAAAGGAAGTGAGTTCCCAAGAGACATGTGCATTCTGCTTGGTGTTTTGCTTTATTATTTGAATTTTATGTCTATGTGTTAATTCTATGAATACAAATCCCAATACAACTAAAATTATACCAAAATATGGTGGGTGCTCATTGAATAAACTATGGTTCAGTGAAAAGTAGGCATGTAGAATTATTGTTAGAGTTTTTGGCTGAAAGTAATAAAAACCCACATTAAGAGAGGAATAAGGATTTACTGGAAGGAAACTAAAGGAAAAGTTGAGCAACCTGGCCTCTGGAATAACCAGAACTAGATGAATGGACAGACTCTCACTATAGGAGCCAATAGATCACTGCAATGTTCTTTGATGGCAGGATCCATAGGACACAAGCACTGGATGACTCAGCTGTAATTGCCTTCAGCCCTGTGTCTCTGGTCAAAATGCCAGGAAAGAGGGTCTGGTTGACCAAGATTGTGTGTTTCTGTCCATGCAAACATGGATTGGTGAGGAGGACTGTGTTCCTGGGACTTTGTGCAACAGAAGGGGAGTTCTGACGGAAGAGGGCTGCAGTTTCCAAAAATGTGAGATGTTGAGCAGAGAAAATTCAACAGATTTCCACTACAATGATTTTTCTTGGCAATGACATGAACTCGCTCTGAATCAACCATGTTTTCTTGCCTACTGTGATCTGTAGCATATATTTTTGAGGAAAAATTGAAAAAGTATGCTTTTCTAACTCAGGTTCTCAATAGCTGAGGCCAATGCTCATTTGTCTCAAAGTCTCCAGAGTTTTGCACATTGCATGGCATATTGCTGTGGTTGCTGTTTAGTGGCTAAATCATGTCTGACTCTTTGCGACCCCAGGAACTATAGCCTTCCCAACTCCTCTGTCCATGGAATTTTCCAGGCAAGAGTACTAGAGTGGGTTGCCATTTCCTTCTCCAGGGGATCTTCCTGACCCAAGGATCAAACCTGAGTCTTCTGTATTGGCAGGAGAATTCTTTACTGCTGAGCCACCAGGGAAGCCCAAGCAAGAATACTAGAGTGGGTTGTGCTTAATAGATATTGTCCTGAATTGAGTCAGTAACTCCCTGGAGGAACTCGAAGTCTTCAGATTTAGCTGATGGGGGAATGTGCTCAGTCTCTTCAGTCTTGTCCAATTGTCTGACTCTTTGCAACCCTAAGGACTGTATCCTCCCAGGCTCCTCTTGCCCATGGGATTCTCTAGCAAGAATACCTGAGTGGGTTGCCATTTCTTTCTCCAGGGGATCTTCCTATTCCAAGGATAGAACCCACATCTCCAGTGTCTCCTGCATTGCAGGTGAATTCTTTACCCATTGAGCCACATGGGTCGCAGCTGAATGGGAATGGATGCCACCAAATGTAGGCCGCTCTCTACTATACTTATGGGAAAATTTGGTCCTACTGGCTTGGTAGAAATCAGTCTGTAATCACGTAGGAATTCTTGAGACCCCTGGATCTCTGGTGGGGTCTTTTGTTTGCTACTTGAATAAAAATATTTCAGGTTGAAATCATATGAAATGAACACTGGTTGTCAGTATGTGTGTCATATTTATCAGTTCAAGATTAAAATTTCTTAGAATTAATTTATTTAAAACAACAACATTACCCAAAGCATAGTAGCTGCCACCTACATATATTAAGTGTGTTTAGAGTTGATTTAGCCATTGTAATTTGATAAGGTTGTGTTATTTTATTGGATGAAGAACCACCTTTTATCTGAGACTTCTATGTAGACATGTTGCTGAGTCTTGTGTAATAATTTACTCAGTTTCCTGGCTTTGTGTCACTGCATCTTTTTAGAATCAAGGCAATCTTCTATATATTAATAGATTTTGATTTTATTTTTATCAAAGATCTGGCCCAGAGAGTCAGCACCAAGCCAATCTCCTTGTTAAATCTCCTTCTGATTTTGACTTGTGCCCACCTCATGACACACACTGCATTTCTAATAAGTGGTTTCTTTTCTTCACTTTATTCCCACAGATGAATGGTACCTGGATTCCTTGTAACTTGTACAGTAACTTAGTTCCCCTGAGAGAGGATCCTTCCTTGCTTTTCATTTCCCATAGCCCATTTCTTCCTGTTTTTTCTGGTTCCCATGACTGAGTCTTTATTACTTGTCAATAGACCTCTTGGTACTGACAACTTATCTACGTAGACATCTCCCTTTTAGGTAAAGCATGACCTGCTGCTATCCATGGGGTCTCAGGGAGTTGGCATTCTCCTAGCTGGGTTATTACTGCCAACCCCACCCAGGTTGGAACATCATTTCTGCTACTCAGTTCTCTGTTAGATTTGTGAGAGACAACAAGAGAGAGAGAAAAGTGGGGGAGGGATGGGGAAAGAGAGAGAAATTGGCTTGTAAATAGAATCATTTTCTCTCACTCTCATCAGGTGACTAACAGGAAATGAGCAGAGGAGAGACAAGTCTGAAAACAGCTGTGGTATCATCATGAACTCAGAAACAGATCACCTCATCTGAAATTGGCCCACGTAGCTTGCAGAAGTCCACGTGAATCAATACTCTGGGAGAAGACCTATTTCCTGAGATCTGCAGTTCCAGGAAGTCTCTTATCATCTGTACAATAAGAAGAACTGCACAGTTCAACCCATCACTTTGCTAGGGAACTGTCACGTTTAACATTATGTTAAGGTGGAGACTAGGAGAAGGCAATGGCAACTCACTCCAGTACTCTTGCCTGGAAAATCCCATGGATGGAGGAGCCTAGTAGGCTGCAGTCCATGGGGTCCCTAAGAGTTGGACACAACTGAGCGACTTCACATTCACTTTTCACTTTCCTGCATTGGAAAAGGAAATGGCAACCCACTCCAGTGTTCTTGCCTGGAGAATCCTAGGGATGGTGGAGCCTGATGGGCTGCCATCGATGGGGTCGAACACTGTCGGACACGACTGAAGCAACTTAGCAGCAGCAGCAGCAGCAAGGTGGAGAGTAAAATGTTCTCTTCTTCAGAGACATGTTTCAAATTTCTGCCATCTGAGTCTTCACTGATCTTCCAGGCCACCCATTCAGGTGCCAGGAAAGCTTGTACTTGAGTTACTGTTGTTTTTTGAAAGGTCTGTGCTAACCAAACCACACACTCTATAACAATCTTTCTTGTGATCCCTGGAAATATTAGTGAGGCTACTACTCTGCAACTCCATTCAAACATTATTGAATTCACTTTTGCCTGTTTTCCTTTCTATGTTCAGCTCTAACTGGGTTTGTTCAGAGCTTCAGTGCTTAGGGAATCCTATGGGCCATTGTTGTTACATGATAAGAAGCTATAATTGAGCATTTACTGTGGACAGGAGGAGTGGTGTGCTAAAAAAACTGCTTCAGTTTGAAACTAAAAACAAAGCCCTGACTTGAAGTGCTGCCAATTTCCATGGTGTAAATACTTCTACCATGATCAGTTTCAAGTTACCAAAATTGAGAAGAGTTCAGAATAAGAGTTGGGAGGAGCTACACAGACTAAGTTCTCACAAACTGGTTTCCAGCACACTGTAGGCATTTTACAAGTGTCATCTCCTCCTGTTTATATTAAATCCTCATGAAGTTTTTTGTGTATTATTATTATTGTGTGTGTATTTAGTTGCTCAGTCATGTCCAGCTTTTTTCAATACTTGGACTGTAGCCCTCCAGGCTCCTCTGTCCAGGGGATTTTTTCAGGGGAGAATACTGGAGTGAGTTACCATTTCCTCCTCCCTACCCAGAGATTGAACCCTTGTCTCCTGTGTCCCCTGCATTGGCAGGAGGATTCTTTACCCACTGAACCATCCAAGACATCCTGAGTACTATTATTATCTCCATGTTATTCATCAGAAAACAGAGGCTTAGAGAGATTATGCAACTTTCCTAAGTCCACACACCTACTAAGGGGAAGAGTAGAGATTTGTGTCTCAGTCTGTGTACTCCAAAACCATGCCCGCTGATGGAGATAGCCTGGTGATGGAGATAAATTCTCCTTGTATATATTCATTTCATTCTTTTATTTGGATGGAACCAAGAAGGGGCTTGAATCTTTAACATCTAATTTCCTTAACTTCAAAATGTTCTCTCAAAGAGGTTCTGCCTTCTTACAATTAAATGTAAGTAACTTCTCTGTTTCTCAGAGAAATAAAGACAATGAATATACTTCATAAAATTTTTCTTCTGAAAAGACAGTAAACATGATAAGGGATTCCTACTTAGCATCTCTTTGTGGCTTAGGCTGATTTTGTAACCTAATCTCTTTCCAAGGGTAAAAAGTATCTTCAAGTTCTTGATGTAATCTATCGATTCAAAGTTAAATTGGATGGTACCATAAATTCTGCAGCCACTGTTTTCACTTTTTGTAGAAAATTTTTTTCTCTGAATGAAGTTTGTGTTTCACCTTGTACAGAAATACTTATACATCAGTTGGTGATAGTATTTGCCAACCAGAAACATGCATACTTGTTGTTATATGCAGAAGAAAGGGCCTTATGAGTCTCATTTAGGGACATACATACACATTCAGCCACTATTTAGATCTTTATAAAAAATTAGTGGGTTAAAAATAGGCCAAACCATTTTCTTGACTATTACAGTGACTAAACCAGTCATATGTGTAGAACATGCCTCTGTCCCGAGATCGAAGTTTATTATTTTTTTCTCTCAGGGATGAATGTGAAGAGGGAATTACTGTTTTGGATGATCTCAGATTTTTCTAAAAGTCAAATTTGTTGTGCATAAACAGCTTGAAACAGGATGCATAAGTCTGGAAAATGAATTCACAAAAGGACAAAAAAAGACAAGTGGATTCACTCATGCTAATGCCTCCAGATGGTGCTGAGCACAGAGCACAACCCTGACCTTGGCATGTCTTGCATATGTATGTCTCAGATTTCAGAGGGCAGCTGAACAAGCCTAGTGTGTTCTTGAAAACTTCACTGTCCCAGAGTAATTCTGAAGACCTTTACACCAAAAAGGGAAGTTGGAAGCATTTCCTCTCAGCTGAACCTCTGGCCCTCTATTTCATCATGACTTTGACTTATTACTTCTTTTAGCTCATGGTAAAGGGGACACGTAAAGGCTGTAGGCCAGCGAGAGGTTGAGGGACTGTCTCTGCATTCCCTCGAGGTATACTGCATCTCAGATAGACTCCTCTGAGACTTCCTTCCCAGCTGTGCTTCAGGAATGGTAACCAGAGTCTGCAGCCATCACTGCTCATTCATTGCTACCCTGTTGCTCTGGTCTTAAGCACTAGTTTTCGATGAACAGTTTCCATAGCAACCAGATAACACATCCAGCGGGCTACCTGTTAACTCCAGAGATGAAAAGAGTAAAGGAAACATAAGCTAAGAGCAACATATGGATTTTAAAAGAATTGCAGTTTAAGCCACAGTAATGCTTTCAAGGGTTGAGGACAGCCACTAGGCCATCGTGGTAAAGAGAAGGATGGTGAATAGCAGGGAGACACTGAATAGCAGGGAGAAGTCAGATTACACCAGCCGCAATCCAAATGTGGGGCTTTCCTGGTGGCTCAGTGGTAAAGAATCCATTTGCTGATGTAGGAGATGTGTGTTTGATCGCTGGATTGGGAAGATCCCCTGGAGAGGGAAATGGCAACCCACTCCAGTATTCTTGCCTGAGAAATCCCATGGACAGAGGAGCTTGGCAGGCTACAGTCCATCGGTTCACAAAGAGTCGGATACGACTTAGTGACTGCTGCTGCTGCTGCTGCTGCTAAGTCACTTCAGTCATGTTCAACTTAGCGACTAGACAACAACAAATCCAATTGTGGGTATATTTATAAAGTGGTTGAATACAAGGTTGCTGGGTAGCCTGCTCTGCTCACTCATTAGCTAAGCAACTCACAGGTGGCAAATGGGCCGTTGTGTGCTTTTATCAAGATCACAAATGTCTATTAACACATCACTCTTTGGGATCACTAGAATGATTTAAATCTTGAATGTTACATCTGGAAATGCCAAGTTCTTTGGTATACTTAAAGTGAAAATGAAAGTGAAGTCGCTCAGTCGTGTCTGACTCTTTGCAACCCCGTGGACTGTAGCCTACCAGGCTCCTCTGTCCATGGGATTCTCCAGGCAAGAATACTGGGGTGAGTTGCCATTTCCTTTTCCAGGGGATCTTCCCGACCCAAGGATGAAACCCAGGTCTCCCGCTTTGCAGGAAGATGCAGGCAGACACTTTAACCTCTGAGCCACCAGGAAAGCTTTGGTATACTTAACTTACATAAAATTAACCTTATGAAATAATTTGGAAAAATACTTAATAAAATAATTGCACATTAAAAGAGGCAATAAAAGATTATCCTTTCACAAGTAAAAAAAATTAAAAATTGCAGTTTAACTACCAATAATTATTTAATACAAAAATCCAAATTGAATGGTCATATTTTACCTTGCTTTAATGCTTTAGATGGTGTATATTATTTTCTTTTTTTTAGCCTGTCTCCTAGTTGATCTATTTGCTTTCTTTTGTTAATTGATTCTAGGTAGTGACCTAAAAAATGTTTCTCAAGCTGGTGGTTAGGACTCTTGAACAAGTCAATGGTCCTGATACAGTGAAAGAGCCGAGAATGGAAACCTGCAGATTCTCAAAAGAAAAGAAATAGAACTCTGGGATTTTCTTCCTCCAAATGTGCCAGCTCCCAGCCTGCTTGCTTTTCTTTCTTTTTCCTGGCAACTCCAGGAATCTAAGTGACATTAACTGATGACTGATGGGAGAACGATGAGCAAAGTAACAGATACTGTGTAAGAAAATGTAAAGTGTAATGGAGACAACAATGGTTTCAGAATACTTTCTTATACAAAATTATTTACTTTAATTAAAGTAAAAAAAATAAATTGGCTTAGTTGAAGCAAAAAAAAAGGGTAATTACATAGATTACTATCTATTGCTGCCTCTCAAAATTTTCCTAATCACTGGAAGCTTGTGACTTATCTCTTTAGAAACTCTGAACTGTGAACCACTATGACCATCTGAGTTTGATTCATTATCCAACACATGTTTATTCAAACTTTATACACCAGTTAAACAGAGAGGAACAAAAGAGACAAATTCTCATAGAGAGTCTATGAGTATCTTAGCTTTTCTTCTTCAAGTCTTTGGTTGCTTCTGAATTAAAATAATTTCTGCCAAACCAAACTAAGATCATCGAAGTGACCAGGCTGGCCGAGAATAACTTAGATTAGGAGTCTAGCTGCTCAGTAAGGTCAACAAAGTAGAGTCAGAAAGTATGTGATTGAGACCAGAGAAATCTGCTGGGGAAAGTGAAGCAGGTATGTCCCGTGGGGTGAGAGACACCATGGATAGACAGCAGTGTACTCTCATGCTCAGTCGCTTTAGTCATGTCCGAGTCTTTGCGATCCTATGGGCTATAGCCCGCTAGACTCTTCTGTCCATGGTATTCTCCAAGCAGTATACTGCCGTGCCCACCTCCTGAGGATCTTCCCAACCCAGGGATTGAACCTGTATCTTTTACATCTCCTGCACTGGCAGGCGGGCTCTTTACCACTATCTCTGCCTGTCATCCTACTTTATTTATTTATTGTGATTTATTGTGATTTTTGGCTATGTAGATGAATGTTTTAAAAATAAAATTTGGAAAGTGTTCAGCTATTACTTCTTCAAATATTTCTTTCTCTGTGTCTCGCTCTTTCCCTTCTTCTTCCTTCTGTTCTTCAGATTGGATAATCTCTCTTTATCTGTCTTTAAGTTTGCAGGCTCTTCCTTCTGCCTGTTCAGATTTATTTTTGAACCAATCTAGTGCATTTTTCATTTTGGTTATCGTACTCTTCAACTCCAGAACTTTTATTAGGCCTTTTTTTCCTGAAAAAAAAGTGACTGTTTCTTTGTTGATATTCTCTATTTGGTGACATATTATTATAATGTGTTAGTCGCTCAGTCATGTCCGACTCTGTGACCCCATGGGGTGTAGCCTTGCCATGGGATTTTCCAGGTAAGAATACTAGAGGGGTTGTCATTTCCTTCTCCACGGCATCTTCCTGACCCAGTGATCAAAACTGGGTCTCTTGCTTTGCAGGCAGACTATCCACTATCTAAGCCAACAGGAAAGCCTTTCATTTAGTGATTAAACGTGGCTTCTTTTCATTCTTTAAACATATCTATAATAGCAAATATGAAGTCTCTGTCTACTAAGCCCAATATCTGGGCTCTCTTAGAGTTTTATTGATTGCTTGTTTTCCAGAGTATAGGCTACATTTTCCTGTTTCTCTGCATTTCTGGTAACAAAAAACCTGAACATGCTAGATAATATATCATGGTGATTCTGGATTTAGATCCTCCCAAGGGATGTTGTTGGTTTGTTAAGTGTCTTGCCTGGACTAATACAGTCTGTTCAGCAGTTCAGCAACTGGCTGCTGAAGTTTCTGATCAGGTTTTTAAAGTTTTTAATTGTTTTTATGTTCAAGTCAATTCTTAGCAATCATTTCTGGTTCAGCATAGCTGCATGGTTATCCAACGATTGTTATAAGTTTACCTTAAACATCTTGAGTTAGCAAGGCTTCCATCCATTGCCAAGGGATCTGTATGGGTTGGTGCATACTTTCAAAGTTCAAATGGTTCATAATTCTCTTTGAGCTTTCACTTTCTGTATGCTTAGGTCCTCATGCTCATTTAGCAGCCCTGGGACCCACTTTGGTCTTCCCTGAATGTACATACATCCTTCTACATGCACATAGTCTTCCAGATCTCCAGGACTATGTTGGATCTTTTCAAAGCTCCCATGGCTGTCTCTTTTCTCCAGATATTCCTTTAACATTTTTGACTGGTCTCTGCTTATTTCAACCAGCAGGCTTCAGATCAGATCAGATCAGTCGCTCAGTCGTGTCCGACTCTTTGCGACCCCTTGAATTGCAGCACGCCAGGCCTCCCTGTCCATCATCAACTCCCGGAGTTCACTCAGACTCACGTCCATCAAGTCAGTGATGCCATCCAGCCATCTCATCCTCTGTCGTCCCCTTCTCCTCCTGCCCCCAATCCCTCCCAGCATCAGTCTTTTCCAATGAGTCAATTCTTCGCATGAGGTGGCCAAAGTACTGGAGTTTCAGCTTTAGCATCATTCCTTCCAAAGAAATCCCAGGGCTGATCTCCTTCAGAATGGACTGGTTGGATCTCCTTGCAGTCCAAGGGTCTCTCAAGAGTCTTCTCCAACACCACAGTTCAAAAGTATCAATTCTTTGGCGCTCAGCCTTCTTCACAGTCACCAGCAGGCTTAGGCAAATGCAATACTGGCTTTCCCAACTGCTTGCCACTAATTGCTTTTTAAAAAAATTAATTAATTAATTTTAATTGGAAGCTAATTACTTTACAATATTGTTATTGCTTTTGTTTTTGACCATACCCTAGGGTATAAGATTTTTATGGGAAGCTTCAGATATGATCAGCCCCCTCCATGGCAGTGAGGTTTTTGGTCTTCATGGTTACTGAACCGTGGACCTGGGGGCTGGGTGGAGTGGGAATAAATGCTATAGACCCCACTCTTCTTAGTGAAAGTCAGTTGCTTTTCCTGAAAAAATGATTTTCAGTTTGTTTTATGCCTTTGGTTAATTTCTAAAGTTTTGAAATTGCTGCTTTTGAGAATTTTGCCAGTTATGTCAATGCTTTTTAAGGGAAGATTTGCCAGGATTCTTTTTCCACCATTTGAGAAGCCCCCAACTCGCTCAGCATCTCTGTTTGGCACCCTAACCTCTGATTAATTATACAGAAAAAACCTAGCCACAAAATTAAGTATACTACTGGTTGAGATGATAGCAAAGTAACTGCAAGCAAGTAAAAGTCTATCCAGAAAACTTAAAAACAAATTAATTTGATGAAACATATGCAAGCAAGAGGCTTCCCAGGTGGAACTAGTGGTCAAGAACCCACCTACCAATGTAGGAGATGTAAGAGATACAGGTTTGATCCCTGGGTAGGGAGGATCCCATGGAAGAGTGCACAGCAACCCACTCCAGTATTCTTGTCTGGAGAATACCATGGACAGAAGAGCCAGACAGGCTATAGTCCATGGGGTTGCAAAGAGTCTTACACAACTGAAGCAATTTACCATGCATGCAAGCAAGAAGTTTTGTAAATTTGTCATTAGGAAGTGTCCAATGACTAGCCTCCCTTTAGAATTCCTATACTATTCTTTGCATATTTCAGTCGGTACAGTCACCAAATTGTTTCTCTGCTAAGCTATGAGCTACTCATAATAATAAAAGATTCTGTTTTAATACTATAAGGAGTCTGTTGATGTGTGATCAGAGCCTACAGTAAATACTCTATTAGCTTTTTAAGACTTATTTATATATTTATTTATTTTTGGCTGTGCTGGGTCTCCATTGTTGTGCTGACTT
This sequence comes from Bos taurus, assembly GCF_002263795.3. Lineage (NCBI taxonomy): Eukaryota > Metazoa > Chordata > Mammalia > Artiodactyla > Bovidae > Bos > Bos taurus. The sequence continues at coordinate 23,878,711 of NC_037343.1, forward strand.
TTCTCTGGCTGCAGTGAAGGGGGTTCCTCTCTAGTTGTGGTACACAGGTTTCTTCTTGTGACAGCTTGTCTTGTTGCAGAACACAGGCTCTAAGGTGTGTGGGCTTCTGTAGTTCCGAGGCTCTAGAACACAGGCTCAGTAGTTGCTCTGGGGCAGGTGGGATCTTCCCAAATCAGGTATCAAACCCTGTTTCCTGTCTTGACAGGTAGGTTCTTTACCACTGACCCACCAGATATGTTTTAGAGATGGCCCAAGGCTGAGGGCAATGCTAATAGTGCCTAAACAGTGAAACAATTGAATTTCATTTCCAAAAAAATCAGTCTTTTGCATACAGATTTCAAAAATTAATTTGAGTTGTTCTTTCATACACATTCTGCAATTAATTATCTTTAACCCAATTTGGTATTGACTTCTGAGACATATTTCTTTCAAGCAGCATATTCCCAAAAGAAAAGTGCTAAAATCATCTTGGCTAGTTCTGTTGTTTAATGGCACCTCCGTAACACGTGTTAACTTCTGACTTGTGTTTGCGATAGCTTGAATAAATTACTGTTATTAACCATTTGAGAGCAGCCAATATAAAAAGCTCAGAACACTTGTCAATTAGGAAGTGATTAACTGCAAAGTATCTGCTACCACATTCTCTTTAGTATCAAATTGTCAGTGTGCTCTTTGTTACCTCCTATAGCTCCCATATCCCCTATGGGGTCACCTCTAGGCTGAGTTACCATTGGGACAATCCCTCTGACTGTAGCCGTCCCTCTGTTCTTCTCATTTTAAGGGTGAGACTGGTTTCCCCTGAATTTTACATGGTAGAGCAGATTGCTGCAGGTAGTAAGAATGTATCAAAATCTGAGATAATGGAAAGGAAATAACCACATTGCACAGATACAGAATGTCTGGAGGGTTCAGGCTCAGATAGGCTGTCTGCCTGACACACGCAGCTAACATCTCTGTGGTCTTGGGGGATTCACCTCCCACCTCTGACATTGCTATAGGCATTTCCGTGTCTCCTAGACCAAGCCCTACTCGTTTCTGGCTCTAAAAGAGAAAGTTTTCCCCTTAAGCCAGACTTCCTTCTGATTTCTCATTCTTTGACCCAGAATTATTCTCTTTTCCCAATATTAAGCAGTCTAGATATTATCTTGTTTAAGGATTCTTCAAGTCTACCCACCAGGGTGTGGTGTTATCCTGATCCCAAATAGGACGATAATAAAAAAGTATAGCATCATCACCATTTTTCAAAGCTTGAGTCAGTTGATCTAAAAGAAAAGCAATTAGTTTATACTAATTATTTGTTCAACCCTTCTCATTAAATATTCATGCAATCTGGAGGTTGGGTCCTACCAACCAGAAGTTTATCACATAAATCTGCTAAGTATTCTAGACAAGATGACTTTCTAGGAACGAAGATAAACATAGAGAAAAAGTTAAAGTCCCTTAAATTGTATTTTTTGAATGAGAGAAATACTTTCTGGTAATTAAATTAGGCAAAATCTGATAATTCTGTATATTGATATTGCCAAGGGGAAAGAGAAATTCATTACAGTAGGGAAGATTTGGGGATGTAGAGCCAGGTAGGACTTTGTATTAATAGATAAACTCAAATTTGAATTGGATTTTGAGGGATAGGTTGAATTTCAACAGGTGGAATATGAGAAGCTGGCATCCCTGATGGGGGAGAACGCTGCATACACAAAAGCACAGGATGAGAAAGCAGTGGGCATGTTCAGGAAATGCTCAGTTGCCCAGCTTAGCTACACCTTTGACATTAGGGAGAGAGATAGAAGGAAAGGCTGGAACTGTAGGAAGGGAACAGTCATGGAAGGCTTTGAATATCTACTAAGGATTTTGGATAACTTCTCTACAAAGAGGAGTGAGAAGTAGTGAGTTAGCCCCTTAGGTTACCAAAAAGGTAATAGGAATTTGAAGCCCTGGGGAGATTTTTGTCTGTTAGACTGATGTTTTCCATGTCAATGACAAATTATCTACCAAAATGTCATGTTGGTGAGGCTACTGCAACTGGCAGATGAATTTCCTAGGATGAGTGAACAGAAATACCTGCTGACCTCCTAGAAAGTGTCATTCACTGAAGTGGATGGTGCCAAGTGTTGAGTTTAAGGGAAGGGAATACAAGATGAGTTTAAGCAGGAATTTTCCCCTGGGAGTTTTCTTAAGAGTTGTATTCAAATACAGGAAGTGTGGCAAGTGGCAGGAAGATGGTTACTCTAGAATTCACACATAATTTATATGTTGTATTGAACATGCCAATACAGGCAATGCTAATACACTGAAGCTATCTTCTCTTGAGTTTTACATTTGAATTTCTTTAACCCACCCTACCACTCCCATGGTCCACTGGAGAAGGGAATGGCAAATTACTTCAGTATTCTTGCCTTGAGAACCCCATGAACAGTATGAAAAGGCAAAATGATAGGATACTGAAAGAGGAACTCCGCAGGTCAGTAGGTGCCCAATATACTACTGGAGATCAGTGGAGAAATAACTCCAGAAAGAATGAAGGGATGGAGCCAAAGCAAAAACAGTACCCAGCTATGGATGTGACTGGTGATAGAAGCAAGGTCCGACGCTGTAAAGAGCAATATTGCATAGGAACCTGGAATGTCAGGTCCATGAATCAAGGCAAATTGGAAGTGGTCAAACAAGAGATGGCAAGAGTGAATGTCGACATCCTAGGAATCAGCGAACTAAAATGGACTGGAATGGGTGAATTTAACTCAGATGACCATTATATATACTACTGCAGGCAGGAATCCCTTAGAAGAAATGGAGTAGCCATCATGGTCAACAAAAGAGTCCGAAATGCAGTACTTGGATGCAATATCAAAAACAACAGAATGATCTCTGTTCATTTCCAAGGCAAACCATTCAATATCACAGTAATCCAAGTCTATGCCCCAACCAGTAATGCTGAAGAAGCCGAAGTTGAACGGTTCTATGAAGACCTACAAGACCTTTTAGAACTAACACCCAAAAAAGATGTCATTATCTTTTCATTATAGGAGACTGGAATGCAAAAGTAGGAAGTCAAGAAACACCTGGAGTAACAGGCAAATTTGGCCTTGGAATATGGAATGAAGCAGGGCATAGACTAATAGAGTTTTGCCAAGAAAATGCACTGGTCATAGCAAACATCCTCTTCCAACAACACAAGAGAAGTCTCTACACATGGACATCACCAGATGGTCAACACCGAAATCAGATTGATTATATTCTTTGCAGCCAAAGATGGAGAAACTCTATACAGTCAGCAAAAACCAGACCAGGAGCTGACTGTGGCTCAGATCATGAACTCCTTATTACCAAATTCAGACTTAAATTGAAGAAAGTAGGGAAAACCACTAGATCATTCAGGTATGACCTACATCAAATCCCTTATGATTGTACAGTGGACGTGAGAAATAGTTTTAAGGGTCTAGGTCTGATAGAGAGCGTGTCTGATGAACTATGGAATGAAGTTCATGACATTGTACAGGAGACAGGGATCAAGACCATCCCCATGGAAAAGAAATGCAAAAGAGCAAAATGGCTGTCTGGGGAGGCCTTACAAATAGCTGTGGAAAGAAGAGAAGCAAAAAGCAAAGGAGAAAAGGACAGATATAAGCATCTGAATGCAGAGTTCCAAAGAATAGCAAGAAGAGATAAGAAAGCCTTCCTCAGCAATCAATGCAAAGAAATAGAGGAAAACAACAGAATGGGAAAGACTAGAGATCTCTTCAAGAAAATTAGAGATACCAAGGGAACATTTCATGCAAAGATGGGCACAATAAAGGATAGAAACGGTATGGACCTAACAGAAGCAGAAGAGATTAAGAAGAGGTGGCAAAAATACACAGAAGAACTGTACAAAAAAGATCTTCACGACCCAGATAATCACAATGGTGTGATCACTCCCCTAGAGCTGGACATTCTGGAATGTGAAGTCAAGTGGGCCTTAGCAAGCATCACTACGAACAAAGCTAGTGGAGGTGATGGAATTCCAGTTGAGCTATTTCAAATCCTGAAAGATGATGCCATGAAAGTGCTGCACTCAATATGCCAACAAATTTGGAAAACTCAGCAGTGGCTACAGGACTGGAAAAGGTCAGTTTTCATTCCAATCCCAATGAAAGGCAATGCCAGAGAATGCTCAAACTACTGCACAATTGCACTCATCTCACAAGCTAGTAAAGTAATGCTCAAAATTCTCCAAGCCAGGCTTCAGCAATACGTGAACCGTGAACTTGCAGATGTTCAAGCTGGTTTTAGAAAAGGCAGAGAAACCAGAGATCAAATTGCCAACATCCGCTGGATCATGGAAAAAGCAAGAGAGTTCCAGAAAAACATCTATTTCTGCTTTCTTGACTATGCCAAAGCCTTTGACTGTGTGGATCACAATCACCTGTGGAAAATTCTGAAAGAGATGGGAATACCAGACCACCTGACCTGCCTCTTGAGAAGTCTGTATGCAGGTCAGGAAGCAACAGTTAGAACTGGACATGGAACAACAGACTGGTTCCAAATAGGAAAAGGAGTACGTCAAGGCCGTATATTATCACCCTGCTTATTTAACTTATATGCAGAGTACATCATGAGAAACGCTGGACTGGAAGAAACACAAGCTGGAATCAAGATTGCTGGGAGAAATATCAAATAACCTCAGATATGCAGATGACACCACCCTTATGGCAGAAAGTGAAGAGAAACTCAAAAGCCTCTTGGTGAAAGTGAAAGTGGAGAGTGAAAAAGTTGGCTTAAAGCTCAACATTCAGAAAACGAAGATCATGGCATCCGGTCCCATCACTTCATGGGAAATAGATGGGGAAACAGTGGAAACAGTGTCAGACTTTACTTTTCGGGGCTCCAAAATCACTGCAGATGGTGACTGCAGCCATGAAATTAAAAGACACTTACTCCTTGGAAGGAAAGTTATGACCAACCTAGATAGCATATTCAAAAGCAGAGACATTACTTTGCCAACAAAGGTTCGTCTAGTCAAGGCTATGGTTTTTCTTGTGGTCATGTATGGATGTGAGAGTTGGACTGTGAAGAAGGCTGAGCGCCGAAGAATTGATGCTTTTGAACTGTGGTGTTGGAGAAGACTCTTGAGAGTCCCTTGGACTGCAAGGAGATCCAGCCAGTCCATTCTGAAGGAGATCAGCCCTGGGATTTCTTTGGAAGGAATGATGCTAAAGCTGAAACTCCAGTACTTTGTCCACCTCATGTGAAGAGTTGACTCATTGGAAAAAATTCTGAATCTGGGAGGGATTGGGGGCAGGAGGAGAAAGGGACGACAGAGGATGAGATGGCTGGATGGCATCACTGACTTGATGGATATGAGTCTGAGTGAACTCTGGGAGTTGGTGATGGACAGGGAGGCCTGGCGTGCTGAGATTCAAGGGGTTACAAAGAGTCGGACATGACTGAGTAACTGAACTGAACTGAACTGAACCACTGTCATCAATAACCCAGCATCTTGCAATTGCAGTGATGTCTGCTCAGCAAGCTGACAGATTCTCATGAAACCCAAAGGGAAAAGAAAAGTTTCTAGAAGAGGAAACTCACTCACATGCTTCCTTTCTCTCTATTTTTGCCACATCCCATAAGCAGAGGTATGTGGTGCAAATACAGATGGTGGTTTGTGATTCACTTCTAGATTCAAGAAATAGTCTAAGAGATGTAATCTGGGTGATAAAAAGTTAGAATGTGCAGCAATTTTGGTTTGTTATGGTGCCATGTCAGGAGTATTGGAAATGAGAACTGAACTAGAAAGTCTGAATGGTGCCCATGATGAAAAGAGTGGGTTGAGGAGAGGTGAGTGGAGAGCAAACTCAGCAGACACTAGTCAGGAATATTGTTCCGGAATACCTGGGACTCTGGGGCTTCCCTGGTGACTCAGTGGTAAAGAATCTGCCTGTCAATGCAGGAGATATAAGAGACGTGGGTTTGATCCCTGGGTTAGTAAGATCCCTTGGAGGAGGGCATGGCAACCCACTCCAGTATTCTTGCCTGGAGAATCCCATGGACAGAGGAGCCTGGTGGGCTACAGTCCATGGGGTCACAAAAGAGTCAGACACAAATTAGTGACTCAGTAACAACAATGACCTGGAACTACTCATTCCCGAATTCCTCATATGTCCCCACCCAGCCCTGTGCTTTTTCACCCCATCAAACCCCAGGATGGAGAGTCTCCAGCCTGGAGGGGAGCTTCAGCCTCCAGTAGTCACCAGCCTTTTCGGGGAATAATCAAACTCTCTGTTTGTCCTGGAAGATTCCCTTCTCCTCTGTCTCAAGTGTTTTTTTTTCCCCCCACATGTATCAGCCTCTCCTGTTGACACTGGAACCATGTTTTTGTCTCACCTCCCATCTCTGTGGCTTATGACTTGATTAGAAGGAAAATATTTCCTTTTGAACACCCCTGTCACCCCCTTCAACCCCCCTTGCAGAAAGCTATCATTTTCAGATGGGTCCTACCTTAAGGAAAGAGCAGGGTACCAGTTGTGAGAACCATTGGAGGCCATTCCTTGAGTCATCTTCAAAAACATGTTTCTGGGAGCACGCCAACCCGATTTTACAGGGATGGCAGGGCTGCAGATGGAACGTGGAAAGAAATGATTGCCCTGGGCCAACTCCACAGACAAATGATGAGCTAATTTCTCCTCAGTGAGAGTGTTCTGTATTTGCTGGTCAGAATCTGCCAAAAAGTTCAAGTTCATATGCTTAGAGCTGTATCTCTCCTTATGTCTATCTGGCTCCATTTAATGTTTAAATAGCCCATTTCACTGAGCCTTAGGCTGAACAGTGTGGAGTCATTTATTCATAGCTGAGGTGGTAATCAAGCTAATGAAGAAAAACAGAGGAAAGACAGTCAGCTGAATGTAAGGGTAAAACATCACGTAGTGTGGTGTGTATGTGCATATGTGAGTTCAACCATCCATTAGTCACATATTGTTCTCCTCCTTCGTGGCTTATTTCAAGCACACTTTATCTCTAGCTTGACTTTCCGTTTAGAAAGTGTCTTGCCCATCTTTCCTTTGTGTGTCTCTTTTTATGAACTCAAGGAAGGTAAATTTGTCTTGTCACCTAGGCAAAATATAATTAGAAAGGAGAATGAATTATTTCAAAACCACTATAGTGTTTTCTAGAACTGAAGATGAATATTTTTGTGTTGTTATCCAACATTTCAAAGTGGTCTGTGTTTCTGTTCATTTCCGCGCCAAAGATAACCAGGATTACAAACCAAAGTACAATCCAGCCTAATATTAAAATAAAAGAGACCAAAGTACATTTCTCAATTTGCATGCTGTTACAGTTTCTTTTTAAAGATAGCTTCATTGAGATATAATTAACATACCATACAATTCACACATTTATAGCCTACAGTTCAGTGGTTTTTAGTATATTCATAGATGTATGCAACCATCCCTGCAATCAATTTTGGAACATTTTTTTCATCTCAGAAGGAAACCTTGTACCTTTTAGCCATTACCTCCCTCACTCACTGGCCTCCCTGCCCCAGCCTGAGGCAACCACTAATCTACTTTCTGTCTCTACAATTTCCTTATTCTGGACGTGTCATGCGAATAGAATCATGTTATATCTAGTCTTTGTGACTACTTTCAGTTTGCACGTTTCCAAGGTTCATTTACATTGTATTAATAGCATGCATCAGTACTGTATCACTTTTTCTGTACAAATAATATTCCATTTTATAGCTATGTCACATTTTGAACATCCACTTGTCCGTTGATGGGTTATTTGGGTTATTTCAATAACCATTTGGGTTATTTCTACATTTTGGCTATTATGAAAAATGCTGCCTTGAGCATTCATGTATAAGTTCTTGTGTGGACATAATTTGTTGTTACAACTTCTGTTGTCAACTGTAAAAGAAAGCCTTCATCCATCCAATGACTCATTCATCCATTTTTTGTGTCAGAGGTAGCAGCCATTGTTGGTGCCCTGCCCAGTCCATATGGGTATAATAAATAATTGAATAAATACATGGGGGGAGCCAATATAAAATCAATGCAGAAGAACTCAAAATAATTTTGTAGATATTCCATCTTCAAGATACCCTATTCCACAAGAATGAACTGTTCATAGGGATTCTGCCAAAGAGGATAGTGTGGAATGGGAAATAAAGGAGTAACATTACAGAAGAAAAATTTGATAAATACCACCTCACCTGGTGATCAAGGTTAACATCCACAATGATAAATCATATTGATAATATGTACCTTTTTTATGAATTAATGAAATGACATGCAATCTTCCTCCTAAAAACATAACTCCTGTCTAATTATGAGAAAAATGTCAGACAAATTCTAGTTGAGGGATATCTACAAAATACTTGACCAGTACTCCTCAAAACTGTCAAGGTCGTCATAAACAAGGATATTCTGAAGCGCAGTAACGGCCAAGGGGAATTTAAAAAACTATGATAACTGAATATAATGTAGTCCTGGATATGATACTGGAATAGTTAAAGGATATTAGGAAAAGAGTAAGGAAAACAATAAAGTACAACTCTAGTTAATAAAAATGTATCAACTTTGGTTCATTAATTGAGACAAATCCATCATATTAGTGTAAGATACTAATAATGGGGGAAACTAGATGTGGGGTGTTTGGAAGTCTGTATTTTTCTGTAAATTTAAAACTATGCTTAAAAAAATATTCTTAGGGCTTCCCTGGTGGCTCAGTGGTAAAGAATCCACTCGCCAATGGAGGAGACAAAGTTTCAATCCCTGACCCAGGAAGATCCCACATGCTGGGGAGCAACCGAGCATATGGGCCACAACTACTGAGCCTACATGCTTCAACTACCAAAGCCCGTGCACTTAGAGCGCACGCTCTCAATAAGAGAAACCACCGCAACGAGAAGCCTGTGCACCCCAGCTAGAGAGTAGTCCTTGCTCTCCCAACTAGAGAAAAGCCCACAAAGCAACAAAGACCTAGCACAGCCAAAAACAAATAATAAATAAAATTATTTTTTAAAAGAAACTAAGAAGGGAAAAATAAAAAATGCTCTTCTAAAAATTTTTTTAAAAAACAGATGAAGACCATTTTTAAAAAATACAAATTTATTGATTTTATAATTCTTATTCTCTTTTGCATATTATCCACTTCTCTTCAGTCAGAGCACTGGTGAGTGCTGCCTGTGACAACTTCTCCAGGGTTAAGAAATCAACTCAATGATGCCAAAGAAGAAGGAGAAAGGGACAGTAGACTGAAATTCAGGAGACCACACTCTGCTTTCTAATTCCCTGTGACCAGGGCAGCTGCTCTGTGTCTCTGGATCTCCATTTTCTTTCAAAATTGTGAATGAGTGGGGATAGAATGGGTGAGTGAACTCTAAGGGCTTATCTAACCTAAAACCTTTGGGCTCCCATTTTATCAGGCTAAAAATTCTTGGCTCCATCTTGACAGCTCTCATATACGCCACATCTGGCCCATCAGTGTGTCCTGGGGTCTGTATCTGAATCTGATCAGTCCTCACTTCTGGTTCAGCTACTGTCTTGGTCCAAGCAGTCACCGTCCCTTTTGGGATTATTGTAACAGTATTCACACTCTTTTCCTGCTTTTCATTTTGCATTCTCACGATTCCCAATATAGGAACTGAAACGATCTTTTAAAACAGAAGTCAAATCATGTCATTTCTCTGTAAAAAGCACCAATGACTTCCCCTCTCACTTGCTGGAAAAGACAATCTCCCTTCACCGGCTTCTAAAGTCCTAAATGATCTGGATTTCCATTTCTCTCTAACCTCAAGTCTTGCTCTCTTCCCTTCAGTCACTCCAACCTCACTGGCCTCCTTGGACACAGGAAGAACATTTCTGCCTCAGGGCCTTTGAGTCACTGTTCTCCTACATGAAATGCTCTTTCTCTGGAGAGCCGCGTTTTGCTCCCTTACCCCTTTCAGTCACCTAACTAGAGAGATTGTCCTCAAATCCTTTATTATAAAACAGCAACTTCCTCCCTGACCCTGGGAAAGACTGAAGGCAGGAGAAGAGGACAACAGAGGATGAGATGGTTGGTTGGCATGGACATGAGTTTGAGCAAACTCCAGGAGATGGTGAAGGATGGGGAAGCCTGGCATGCTGCAGTCAGTGGGGTCACACAGAGTCAGACACAACTGAGAGACTGAACAACAACAAGTCTCCTCTGCACTTCACCTCCAGCCCAACCTCTTCCTCCTCTCTCTGCTTTGTTTTTCTCTGCAGCACTTAGCACCATCTGATGTCTCATATGTTTAATAGGCTATCTGCTGACTTTCAGTCTCTTGTGCACAAGAAAATAAGCATCTTGAAGCATTAGGACCTAGTGATTGTTGCTGCTGTGTTCCCAGTGCTTCAAGCAGTCCCTGGTCCATAGGATTTACTTAATAAACATGAGTTGAACAAATGCATAAGTGAATGAATGATGAGTGAATAAATGAACAATTGCTTCTGTGGATACAGGAATTTGTCTCCAATGGCTTGGTTCATTCCTCATCTTCCTCTTCTCCTTCCTCAAATATATGAGTTAAATCTCTCTTCCCTGAGGTTTTAGGCTTTTGTACACTTAAGCTGGGAAGACTCCACTGAACCGACTTCCTGCTGGGTCACATCCCCCTGTATGGCAGTAGGTGGGTTGGTCTCGTGCTTGCATAGGCATAAGGTAAAGAGAGAATTTACAGTGCTTAAAAAAGAAATCAGTCAAAATTTCAGAAATGTTACACTGCTACTCCTTTCTCACACTACTTTTAGTTTTTTGGTTTCCAGGTGTGTCTCCCTTCATAGACCATGAGCAACTTTCACAGAAGGGTTATGTGGTACCCACTTTTGTATGCCCAGTTTGTAGCATGGTGATCAGCACATAGCATTTTTTCCATCAATATTCATGAGTCACATTGAATCAATAAAATAGAAGCACTGACGACTTTTCTGGCAGAATGCTGAAAGTTCCATTTTTATTTGGTTTCTGGTAGAGACAAATGAAGTTTTTCTGTGAAAACATTCCAGCTGGATGTAAATATAACTGCAAAGACTGACTTACCAGCAATCCCTTTTTGACCAGAAACATAAAGAGAGCTCCACAAGGGATTAAGTTCCAAATCTATCACCAATATGGCCCTTTGGGCAATATACTTAAGTTTCCTCATTTCCTAATAGCCTTATTCATCAATGTTATATTATCTGTCAGTCACATAGGAGGAAGTAGCCAGCAGGGAATGCTGGCTCCAGAGCCCACACTGATAAGTTCGTTTCAGCCACTCAGTCCTGTCTGACTGTTTGTGACTCCATGGCACACCAGGCCTCACTGTCCATGACCAACTCCCAGAGTTTACTCAAACTCATGCCCGCTGAGTCAGTGATGTCATCCCACCATCTCATCCTCTGTCATCCCCTTCTCCTTCTGCTTTCAATCTTTCCCAGCATCAGGGTCTTTTCAAATGAGTCAGCTCTTTGCATCAGGTGGCCAAAGGATTGGACTTTTAGCTTCAACATCAGTCCTTCCAGTGAATATTCAGGATGGATTTCCTTTAGGATGGACTGGTTGGATCTCCTTGCAGTCCAAGGGACTCTCAAGAGTCTTCTCCAACACCATAGCTCAAAAGCATCAATTCTTGGGTGCTCAGCTTTCTTTATAGTCCAAGTCTCACATCCATACATGACTACTGGAAAAATCATAGCCTTGACTAGTCAGATCTTTGCTGGCAAAGTAACATCTCTCTGCTTTTTAATATGCCATCTAGGGTGGTCATAGCTTTTCTTCCAATGAGTAAGCATCTTTTAATTTCATGACTGCAATCACCATCTGCAGTGATTTTGGAGCCCAAAAAAATAAAGTCTGACACTGTTTCCACTGTTTCTCTATCTATTTCCCATGAAGTGATGGGACCGGATGCCATGATCTTCGGTTTCTGAATGTTGGGCTTTAAGCCAACTTTTCCACTCTCCTCTTTCACTTTCATCAAGAGGCTCTTTGGTTCTTCCTCACTTTCTGCCATAAGGGTGGTGTCATCTGCATATCTGAGGTTATTGATATTTCTCCCAGCAATCTTGATTCTAGCTTGTGCTTCATCCAGCCCAGCGTACTCTGCATAGAAATTAAATAAGCAGGGTGACAATATACAGCCTTGACGTACTCCTTTTCCTATTTGGAACCAGTCTGTTGCTCCATGTCCAGTTCTAACTGTTGCTTCCTGACCTGCATACAGGTTTCTCAAGAGGCAGGTCAGGTGGTCTGGTATTCCCATCTCTTGAAGAATTTTCCACAGTTTATTGTGATCCACACAGTCAAAGGCTTTGGCATAGTCAATAAAGCAGAAATAGATATTTTTCTGGAACTCTCTTGCTTTTTTGATGATCCAGTGGATGTTGGCAATTTGATCTCTGGTTCCTCTGCCTTTTCTAAAACCAGCTTGAACATCCGGAAGTTCACAGTTCACATAATGCTGAAGCCTGGCTTGGAGAATTTTGAGCATTACTTTACTAGCGTGTGCTGCTGCTGCTAAGTTGCTTCAGTTGTGTCCGACTCTGTGTGACCCCAGAGACGGCAGCCCACCAGGCTCCCCCAACCCTGGAACTCTCCAGGCAAGAACACTGGAGTGGGTTGCCACATGTGAGATGAGTGCAGTTGTGCGGTAGTTGGAGCATTCTTTGGCATTGCCTTTCTTTGGGATTGGAATGAAAACTGACCTTTTCCAGTCCTGTAGCCACTGCTGAGTTTTCCAAATTTGAAAAACCATAGCTTTGACTAGATGGACCTTTGTTGGCAAAGTAATGTCTCTGCTTTTTAATATGCTGTCTAGGTTGGTCAAGCTTTTCTTCCAAGGAGCAAATGTCTTTTAATTTCATGGCTGCAATCACCATTTGCAGTGATTTTGGAGCCCCCAAAATAAAATCTATCATTGTTTCCCCATCTATTTGCCATGAAGTGATGGGACCAGATGCCATGATCTTAGTTTTCTGAATGTTGAGTTTTAAGCCAACTTTTTACTCTCCTCTTTCACTTTCATCAAAAGGCTCTTTAGTTCTTCTTCACTTTCTGCCATAAGGGTGGTGTCACCTGCATATCTGAGGTTATTGATATTTCTCCCGGCAATCTTCATTCCTGCTTGTGCTTCATACAGCCTAGCATTTCTTATGATGCACTCTGCATATAAGTTAAACAAGCATGGTGACAATATACAGCCTTGACGTACTCCTTTCTCAATTTGGAACCAGTCCATTGTTCCATGTCCAGCTCTAACTGTTGCTTCTAAACACACTGATAAAGACCATACTGAAAAATAAGTTCAAACAGACTGGTCTTAATTTTTCAAATGAGGTATCATTTGAGCCTAAAATCATATACCCATATGAAACAAATTCCAAAAGACATCAGAAATATAGAATATTATTTAGAAACGGCCATGGGGTTGTTATAACTATATAGCCCATTCTATGTAAGGCACATGTGTGTGTGCATGCTAAGTCACTTCAGTCATGTCTGACTCTTTGCAACCCTATGGACTCTAGCCCATCAGGCTTCTCTGTCCATGGGATTCTCCAGCAAGAATACTGGAGAGGGTTGCCATGTTCTCCTCCAGGGCATCTTCCCAACCCAGGGATTGAACTTGTGTCTCTTCTGTCTCCTGCATTGGCAGGCAGGATCTTTAGCACTAGTGCCACCTGGGAGACCCCATGTAAGCACGTAGAATAATGCAAGCAATGAATAGTCCCCAAGCCTCGGCCATTTCTGTTGCTATTTAGGGGCCACCCTCAGGTGCTCCTTCTTTAGCCCTCAGTCTCTCTGATCATCAGGGCTACCTGCTAGGCTTTTCCAGCAATTCTTTCTTTAAAATTAATTAATTGATTAATTGGGCCACACTGGGTCTTGGTTGTAGCACATGGGATCTTTAATCTTAATCACGGCATGCAAACTCTTAGTTGAGGCATGTGGACTCCAGTTCCCTGACCAGGGATCAAACCCAGGCTCTCTGCATTGGGATCATGGAGTCTTAGCCACTGGACCACCTGGGAAGTCCCTGCAGTAGTCTTTTTTTTTTTTTTAATTGGAGGAAAATTGCTTTACAATGTTGTGTATAAGCCATAATTATACATATATCCCCTCCCTCTTGAGCCTCCTTCCCCTCCTCCCATTCCATCCCTCTAGGTCATCACAGAGCATGAGGCTGGCCTCCCTGTGTTATACAGCAACTTCTCACCAGATACCTATTTTAGAAGGCAATGGCACCCCACTCCAGTACTCTTGCCTGGAAAATCACATGGGCGGAGGAGCCTGGTGGGCTGCAGTCCATGGGGTCGCTAAAAGTTGGACACGACTGAGCGTCTTCACTTTCACTTTTCACTTTCATGCATTGGAGAAGGAAATGGCAACCCACTCCAGTGTTCTTGCCTGGAGAATCCCAGGGACGAGGGAGCCTGGTGGGCTGCCATTTATGGGGTCGCACAGAGTTGGACACGACTGAAGTGATGCAACAGCGGCAGCAGCAGCAGTAGTGTATATATGTTGATATTACTTTCTGCATTCACCCCACTCTTTGCCTCCCCAACTGTGTCTACAAGTCCATTCTCTACATCTGCATCTCCATTCCTTCCCTGCAAATAGGATCATCAATACCTTTTGTCTAGATTCCATACATATGCATTAATATATGACATCTGTTTTCTCTTTCTGACTTTCTTCACTCTATGTAACAGGCTCTAGGTTCATCCACCTCACTACAACTGACTCAAGTTCATTTTTAAGGCTGAGTAATATTCCATTTTATATATGTACCACATCTTCTTTGTCCATTCATCTGTTGATGGACGTCTAGGTTGCTTCCACATCTTGGCTATTGTAAAATAGTGCTGTAGTGAACATTCGGGGCACATGTGTCTTTTATAATTCTGGTTTTCTCAGGGTATATGCCCAGTAGTGGGGTTGTTGGGTCATAGGGTAGATTTATTTCTAGTTTTTAAAGGAATCTCCATACTGTTCTCCATAATGGCTGCATTGGTTTACATTTCTACCAACATTGTAGGAGGGTTCCCTTTTCCCTACATCTTCTTCAGCATCTATTATTTATAGGTTTTTGATAATGACCATTCTGATAGGTGTGAGATGATACCTCACTGTAGCTTTGATTCACATCTCTCTAACAAATAGTGATGCTGAGCATCTTTTCATGTGTTTATTGGCCATCTGGAAAAGGAGTATGTCAAGGCTGTATATTGTCACCCTGTTTATTTAACTTATATGCAGAGTACATCATGAGAAATGCTGGACTGGAAGAAACACAAGCTGGAATCAAGATTGCCGGGAGAAATATCAAATAACCTCAGATATGCAGATGACAGCACCCTTATGGCAGAAAGTGAAGAGGAACTAAAAAGCCTCTTGATGAAAGTGAAAGTGGAGAGTGAAAAAGTTGGCGTAAAGCTCAACATTCAGAAAACGAAGATCATGGCATCCGGTCCCATCACTTCATGGGAAATAGATGGGGAAACAGTGGAAATAGTGTCAGACTTTATTTTTCTGGGCTCCAAAATCACTGCAGATGGTGACTGCAGCCATGAAATTAAAATACGCTTACTCCTTGGAAGGAAAGTTATGACCAACCTAGATAGCATATTCAAAAGCAGAGACATTACTTTGCCAACAAAGGTCTGTCTAGTCAAGACTATGGTTTTTCCTGTGATCATGTATGGATGTGAGAGTTGGACTGTGAAGAAGGCTGAGCGCTGAAGAATTGATGCTTTTGAACTGTGGTGTTGGAGAAGACTCTTGAGAGACCCTTGGACTGCAAGGAGATCCAACCAGTCCATTCTGAAGGAGATCAGCCCTGGGATTTCTTTGGAAGGAATGATGCTAAAGCTGAAACTCCAGTCCTTTGGCCACCTCATGCAAAGAGTTGACTCATTGGAAAAGACTCTGATGCTGGGAGGGATAGGGGGCAAGAGGAGAAGGGGACGACAGAGGATGAGATGGCTGGATGGTATCACTGACTCGATGGACGTGAGTCTGAGTGAACTCCGGGAGTTGGTGATGGACAGGGAGGCCTGGAGTGCTCGATTCATGGGGTCGCAAAGAGTCGGACACGACTGAGTGACTGATCTGATCTGATGTTGTCTTTGGAGTTCTTAATGACAAGGCCTATTTCCTCTGAAAATCAGCACCTCATAAATATACTGAGCTTGCGTTAGGGGTAAAAGAAAATATTCTTTTTATGGCACAGAGAGGCAGAAGTAAAGGTGCTGGGAAAAGAAAACCACAGAAGATCAAGTTCCCAGAGCTAGAACCTCTCAGAGCACTGCTGCAAGTTCCAGGCTCCTACAGTTTGGCTTCATTGCCTGCCGGTCATTGCATCACAGAACCTTGGAGTAGAATGAGCTACTGGAGATTTCTCCACGTTGCACCCTGTCTCCTCCAAACCTGACAGCTTGTTAAATATTCCTGTTTCCTTCGCTTGCCCCTTATATTATGGCAGGAATCAGGCATGTAGTTAAAAAGACAGTTTGCCTAGCAAGCAAACTGACTTGGGATCAAATTCTATTTCTACGCCTCTGAACTCTGTGATATTGGGCAACTTGACTTTTTCTGTCTTGATAGGAAAATAAGAATAGTAATAGCTACTTTTCTTTTTTTTGGTTTTTGTGAAGAGTAAATGACAAAAATAGCTAAGTTTCCTTATACAATATTTGGCACACAGGTGTTCAACAATAGTTATTGCTATCATTGTTTTCTCTATCAAGGGCTGATTTTCCTTTGGTTTTATTATTATTGTTATTTATCTTTTGACCCATGTTTCAGTAGACCTATTTTTAAATATTTTCATTTTTATTTATATATTTGGCTACACCTGCTCGGCTCTCAGTTGCTGCAAGAGGGATCTTTAGTTGTAGCATGTGAACTCTTGGTTGGGATCAAACCTGGGCCCCCTGCTTCAGGACCGCGGAGCCTTAGCCACTGGACTACCAGGGTAGTCCCTGATTTTTCTCTGGACACTCTACTACATCGATACCCTCCTGAAAGTGAAGGGTGCCTTGAACCAAGCATAATTCCTCTGATACCATCCCAGATCTGGAGAAATAACAGAGATAGAGGTAGATGAGGGCTTGTTATGCACAGAGCATTGTGCTAAATTCTGAGCATGCAGTATCCCGTCAGAGCATTACACAAGTCTTTGAGGTGACATAATGTAGCATTTATCGTGAAGAAGCTGAGGTTCAGAGAGGTAAACAACTTGCACAAGACCACACACAGTCAAGGTGTGGTCAGGTGGCTAGGGTTGAGAGTCGCCTTCTGTGACTGGGAGTTAGGGTGAGGTTCTGTCTGAAGCAGCACTTCGGGGGTGGGGGTGGGGCAGGGAGGTAGAAAGCCAGGAAGGCAAACCTGCTCAGTTTTTCAGAAAGAGTTGCACTTCATTGATTTTTTTAAACTTTTTTTTTTTTTAATTGGCCACTCTGTAAGGCATATGGGATCCTATTTCCTCCACCAGGGACTGAACCCAGGCCCCCAGCACTGAAAGTGCAGAGTCTTAACTGCTGGAGGCCCAGGAAAGTCCCGAGAGAGTTGCATTTTAAATTGTGGTAAAAACTCAAGTCCCCAGAGCCAAGCGATATTGGTTTCTTTAGAATCTAAACAACAGCATTTCAGGGAGAAGTAGGATAGTGGTGTTGGAGGCAGGGGACATTAGGGTTTCCTGAGCTAATTTTGTGAATGTAAGTGTGTGCCTGTATGGGCTGGTGGGTGCCTGAGTGAGTCTGAATTAAAGAGGCTGCATCAAGGCAGACACGAAACAGGGCCTACCAGAAGCTAAAGCTCCATTCATTCTGCAATGTGCTGAGTGAAGTTAGGTCTAGATTGGTCAAAGCCTGAAACAGGATTCTTGTGTTGGGTGGTGGGAGTCAAGTCCCCTTGTGCTGTGTGTGTGCTCAGTCGCTTCAGTCAGGTCCAACTCTTTGAGACCCCATGGACTGTAGCCCACCAGTCTCCTCTGTACATGGAATTTTCCAGGCAAGAATACCGGGGTGGGTTGCCATGGCCTCCTCCAAGGGATCTTCCTGGCCCCGAGACCGAACCCTCCTCTCCTGCATTGGCAGGCAGTTCTTTACCACTAGTGCCACCTAAGAAGTCTGTAGAGCTCTCAAAACTCTTTAAACTAGTGACGAAGTTGTCCCTGCTTCCCTATTTCAATCAGAGATGGACTTGTGTTGAGTTACAGAAAGATTTCTCAGCTTCCTGGCTCCCTCTCCTCAGCATCTTGAAGGCAGACAACTCTTACAAAGCAGATCTGGTGATTCAGTCTAGGGGAGACCCAGGATCAGTTTCATAAACTCTTTCTCTTCTCATTTCTTTTACTTCGTAGCTGTCTGTGCATATACGTATGTCCTCCTGCCAGTCCTGGGAGACATAAAAGCCAGGTGATGGATACGCAACCATCCTAAGCAGCTCAGTCCAACAACCTATGATGTTAATAGCAAATCCAGACCCCGAGTTCCAGTAGGGGGATTATTTCACTACTCAACCTGCTTTTCTCAATGAGCTCTAGGTCGATGGAAAGTGCTTTGATAAGAGACATTTTTACATGTCATTTCTCAATTTTGTTTCCTTGAAGACAGAAATTATGCTTATTTCTTAGTGACACTCCAAAAATTTACCATGATATTAACATTTGCTCTCAGTCAGTACACATAGAGATAGCTAGACAGATATGGATGCATGTGGGCATGCGTGCACACGTGCACACACACACACACACACACATGGGTATTCCATCTAAGTTCCACATGAGAACTTAGACTTGCTTTCACATTGCTTGGAACTGCTGGCATCAGGAAGAACTGCCCTGCCTTTCCTTACAAAGCTATAATTATAAGAATTACTGATGATTTGTCACTGAGAAAGAACTGACAGTGACAAGTCTAATTAGATGCTGAAAGAGAGTGACGTGCTACATTTAGCTGATTCTGACTCTTTCTGACTAGAATCTTTCCGAACACAAACTAGTCATATTTACTTAAATATCAAGGCAAATTAAACTAGGTGAAAGAAGCACGAGCTTTGACATTCCCATGGTAGGAAATTCATATGTGTTGTGTTTTAAATATATACTGGGTTGGCCAAAGAAGTCCATTTGGGTTTTTCCGTACAATGTTATGGAAAAGCCCGAAAAAACATTTTTGCCAACCCTATACATTTCTTGTGAGAGTGGTCACTCACTCAGTTGTGTCCGACTCTTTACAGCCTCATGGACTGTGGCCCACCAGGCTCCACTGTCCATGGGATTCTCCAGGCAAGGGTACTAGAGAGGGTTGCCATGCTCTCCTCCAGGGGATATTCCTGACCCAGGGATCAAACCTCAGCCTCCTGTGTCTCCTGCATTGGCAGGTGGATTCTTTACCAGTAAGCCACTTGGAAAACCCATCCATTTCACACAGAGAAATTTATATTTTCCTGTATTATTGCTTTTACTACTGTCTTTAGAGAAATAAATAGGAAAGATGAAGCAGATGTGATTTTTTTATATTTCTCCCATTACATACAGTGAAAAAGCTTGGACAGTAGTACATAGAGAAAGACTTAAGATGATTCTGAAAAGAAGAGAGAAAGCTGACTAATGATTTTGAAGAGCAACATTGTGATAAGTTTTCTTTTTATTTCACGTTTCTCAGACATGAGTTTCAAGAAGTTGGCATCCCCAAACACTAGTGGGTACTGACAAAAAAGACTCTACCAACAGCCTGCTCTCTTAATCAGAGGACCAGGAAAAGAGAAGAAAACTATTAGACAATAATTGATCTGCTTCTGCCAACAACATGGAAAATACCGTGGTCCCACCCCACCCCTCCAGCAAAGGCTGGGGAGGGAACATTTGCACCTTGGTGAGGCTGTAATGAAGCACTACAAAGCCCGCACTCTTTCCTATGGTGGTGACGTCCTAGAACATACAGAGCCAACCAGGACTTCCATTCCTCCTTTGTGGACTGCAGTGTCCCTCCCCATCTCCTAGGTTGGATCAGAGGAGGCCTAATGGAGTGGACTTTCACCACCACCCACCAATAAGGAGCTCCCCCACCCTCTATCAGAAGAGGCCACATGGAGAGCAGTAAGGGGGAGGCTCCAATGCCTTCCAGCCAGGGGGTATCAGCGGAGCCTAGTCGGGAGCCGGAACCCCCAGCCTTGCTCAGCAGTAACTAGGAACATCCAGAGGCCAACAGGATGGGAGTGGGGTGGGAATGGAGACCCCGACTTCTACATTCTCTGCTAGAGCAATGTCAGAGGAAGTCAGCTAGAACAGAAGGTTTAATTAAGATCCATCTCTTACAAGGCAGTACCCAAAATGTCTAGTTCTCAGTCAAAAATTACTTGTCACATCCAGAGCTAAAAAGATCTCAAATGGAATGAAAAAAGAAAACCAATAGATGCCAAGAGCAAACTGACAGAGATGTTACAATTATCTGACAAGGGTTTTTAAAGCAGCCACTGTAAAAATGCTTCAGTGAGCAATTGAGAACACATTTCAACCCCTCTCCCACCCTCCCAATAGAAGTCAGCCAAAGGCTCAGGGAAAAAAAATCTTGATTTCACCAAACACTTTGCAAAATTGTTGTTAGTTTCTGCAGCAATGAAAATAAACTCAAAGCTTTATTTTAACCGACTTGGAGAACTCATTGTCAGTAACAGACAATTTGGGAATAAAGATGAGTGGTCTGCATCTGGCCTTGGCTCCCGGGAGGCCTCAGTGGCCAGGAGGAAGGCAGATGGGGCTTGGATCAGGCCTAGCATGTGTCCTGGGTGACAGGACCAGCATGAGCAGTGAGTGTGTGTTAGTATTGAAGTCAGGAAGGCAAGCCCAGGACACAGTCAGACAGTCCTGTGATCCAAGGGAGACTAGACTAGACACAACTTCCAATTAAGCAGCCTGGGGTTAGCGTTCAAGGTGATCCACCCAACAGGTGGGGATTCTAGACAGTAAGGTGCTGTGGGTGCCTCCTAAGCTCTAGCACAGAAGACTTGTCCGTAGACATAGCAAAATGGGTTTATGAATATGTATCTTAGCTCAGGTCAGACACTGCATAAACAGTGGTGGTGGTGATTTAGTCACTCAGGTGTGTCTGACTCATTGCGACCCCATGGACTGTAGTGTTCATGGGAATGTCCACACAAGAATACTGGAATGGGTTGCCATTTGCTTCTCAGGGAGGCAGGGAGAAGCAGAAGCTGGCTTGCCTGGGCCCTCCACATTGTCAGGATACCTAACATCAGCAGGCTGCACTATCAGAGGCCTTGGCAGTGCCTGGGAAGGTGGGGCAGATAGTCTAAGCTAAATCACAGAACTGCATAACTCTCAGACTGAGCCTCATAGCTCAGTCGGTAAAGGATCTGCCTGCAATGCAGGAGACCCAGGTTCGATTTCTGGGTCAGGATGATCCCCTGGAGAAGGAAATGGCAACCCGCTCCAGTATTCTCGCCTAGAGAATCCTATGAACAGAGGAGCCTGGCGGGCTACAGTCCGTGGGGTCTCAAGAGTCGGACATGACTTAGCGACTAAACCATCACCACCACTAAGTAACTCTCATGTGATTAGCAGTCAGGGTAGGCTGGTTATTGAAAATGTAAAAAGCCACTAATAATCTTCCATATATAGAGAGCCAGTGTTTTCACTCTGTTATCCAGAAGTGGCACTGAGTATAAGCCTGTTACCCTCTCAACTATCCAACCCCATGGCCCGCAAATCCTGGTCACTGTGCTGCTCACCTGGGCTTCCCAGGAGGTGCTAGTGGTAAAGAACTGCCTGCCAATGCAGGAGACATAAGAGATGTGGGTTCTATCCCTGGATCAGGAAGATCCCAGGAGGAGGGCATGGCAACCCACTCCAGTATTCTTGCCTGGAGAATCCCATGGACAGAGGAGCCTGGTGGGCCACAGTCCTCAAGTTTCGAAGAGTCGGACATGACTGAAGCAGCTTAGCACGCATTTCCACTTGGGTTTGTAGATTTCCTTATGCCTGAACTCCATCTCACCTTAATGAGTAGCCTTCTGTTTTTACATCCCAGGAAGTGGCAGCAGGGGTGGTAGGTGATGGTAGGGAATGACAGAGGGCTAGAAATTGAGTGGCAAGTCAGCTCACCTCTTGCCATCCATGGCTCTTCCATTATTTCACTACCTTGTGGGACCCCCTTTTGACCTAGTTATTCCATATAACTCTTTGACCTAGTTACTGATGAGCCACTTGCATTCATCAGTCTGTTGCTGTTGATATAATTGTTTGCTTTTGCCAGATTTATTTGGATTACTCATAGTTCTCTCTATCACTGTCTTACCCTTCTACAGAAAGAAAGAGCCAAGTATCTATACTTTATAGACAGAGATATACTGGGCAGAAGAAAGAGAATTTGGAAAGATACAAAGTTACAGCCTTACTTTATACCAAAGTTACTCCAGATGAATTAAAGATTAATGTGTTAATTAAAAAGGAATAGAAGAAAATGCAAGTGAGTATAAAGTAAGGAAGACACTTCTAAAAATACCAAAAAATATAGAAATCATGAAAGAAAATATTAAAATGGTTCAGATTTTACTAAAAGTAAAAATGTCTGCATTGTCTTGGTTATTTATGGGTAGTGATATTTAAGTGACTATTTTAACTTATTGTATTTCTATTTTTTTAAGTTTTTAGCAAATATATAAAAAATTAGTTTACATGGCCCATACAATAAATAACAGTGAAAGTCAAACATCAAATTGAAGAAAAAAGTTGCAGCATGTAGAATGTAATATATAAAGAGTTATTAAACATCAATATGAAAAATACTCAGTTCCCAATAGAAAATCATATATAAAAGTTGCTAATAGTGTATTGCAAAGTGGCATTAAAATGAGTGATAAATTTTAAATATGCTTACTGTAATACCTATTGAAGTATTACAGTATAAATGCAAATGAAACAATATTAAGACACATTTCAGTGGGTGCCTATCAAAATGCCAGAGATTAAAATAACTTTATACATACTGGTGGCCTTGTAAATTTGTGCTTTTTTTGGAAAGACATTTGGTGATGTGTCAAAAGATATTTTTTTTACCTTTGGAACAGCAATTTTTACAAGCTAGCAATTGATCTTTAAGAAAGGGTCATAAATGTCTCAAAAGTGCAGATTTTATCCAAAGAATTTTAAAATAAGAATAAATTTAAATGTTTCCCCAAGTAAGAGAGTTAAGTAGCTTATGGTGTACTCATAAGGTTAAAAGAAAGTAATATATATGTATTCCTTTTATAAATGAATTTTCAGAACAATAGCTGATATGAAGAGTGTACAATATATTTTGTTTGGTGAAAAAGCAGTACATAAAATAGTACATATAACGTCGACTTTCTTTTTTTGGTCAAAAGAAAATCCATGTATAGAAAAAGACAGAAGCAAGATACACATATCAAGTGTGAATAGTGGTTACCTCTAAGTGGTGCAATTGTTTGGCTTGTCTATGCTATACACATTTTCTTTAATTAGCAGACATTCTGTGGGAAAATATTTAAACTGAGTTTGTTTTTTTTTACAAAGTTGGCCGCCGGCATGGGCAGATAAAACAAGCCGCACTCTTTGTATGGTCTGTCACCCCTCCACAAAGGGCTGATATTATTTTGCTGACAACCCTGAAGACCACTCAATCTCACGTTGCAAATCCTGCCATGATGGGAACAAACCCAGTTCAAGGAGAGAATTTCAAAACGTACTCCGGTGAACAGTTTCTCCTCTTCCAGATTCAGGTGCACAAATGCTACAGTAATATTTTTGTCCACAGATTCGGAGAGAAAAAAATCTGACCCGGGAAAGACACGCCCTTGGTTTGTCCATTGTGAATTTCTTTGAGAGGTACAGGGAGGGGAGGGGTTGGGGGTTCCGTGTGGTTGGTTTTTACTGAATAGCACTAAGCTTCGAGAAAGCCCATAACTAATTGGCTCTGTCGGAGGGGGAAACGCTATGAAGACTTTTTTTCTGTCTTTCTTTCTTTTTTTTTTTAAGTGCAGTAGGCACAGAGCCATGACACGGCATGTTGTGCAGTGATACTGGTGTTCTGGCCGATGCTCTCCTGGACAGAGGACCAAGGAGAAAAGCAACTGAGATTAGCATCCAGTGACCAGCGTCACATTTGCATCTGAAAGTGCCCGCCACAAACAGCTGAGGCAGCATTTGTGCAGGAGGAGAGGGGACTTGCATAAATCCACCCAGGCTGTGTGTCCTGTCCGAAGACTCTGAGTCAAGACTTGTACAGCTCTAGCCTCCAGAAGAGAGCCTTCTGGAGTCAGTATTAACATCTTATCTCAAAAGAAATAGCCCCTATCTCAGGTTAAATACTCCATTTGGTGAGGATTCCAAGAGTGACATTTTTAGTTCTTTACCAGCTCTCTGTTTGCTTTTGTCTTTTTCTCATCCTTCCTGCCTAAGGCTCCACCTCTTTCACCATAGGGAGGATGTGGTCTGATATTCCTTTGTTACGTCATATGAAAATGTGTGGGGGAACAGTCCTTGAAGTTGAACAGATAAAAATCTCTTTAGCCCTGGAAATCTGATTAATTTTTTTCCCTCCCTGAGGGTGTGAGTGCAGGACCTTACTTGGTCAATTGTTCTGGTACACAACTCTGTCCTCTGGGGGTGGGGCGCTGGGGCGGGAGTGGGGGAAACAGCAGGGACAAAGGAATGGAATTCCACTTCCTCCTCAGGGAAAGAGAAAAACTTGACATTGTGAATTTTCCCAGGCTTCTTTTGGGACCTCAAATAAGACTGAATTGCATCATTTCAGAAAAATCCAAGAGGCAACCTACACCCCATCCATAAGCTCTGATAATATAGAGTCCAGGGATTAGAGAAAGGGAGAAACACATGCATGATTTCCTGACCTGAGCACAATTAAAGACCTTGATTGCAAAACCTAAGTGCCTCCAGACTGAAGAACTACAGAGGCAGGCACTGAAATTCACCGTGAAGGGATCCTAATGCCACGTGGAGCTCTTTCACAACCCAACCCGGAGACACATATGAGAGTCTTTTTCCACTGCACAGTAAACTGAAGGGTTTCCATATTGGAAACCTTGCCCATCCCTCCAATAGAGATCAGTATTTGAAACAAACAGAGCTTTTAAGATGTGGCTATTTATTTCATAGAGGAGAGAAGGAAATGGCAACCCACTCCAGTATTCTTGCCTGGAGAATCCCCGGGACACAGGAGCCTGGTGGGCTGCCATCTGTGGGGTCGCAGAGTTGGACACGACTGAAGTGACTTAGCAGCAGCAGCTTCTCTGAGATCTCATGCTAATTTCTTGATATTCAGTTCTTTGCATTTGTTTGTGCTTTAAAACGTGTTGATTATTTACTGTTGAACAGCAAGAATGGGCTCAGAGTGAAGCTGCTGAGCTTGGGACCCTACCCAGAGGGCCTCAGTGACCATCCCAGTGGCGGCCCAGGCCCAACTGACATGAAGGAGAGGGAGTGGGTTTCTATTAAAGAGCTGTTTATTAGGCACCTATTGTGCTATAACTGTGTTAGAGAATGCAAAAATAAATATGACACCAACCCTGCCCTTAAGAATGTCATAGTCTGGTGGGAAAATACACATAAAAATGAATTAATGTAATATGATAAGTGCTAAATTGGCACTATGAACAAACACTATTTTTATACACTGATCTTGGGCGTAGAGGAGGGCCTTTAAAAATCCTTCAGCAAAAATCATGATCCGAAATAATTTATCTAGACTTATTACAGAGAATCCTTTCTTTGACTTCTAATTCAGTGGTATCCAAGGTAGGTTTGGGTACCCTAGGAGGTGCAGAAAATAATTGTGCAGATGCAGAAATAAAATATTATAACTTATGTTTATGCTTGTTAATGTATTCCTTAGATTTTTTGGTATATATTTTATAACATTATGGAATGGTTCAGTAGTAAATGTTTATCATTTACAAAAATAATATACTATATTGGGAGGTGCATGCTCAAAATATGTTAGCATGGTAGTGTGAGCATAAGTTTGAAAACTACTGGAATCATCTGCAAGGCCCTGCACTGTCTTCCTTTGGGTCTTTGGGCAGTTTGTCTGTGCCTTGGGAGCTCAAGTTCACCTGACTGTCTTCCATCACCTCTGCTCAGAGAAAAGAGGACCCTCCAATTACCTGTATCCTTCCTCCTTTTAAGGCTGTCTAATGATATGATCCTACTTTCCCCTTTATGTCATAAAGAGATGAGGAGGCAGACACGCATTAGTTATTAGTTGAAATAACTTGTTCAGCTAACACTACTCAGGTGCTCTCTGGGAGAAACAAAGAAATAGCAAAACAACCCTGATATTGGTTGAGGTAGTCTACTAACAAGAAACTGGCCAAAGTCTTAAACAGAAAGGTAAAAATTACAAAGCCTGTTGCTACAAGAACTATAAAAGCCATGAGATAAATGAGACAGGGTAAATGAATCAGCGTAACTAATGGCTACTTGTGGGATTTTGTAGTCATACAGGTTGGAGTTAAAAGCCCAACTTTGCCACTGAGTATCTGTGAGATCTAAGCACTTACTGAACACCTTTAAGTGTATCAGTTGCTGTTCTTGGGTTGCAAGGAATAGAAACCACCTCCACAAGCATTCCCAAAAGGAACTTGTCGGAAGGAAACATGGAGTCAAAGGAAGAGCTGAAACCCAGCCTTTGCAAAAGAGAAGATCTAGGGCAGTTTCAGGGATCTTGGCAGTGACATTAAATCTCTTGTATCTTTAGAATTCCCAGCTCTGACAACTCCACTCTTAACTTCTTTTGAGTCGTCAAATGTGTCTCCACTCAGAACTCAGATTCTCGGGATTGAGATTCTAAATGGCTTTCTTGGTCACTTGCTTATCTCTATGATTGGACAGAGCTGAGATTTACATACAGAAAAATCCACTCCACTCCAGCCAAATCCTGAGAAGTGGAAGATCAGCACCTCCAAAATAAAAGACAAACAAGACACATTGAGATGAGAGGAGAGGTAGTCATAAGTCCTCACCAGGACCCCACCTCAGGTGTGGCAACCTACAGCCAAGAGGGCCTTCCCAAAATAAGGAACTCAGGAAGATCCCCTGGAGAAGAGAATGGCTACCCGCTCCAGTACTGTTGCCTGGAGAATTCCATGAACAGAGGAGCCTGGTAGGCTCCATGGGGTCTCACAGAGTTGGATACAATTGAGGACACTTTCAGTTTTCACTTTCCTTGAGTAGTGAACAGATAGTGCCCCATGTCAGACACTCTGATCCTTGGGGCCAACATGGAAACATTAGGTTTTGAAAACCAGAGGGATTAGTGATAGAACTGCAGGGAATAGAGAACCAACTCTTAAAAGGTTGATCTGAAGACCCACTTGCCCTGAGATCCAGCACAAAAGCAATAGTCTGAAAAGCAACTGGACTGTAAGGGCTTAAAGTGACTGCTGGAGAGGCAGAAACTTCCTGAGACCTTATCTGGAAATGATAGTGCTGATGGATGTCATTTCTGTGATCATCCTAGCTCGCTTGTGACGGAGAAGACAGGCTTAATTTTTTGGTGTCTTCCTTCTATCCTGTTAGCACAAAGATGTCCCACCCAACTTGGTATAGCAATCAGGCAGGATCTATGCCTTGGACTGGATAGGAACCTTAAGCTGAACCCTCCCCTTACAGCAGCTGAGCTGCAACTGGATCAGGCAAACTTCCTGTGCCCTGTTCATCCTGTGGCCCTACTAAAGATAGTAGGTACATGCAGCCCATGTAAAGGATGTCTATAGAATGCCTGGCTCTGGTGGCTTTTATTTCCAAGTCATATGAAACATCTACACAAGACCACTTCTTCAAGACTAGAGGAGGGAGCCATTGCCTGTTACAGACAAACACACATAGGTATGCCAAATGAGGAAACAGAGGTATTGATTCCAAACCAAAGAACAAAGAAAGTCCCCAGAAAAAGACTTTAGTGAAACAAAGATAAGCAACTTATCTGATAAAGAATTCAAAGTATCAGTCATAAAAATGTTCACTGATCTTAGGAGAAGAATGGATGAACACAGAGAGAACCTCCAAATGATAGAAAATATAAGAAGGAAGTTATAGGACGTCCTTGGTGGTCCAGTGCTTAAGAATCCACCAGCCAATGCAGGGGGCATGATTCCACATGCTAATGAACAACTGGGCCCGTGCATCACAACTACTGAGCCGGAGTGCTCCAGCTACTACTAAAGTCCATGTGCCCAGAACTCATGCTCTGCAACAGGAGAAATCAACATAATGGGAAGCCCATACAATACAATGAAGAGGGGCCCCTGCTTGCTGCAACTAGAGAAAGCCCTCATGCAGCAATGAAGATCCAGTGCAGCCATAAATAAGTGAAAAGAAGGAAGTTATAACTTAATTGAAAAATACATTAGAAGATGTATTTTACATTTTTCAACAGCAGAATGGATGAAATAGAAGCATGAATCAGTGAGCCAAAAGATGAAGAAATGGAAAATACCCAGACAGAGGAGCAAAATGAAAAAAAAAAAAAATTAAAGAAGTGAGAGAGGGGATCAGAGGGCAGACTGAAACGACAATCACAGACAACTAGCCAGTCTGATCACATGGACCACAGCCTTGTCTAATTCAATGAAACTAAGCCGTGCCGTATGGGGCCACCGAAGACGGGTGAGTCACGGTGGAGGGTCTGACAGAATGTGTCCACTGGAGAAGGGAATGGCAAACCACTTCAGTATTCTTGCCTTGAGAACCCCATGAACAGTATGAAAAGGCAAAAAGATAGGACACTGAAAGATGAACTCCCCAGGTCAGTAGGTGCCCAATATGCTACTGGAGATCAGTGGAGAAATAACTCCAGAAAGAAAAAGGGATGGAGCCAAAGCAACAACACCACCCAGTTGTGAATGGGACTGGTGATAGAAGCAAGGTTCAATGCTGTAAAGATCAATATTGCATGGGAACCTGGAATGTTAGGTCCATGAATCAAGGCAAATTGGAAGTGATCAAACAGGAGATGACAAGAGTGAACATCGACATTCTAGGAATCAGTGAACGAAGATGGACTGGAATGGGAGAATTTAAATCAGATGACCATTATACCTACTACTGTGGGCAGGAATCCCTTAGAAGAAGTGGAGTAGCTATCATAGTCAACAAGAGAGTCTGAAATGCAGTACTTGGATGCAATCTCAAAAACAACAGAATGATCTCTGTTCATTTCCAAGGCAAACCATTCAATATCATGGTAATCCTAGTCTATGCCCTGACCAGTAACGCTGAAGAAGCTGAAGTTGAACAGTTCTATTAAGACCTACAAGACCTTCTAGAACTAACACCCAAAAAAAGATGTCCTTTTCATTATAGGGGACTGGAATGCAAAAGTAGGAAGTCAAGAAACACCTGGAGTAACAGGCAAATTTGGCCTTGGAATACAGAATGAAGCAGGACAAAGGCTAATAGAGTTCTGCCAAGAGAAGGCACTGGTCATAACAAACACCCTCTTCCAACAACACAAGAGAACACTACACATGGTCATCACCAGATGGTCAACACTGAAATCAGATGGATTATATTCTTTGCAGCCAAAGATGGAGACGCTGTATACAGTCAACAAAAACAAGACCGGGAGCCAACTGTAGCTTGGATCATGAACTCCTTATTGCCAAATTCAGACTGACTGAAGAAATTGGAGAAAACCACTAGACCATTCAGGTATTACCTAAATCAAATCCCTTATGACTATACAGTGGAAGTGAAATAGATTTAAGGGACTAGATCTGATAGAGTGCCTGATGAACTACGGATGGAGGTTTGTGACATTGTACAGGAGACAGGAATCAAGATTATCCGCAAGAAAAAGAGATGCGAAAAAGCAAAATGGCTGTCTGAGGAGACCTTACAAATAGCTGTGAAAAGAAGGGAAGTGAAAAGCAAAGGAGAAAAGGAAAGATATACCTATTTGAATGCAGAGTTCCAAAGAATAGCAAGAAGAGATAATAAAGCTTCCCTCAGTGATCAATGCAAAGAAATAGAGGAAAACAATAGAATTGGAAAGACTAGAGATCTCTTTAAGAAAATCAGAGATACCAAGGGAACATTTCATGCAAAGATGGGCACAATAAAGGACAGAAATGGTAGGAACCTAACAGAAGCAGAAGAGATTAAGAAGAGGTGGCAAGAATACACAGAAGAAATGTACAAAAAAGATCTTCATGACCCAGATAATCACAATGCTGTGATCACTCACCTAGAGCCAGACATTCTGGAATGTGAAGTCAAGTGGGCCTTAGAAAGCATCACTACGAACAAAGCTAGTGGAGGTGATGGAATTCCAGTTGCACTATTTCAAATCCTGAAAGATGATGCTGTGAAAGTGCTGCACTCAATATACCAGCAAATTTGGAAAACTCAGCAATGGCCACAGGACTGGATTCCAATCCCAAAGAAAGGCAATGCCAAAGAATGCTCAAACTACCACACAATTGTACTCATGTTACACGCTAGTAAAGTAATGCTTAAAATTCTCCAAGCCAGGCTTCAGCAATACGTGAACCGTGAACTTCCTGATGTTCAAGCTGGTTTTAGAAAAGGCAGAGGAATCAGAGATCAAATTGCAGACATCCGCTGGATCATGGAAAAAAGGAGAGATTTCCAGAAAAACATCTATTTCTGCTTTATTGACTATGCCAAAGCCTTTGACTGTGTGGATCACAATAAACTGTGGAAAATTCTGAAAGAGATGGGAATACCAGACCACCTGACCTGCTTC
Organism: Bos taurus; assembly: GCF_002263795.3. Lineage (NCBI taxonomy): Eukaryota > Metazoa > Chordata > Mammalia > Artiodactyla > Bovidae > Bos > Bos taurus. Next base: position 23,909,466 of record NC_037343.1, read on the forward strand.
TTGAGAAACCTGTATGCAGGTCAGGAAGCAACAGTTAGAACTGGACATGGAACAACAGACTGGTTCCAAATAGGAAAAGGAGTTCATCAAGGCTATATATTGTCATTCTGCTTATTTAACTTATATGCAGAGTACATCATGAGAAACGCTGGACTGGAAGAAGCACAAGCTGGAATCAATATTGCTGCGAGAAATATCAATAACCTCAGATATGCAGATGACACCACGCTTATGGCAGAAAGTAGAGGAGCTAAAGAGCCTCTTGATGAAAGTGAAAGAGGAGAGTGAAAAAGTTGGCTTAAAGCTCAACATTCAGTAAACGAAGATCATGGCATCTGGTCCCATCACTTCATGGGATATAGATGGGGAAACAGTGGGAACAGTGGCTGACTTTATTTTTCTGGCTCCAAATTCACTGCAGATGGTGACTTCAGCCGTGAAATTAAAAGACGCTTGCTCCTTGGAAGGAAAGTTATGACCACCCTAGACAGCATATTAAAAAGCAGAGACATTACTTTGCCAACAAAGGTCCGTCTAGTCAAGGCTATGGCTTTTCCAGTGGTCATGTATGGATGTGAGACTTGGACTATGAAGAAAGCTGAGCACTGAAGAATTGATGCTTTTGAACTGTGGTGTTGGAGAAGACTCTTGAGAGTCCCTTGGACTGCAAGGAGATCCAACCAGTCCATCCTAAAGGAGATCAGTCCTGGGTGTTCATTGGAAAGACTGATGTTGAAGCTGAAACTCCAATACTTTGGCCACCAGATGCGAAGAGCTGACTTATTTGAAAAGAGCCTGAAGCTGGGAAAGATTGAGGGCAGGAGGATAATGGGACGAGAGAGGATGAGATGGCTGGATGGCATCACCGACTTGATGGATATAGGTTTGGGTGGACTCTGGGAGTTGGTGATGGACAGGGAGACCTGGCGTGCTGTGGTTCATGGGATCACAAAGAGTCAGACACGACTGAGCGATGAACTGAACTGAAAGAAATGAGAATACCTTAGGGGATCTCCAGGACTTTCAAGCAGAATAACATTCATTTTACAGGGATCCCGTAAAGAGAAGAGAGAGAAAGGGTCTGAAAAATTACTTGAAGAAATAATGGCTGGAAAATTTCCTAGTTTGGGGAGGGAAACAGACATCCAGGTCCAGGAAGCCTAGAGTTCCAAATAAGATGAATCCGAAGAGAAATACACTGAGACACATTATACTTAAAGTAGCAAAAGCTAAGCATAATGAAGGAACTTTAAAAGCAAGAGAAAAGCAATTTATTATGTACAAGAGAAACCCTGTAAGTCCATCAGTAGGTTTTTCAGCAGAAACTTTATGGGTAGAGGGAGTGGCAGGACATGTTCAAAATGCCAAAAAGAAAAAAATTTCCAACCACAAATTCTCTGCATGACAAGGTTATCATTCAGAATTGAAGAAGAGAATAAGAGCTTTCCAGGTAAGCAAGACGCTTGCTCCTTGGGAAAAAAGCTATGACAAACCTAGAAAGCATATTAAAAAACAGAGATATTACTTTACCAACAAAAGTCCGTCTATTCAAAGCTATGGTTTTTCCAGGAGTCATATATGGATATGAGAGTTGGACCATAAAGAAAGCTGAACACTGAAGAATTGATGCTTTTGAACTGTGGTGTTGGAGAAGACTCTTGGGAGTCCCTTGGACAACACGGAGATCCAACCAGTCAAACCTAAAGGAAATCAGTCCTGAATATTCATTGGAAGGACTGATGCTGAAGCTGAAGTTTCAATATTTGGCCACCTGATGCGAAGAGCTGGCTCATTGGAAAAATCCCCGATGCTGGGAAAGATTGAAGGCAAAAGGAGAAGAGGGCAACAGAGGATGAAATAGTTGGATGACATCATTGACTCAATGGACATGAATTTGAGCACACTCTGGGAGATAGTGAAAGACAGGGAAGCCTGGTGTGCTGTGGTTCATGGGGTTGCAAACAGTCAGACACAGCTTAGCAACTAAATAACAATAAAGGAGTTCATCACCACCAATCCAATCCTACAAGACAGGTTAAAGAGACTTCTCTAAGTCAAAAAGAAAAAGCACTGATTAATCAATAGTAAGAAAATATGTGAATGTAAAAATATCACTGGAAAAGATAAACAAATAATAAAGGCATATCAAGCAGCTTTTCTAGCTTCAATGGTATAAAAATAGAAATCAACAAGAAGAAAACTGGAAAAGACATGGGTGGTGAAGACTAAACAACTTGGTACTAAAACCAATGGGATAATGAAGGAATCAAAGGGGAAATAAAATACATGTTGAGAAAAATGAAACTGGAAATGTAACATTTTAAAATCTATGGGATACAGCAAAAGCTGTTCTAAGATGGAAGCTGATAGTAATACAGGCTTATCTCAAAAAATGAGAAAGACTTCAAATAAACCACCAAACTTTAAATTTATAGGAACTAGAAACAGAAAAAGCCTAAAGTTAGTAGGTGAAAGGAAATAATGATTAATTAAACAAGATAACATTTTCAAAGTCCTTAATACAACACCTGCACTTAATAAGTGTTCAATTGTTATGAATTATGTGAGACCATCTGGAAATTATTAGAAGGTCAGGCTTCTTTTCTTATACAGTATTGGTATAAGTGGCTTTTACTGAGGGATTTATTTGAATGAATGCCAATGAGGGAATAATATTGGAAAAGAATGTGATATTATAATTACTCCAGTGTGAAATTTTAGTTACTTGTATTCCTGCTTTGTGCATGAAATCCCACTCCTCATCACACGTCAGTATTCTTAGACTCTGTGATTACAAGTGCAATATGCAAAAATCAAAAATATGAACCATTCTTCTAAGCCAACCCTCTCCCCATTTGCTCTTTCCATAAGGTCTTGAGGTCCTTTCCTTCGTTTCCCTGAACTCTCCAAGGACACGTTGAGCTTGAGCAGGGAAATATTCTACTTTTGAGAAGAAGCTACTCACAGGATATATCAACATGAACTAAAGAGTCAGTTAACTTTGTAAAACAGCAGTCAAACCAATAGACAGAATTTTAGATAATTAATGGAATTCTTTAGTCATTGAGCTGAATTAAATGAATATTTAAACGTCTCATCAATATAACCTCTAGTTTGATATGAATTTGTTCCAGGGTTGATAAATAGTCTCCAGTTGTACAATTATGATTGGCTGAATGACCCCTGCCCCCACATTCGGTCATGGTTTGTGATGCATGATGAATATGCATGGAGAGGGAGGTGGTGTGGCCAAGTGGGGAGCTTGTAAACAAGCAGAGCCAGGGCAGGTGGGATGGGCATGGTCCCACCACTGCTCTGGCAACATTTTTATCTCCCTGGCATAGTCCTAATCTTTGCCCTGGGACACATTATCCCAGAACAGAAAGTCTTGTGAGAAAGAGCCTTGAGATGGGAGTAGTTAAAGGGTTGTTCAAGATCAAGATGACCAGAAAAATATTCAGAGAAGGTCTCAGCCAGCCTGTGCAAAATAAACAGATGGCTCTTGCATGCAAATGTGAGCAGTGCTTATATGCACATGGATAAGGTTCCTGCTGACAAAGCAAAAGGGGAAACTGGAGACATGGGCTGGGTAGTTCAAGCAACAGGCTTATTGTGTCTGGCTGAGCTGAGTGATTCAGAAAGGCCTGGGAGTGGAGCTTCAGCAAACCAGTTCTTTGATGTGTGGAGTTCCTCCAAGCTGGATTTAGCAACCTCCTCCTCCCGCCAGCAGGCCATTGCCTTGAACAGTCTCTTCCTCCCCTCCCTGGTTTCACCAGCTCACCGTGTCCTTCAAAACAGACAAACAGCATTTCACATAGACTTTGGGAAGATTCCAAGAAGTTCTTTCCCTCCTCCCTCTTATACTCTTAAAAATAAAACACACTGTCACCAGACATTCTGACACCTCAGATACTTATTGTGGGCATGAAGTAAATGACAATGAACTGGCGTTTTCCTGTCTGAAAGTTAGGCAAATAATTAGGGCAGTAGTTTTTTTGTTTTTTTTTCTATATCAGGCCATTGAACTCCTTGAAAACAACAGAAAATCAAGAGTTTTAAAAACGGTAAATTTAGTGGGTGAGTAAGCCACAGTTTTATCCAATTTGTAAGCCAAGATGAATTTAGTATACACACACACACACACACACTCATATGCACATGTGTTCAGTAGACAAAATGCTCTTTAAATAGCAAGGTCCCTGAGTACATTTAAAATGTGATTTGATTTGCAACATGTAACTTAAACATAACTTTCAGGAAATGCATTCTTTGCATAAATTGTGGCAAATGTACAAAGACAATGTTTAAATGCTGTCAAAATCATTGGCTGAAGAGCAGTTGGCTGCATATATCTTTGGTTTACAGAAGCTAAACACCCAGATAGTTTCTAAAATGTGTTTCTAAAAGAAAAGAAAAAAAAAAAAAAAAAAAACACTATGTTTCTCAAAAACTTCCCTTGGCGTATCATTCCGGTTCTCAGAATTTGGCCCAAACCTTATCTTTGAAATTTTCTTTCTCATTACTCTTCTATACAATTCTTCTATTTCAGTTTCTTACAAACTAACTCAGCACTTCAAAGTGTGTAGTATATCTATGAAGACTAAGGAATAAGGACTGAAATTTGGGATTCTCTGTGAGTCTCAGGCCCTAGAGTTGGAAGCGCTGCAGAGACTGGGGGCAGGGGGTGCAGTGCTGAGTGAGAGATCATCTCTCCTTCATTCTCTGTCTCTATTTCTCTCTCCCTCACACATGCTACTGAGTTCAAGCTCATACTGCTCGCCATACAACAGGCCAGTAGATCAAGAGATGGATTTGGGGGGCAAGGAATAGCGACCTTTATAAAGAAAACCAGATGACCAGGAAGACGGTAGACCAGTGTCCCAAAGTACCATCTTGCCTGGGTTTGGATACTTGTGTCTTTTATAAAACAAAGAGGGGGAGGTAAGGAGATAAAGTTAAAAAAGGAGACAAGTCGTTGCAAATATTTCCTGGTTCTGACCAGAATCAAAGGGGATGTGTTAATCTCTTCTTTCTTGCAGCCATTTATAGGTGGGCCTGGTCCACATCTGATGTTTCCTGTGAGCTAAACAAAGGCATTTCAGTTTAAGCTCAAGTATGGGAGGCAGAGTTCTCAGAGATGGGTCATTGTGTATACTTTAAGCTACAGGCAACATCCCTTCAGTGATTAACTTGTAGCAATAGAATATAAAGGAATGAATCCAGTATGGAGTCACCTTTGTTTTTCTCTGTTACATACACACACACTTACAAAACTTCTGTAGATATAGTAGTACCACCAGATGTTAATAATAAGGGTGGGAACCCAGCCTGATGCTGAGGAAGTAAAATGGATGCTATGGGCAGGTCCTACTTTAAAAAATATTTTGACCAAGTAGATCTCAGGGGTCACTGGTTTAAGTCTTGTGGTAGAATCAGAGCAACATGGGTTCAGTCATCCTCAGTGGCTAAAGCCTGCTTTGCTGACCAAGTTAGTCCAGTCTTCATGTTGGAACCTGGGTGGTACTTTCTGCCTTTCAAGCTGTCTTGAATATCAAAGTTTGAATTCTACTTTTGACCATGATACAAACTAATCCTATCTGTTTAACTGTACTTTTTTCCCCTGTCCAGGAACAAGGGGACCTCAGCTGAAATAAACTCTGATTTACTGTCCTGGCCCCTGTGTCCTTGTGCAAAAGCCAAACATCCATCCTTCTATGAGACAGACCACCTCTGCCTTCCATCACAGCATTTAGCTCAGTGTTCTTCACAGAAGGGAGTTGGGGAATATTTGAGTACCTAAAGGAGTTCAATAACAATTTGAGCGAAAAAACAAAACAGAAACATAAAAAAACATTATTTGTATGATAAGCTGAATTTTTATGTTTTAATTCAAATGTATTAAAACTACATAGGGACGTTTGTGTTCAATGCTCCTTTCTCCTAGAAGTATCTCTAGTCAAGGAAGTAACTTTGAATCACTACTGACCCCTCCCTACAGTGCGGCTCAGAATGACCCAGAGAACAGGTGTGAGACTGAGGTCAGGAGCCTTGGATAAGTCAAAATTCTACAGGAGCTTTGTGACCCAGGTTATGTTAAATTCTGTGAATCCCAGTGTTTTCATTTGCTCATAGCAGGTTTTGAGGGTAAAATTGATATGAACCTATTTTGACTATTGTCACGTTTTATATGGCTTTTTTTCCCCATGCTGGTAATATATAAGCACAAGGAGCTTAACCTAAAAAATCTGAGGGTAGCTTCTTACATGTAAGCAAAATTAAAAATGAAACTGTGCGAGATGATGGTCTACGTATTTAAAAGCGTTCCTGAAATGGGAAATTAACAAACGCTTTTGGTAATATGTTCAAAGCTTTAATTATTTGAACCCTGGAAAGTTTTGCATGTAACATACTTTGTGCTGCCTTTAGGTCCCACGCGTGTGTGCATGCTCAGTTGCTCCAGTCCTCTTCAATGTTTTGCGACCGCATGGAGTGTAGCCCGTGGATATAGGCAAGAATACTGGAGTGGGTTGCCCTGCCCACCTCCAGGGAACCTTCGCCACCCAGGGACTGAACACATTTTTCTTGTGCCTCCTGCACTGGTGAGCAGGTTCTTTACCACTAGTGCCACCTGGGAAGCCCTTAGGTCCCATGCTGCTGCGAAGTCGCTTCAGTCGTGTCCGACTCTGTGCGACCCCGTAGACGGCAGCCCACCAGGTTCCCCCGTCTCTGGGATTCTCCAGGCAAGAACACTGGCGTGGGGTTGCCATTTCCTCCTCGAATGCATGAAAGTGAAAAGTAAGGTGAAGTCACTCAGTCGTGTCCGACTCCTAGCATCTATCAAAACAACTATCAATCAACTACTGATATAAGTAAGCCCCTCCCTTTTCTGTTCACAGTGGTGTCTCCAGCTATCCTTTTTGATCATTCAGGGTAGTGCGGGATGACAGGCTGTGAATTGTTACTTCTTGCTGTCCTCTGAGCCATAGTTGGGGGGTGGAACCCATGAAACAGGAAACACTGTCCCTTATGACTCTCCCTGAGGTAATGCCACACTGGACTTCAATAAAGTTATGAGACATTAAAAAAATTTTTTTATTGACATACAGTTGATTTACAATATTTTGTTAATTTCTGCTATACAGCAAAGTGACTCAGTTACACATGTATATACATTCTTTTTTTAATTGTTTCTATATTTTGGTTTATATTATATGATGGCTTATCACATATTATATATGGTTATTATATTATTATATTATGGTTTATCACAGAATATTGAGTGTAGCTCCCTGTGCTACTCTGTAGGACCTTGTTATTTATCCATTCTATATGTGATAGGTTGAACCTGCTAACTCCAAATACCCACTCTGTTCCTCTACCACCTCCCTCCCTCTTGGCAACCACAATTCTGTTCTCTACACCTGTGATTCTGTTTCTGTTTTGTAGATAAGTTTATTTGTGTCATATTTTAGATTACATTTATAAGTGATATCATATAGTATTTGTCTTTCTCTTTCTGACTTACTTCACCTAGTATGATAATCTCCAGATCTATCCATGTTGCTGCAAATGGTATTCTTTTCATTGCTGAGTAATATTCCATTATACATACATAAGTATATATATATTCATCTTCATTATCCATCTGTTGATGGACAATTAGATTGTTTCCATATCTCCATTATTGTAAACAATGCTGCTATGAACATAGGAGTGCATGTATCTTTTTGAATTATAGTTTTGTTCAGATATGTGCCTCGGGAATTGCTGGGTCATATGGCAACTCTAGTTTTAGTTTTCTGAGGATTCTCCATACTGTTTTCCATAGTGGCTGTACCAACTTATATTTCTACCAACAGTATAGGAGGATTCCCTTTTCAGTATGAGACAATTTTTAATGAAGGGCTTTAGTTGACCAAAGTTCTGTAGAGTGGGGAAGAGGATTGCAATTTATAATAAGAAAAGTTTGTGTGGTCTTCATCCCCATTTCTGGTACAGAGCTCCTAAAACACTTGGAATTTCCTGATAAGAGCCATAAAGCAGGGCTTGTGCCTTTTGTTATGTTAATGAGGTGATATTTGGACTGCAGCTAAGGTTGGGGCCAGTTGCCAGAAAAATGAACCATGTGATTCAAAAGTTGGAACATTTAGTCCCAACCCCTGACCCTGGGGAAGAGAGACAGACTGGGGGTTTAATCAGTTGCCAATGGCCAACAATTTAATCAATTGTGCCTATATAATGAATCCTCCATAAAAACCCAAAGGGTTCGGATTTGGAGAGCTTCCATGTTGGTGAATATGTGGAGATTTATGGAGAGTGGTAAGCATGTGGTAAGTGGGGAGGGCATGGAAGTTATATGCCTTTTTCTCATACCTTGCCCTATGCATCTTTTCCATAAGTAAAATGTTTCTCTGAGTTGAGCCATTCCACCAAATTAATGGGACCTGAGGAGGAGGTTGTGGGAACTCCACAGCTGGTCAGTCAGAAGCCCAGGTAACAGCCTGGACTTGAGAATGGCATCTGAAAATGTGGGACTGAGCCCTTAACTGTCTCCAGGTCGACAGTGTCAGGATGGAGATGAGTTGTAGGGACACCCAGCTGGTATTCCATAACTATTTGGATACGTGTATAATCCCTCACCCCCACCACAATACACACACTTTGGAATCTTGAAAGATGGAGGAAGAATTGGCATTCTCCCCCAGGTTATTTCATTGTCTTCTCTGGATCACACAAAGATCAAAGTCTCACTGCCTAGGCCTGCTGGGAAAGGCTTACCTTGATATTTCCCAGGCAATGTGAGGGTGCCTTGCAGACTTCTCTTGATCCTAAACTTTCTACTCATCTCCCTCTACTAAGAATTCTTACTCTTTCATTCCTTTCCACTTCTAGTACTTTCATCTGCCTTTAGAATTCCCTCTCATTTGGAAATCTTTAAGTTCCAAGCTCAGTCTCAGGTCTTAAAAATTCCACAGCCTTCATCACTGAATGTCAATGATGAATGGGTGGGGGACCACCCCTGTGTTTGCTTGTCCTTCAGGATCTAGTCTCATGTATGAGGAGGCAGAAGCACCAGAGTTTCTTCTCCAGACAGTAGCTAGATGCCCTTGGTGAACTGAAGATTTGACTTTGCTCTTTTTGATCTGCAAAGAGATGTTGTTGTTCCTCCCACTGACATAACTTTGACTCTCTTTCTTGTGAAATACTTTCATCAGCTTTATTATGCAGAGGGAAGATTGTTGGCTCCTCTCTGCCCTGAGTTATTTCACAATCCATCATATATGAACTTGACTCTGAAGAGCAGTATGTCTAATTGCTTCTCTTTGAGGTCCTCAGAGGTGGTGGTGGTGGAGATGGTGGGCTGAAGGAATAACCTCAGTTGACACCATCATGATCATCATCATGATGTATTGAGTATTGGCTATCTGCCAGATATAATACCAATAATAACACTTTTAATAGCTTATATTTTTATTGCTTAATATGAACCAGATAATGATATAGGAGTTTTAAATGCTGGAGAGGGTGTGGAGAAAAGGGAACCCTCCTACACTGTTGGTGGGAATGTAAATTGCACAGCCACTATGGAGAACAGTATGGAGGCTCCTTAAAAAACTAAGAATAGAGCTAACATATGATCCAGTCATCCCACTTCTGGGCATATATCTGGAAAAAAAAAAAAACATAGTTCAAAAGTAAACATGCATTCCAGTATTCATTGCAGTACTGTTTGCAATAGTTAAGACATGGAAGCAACTCAAATGCCTATCGACAGATGAATGGATAAAGATGTGGGTCTTCTTCTTATATATGTATATACAATAGAATGTTGCTCAGCCATTAAGAAAGAGTGAAATAATGCCATTTGCAGTAACATGGATGGACATGGAGGTTATCATAAGTGAAGTAAATCAGCCAGAGGAAGACAGATATCATATGACATCGATTATATGCAGAATCTAAAAAAATTGATACAAATGAACTTACCTACAAAAAAGAAACAAATTCATGGACTTCGAGAACAAACTTATAGTTACCAAGGGGGAAGGGTGGCATGGAGGAACAGATTGGAAGTTTGGTATTGACATGTATACACTGCTATATTTAAAATAGATAACCCACAGGGACCTACTGTATAGCACAGGGATCTCTGCTCAATATTTTGTAATAACCTAAATGGGAAAATAATGTGTGTGTATATATATACACACACACACACATATATATATATAAAATAGATACATGTATAACTGAATCACTTCACCATATGCTTGAAATGAATGCAATATTGTTAATCAACTATACTCCAGTATAAAATTGAAACATTTAAAAATAGTATAGGAACTTTACATGGACAAGGAAATGGCAACCTACTCCAGTATTCTTGCCTGGAGAATCTCAGGGATGGAGGAGCCTGGTGGGCTGCCGTCTATGGGGTCGCACAGAGTTGGACATGACTGAAGTGACTTAGCAGCAGCAGCAGCAGGAGCTTTACATGTATTACATGTTATTATAACTTATTGATAACCCTGTATGATAAGTCTTGTGGTTACCTCCATTTTACAGAGCAAGACACTGAAGAACTGGTATGAAGTATTTGTGCCCACAGTCACAGCCAGTAAGAAGTAAGTTGATGTGTTCAAACCCATGTCTGATGACCTGCAGTGGCTTATCCATTATTCTCACTGTGGTTGGCATTTCCTGAGTAGGGTTGACTGACTGATCTTCAAAAGACTATTTAGATCTGTGATATTTAAAATATAAGGTGTAGTTAGATGCCCTTATTCAGGTCTGAGTAGTCACAGCTATCTGCAGTAAAGAAAGGAGGTGGGAAGGAGGTTCAAGAGGAAGGGGACATTGGTATACCTAAGGCTGATTCATGTTGATATATGGCAAAAACGAACACAATATTGTAAAGCAACTATCCTTCAATTAAAAATAAATTAATTTTTAAAAAAAGAGAGTATAAGCCATAGTTGAAATTTATCCTAACTGAAACGGTGTTTTTAAAAAGCTTCCCTTTCTGACTTGCTAAGTGAATTTAATGCTCCAAATGGGTGCCAAATTGGCAGCCCATGGGATAAATTCCACTCTTTATGCAAGAAATAGACACAGTGGCCATGTGCTTCAACCATAACCTTGAGGGACCTTCTCTGTAGAACATAAGGTTAGTGCATCCTTCACATCTTATTCCATCTTGGCCCCCAAGAGCTCTGCTGACGTAGGTGCTGGGCCAGTAGTTATAACAGTGCTAGATAGAAGCCTTTAGGGCTGTAATTCCAAACCTGCCTGTATATCAAAGCTTAAATATACAGATGCCTGGGCAATCACTTAACTTTCTGAATTAAAACCTGGCTGGGAACCTGTATGTATTTTCTATCTTCTGCCCCAGGTTTGGGAACCACGGCTGTGGGAGCTGTGTTCTCTGTGGACTACTGCCCATTTTTCCTGTAGAGTCAGTAACCATCTGCTTGCTTATTTACCCTCTACCTTCCCGCACATACTATGAAGCAAGTGTCTTGCTAGTGTCAGAAAAACCAGAGAAAATGTCAGGCTTTGTCAACTGAAGTCAATATTTACTTGAGAAGCCTGTTGGCACATCTGTGTTACCAGCAAATGTCTTTATAAACTGCTCAAAAAAAAAAAGAACAAACACTAAACCTTAATCAGCAGGCTATATTTAAATACAGTCTCATCTTCTAAGTTGCATTCACATTTTTGTTAACATGTTTTCCTCATTACTTCTTCTCAGTGTATTCCATTGTTTGCTTATTTATTTCTTAAGAATTGTTTCCAGAGACAGGAAGGCAAGGAAAATGAAGCACGGTTAGAAGTAGGGAAAAAAAAAAAAAAAAAAAAACCCATCCCTTTGATAGAGACTAACATAATAAGCTTCTTGGCAGTTTTTTGAAAGAAATATTATTCCAGTATATGGCAATATTGCAAATCTTTGGAGATTATAGGCAAGAAGGAAGATGGAAAATAAGTGACTCAAATTCTTTTGTAGGTGTTAGAGGAGAAAGAATGGGAGGATGAATAGAGAAAAATGTGCAGATGATCCTGATTTTGGAGGCTGTTAGTACTATCTGCTTCCTTATTGCCTGATGTTTTATTCATTATGTATAACCTATGTGTTGAAGAATCTTCTAGTTATGTAGGTTTTTACACTAGCTAGAGTCAGAAATTTGGAAAAAATACACTCTACAGAATAATCACATATTTCTCCATCATAAGGACTCTTAACAATGTTCACAAAAGAGATTTAATAAATGGAATATACCTCTATGCTTCACAGTCTATCAGAGAATTCTTACCCTGACATCATGGATTGTTGGACTTTAAACAACTCATGCAGCTCTATGTAAAAAAACAAGTAACCTAATCAAAAATGGGCAGAAGGTCTAAATAGACATTTCTCCAAAGAAGATATACAGATGGCCAAAAAGCACATGCAGAGATGTTCAACATCACTAATTATCAGAGAAATGGAATTCAAAGCTACAATGAAGTATCACCTCAAAGCAGTCAGAATGGCCATCATCAAAAAGTCTACAAACAGCAAATGCTGGAGATGGTGTGGAGAAAAGGGAGCCCTCCTACGCTGACGGTGGGAATGTAAATTCGTACAACCTCTATGGAAAACAGTATGGGGGGTTCCTTAAAAACTAAAGATAGAGCTACCATATGATCCAGCAATCCCACTCCTGGATATACATCTGGAGAAAACCATAATTTGAAAAATGTATGCACCTTGGTGCTCATTTCAGCACTGTTTACAATTGCCAAAACATGGAAGCAACCTGAATGTCCATCAACAGAGGAACAGATAAAGAAGATGTGGTACATATATACAACTGAATATTCCTCAGCCATAAAAAAATGAAAAAATGCCATTTGCAGCAACAGGGATGAACCGAAAGATTATCATATTAAGTGAAGTAAGTCAGAGAAAGACAAATATTACATGATATTACTTCTATCCGGAATCTAAAAAAAAATGATACAAATAGCTTGTGGTCATTCATATGGTAGCCACAGGAAACCAACTCACCCATTTTTGGACAGAATGTTTGGTGATGGGTCTACTGTTAGATAAGGAAAGCAGAAAGAAAATTCTCCCAAAGGCACTCCCTCTTTCTCATTCCTGCTTTCCTCCTGCTTTACCTTCTGCACATCCATGGTCTCACTAGTATCTTCTCTCTGCAGACAGCATTCTATTCACCACTAAACAGCTCCCACCCATTCCAACTCCAGTGATAAAATGCCCCAAATAGTCTCAGTCTAATTTTCTATGAGAGTAAATCTCACTCTGGGCCTTTGTAACACCAGACAGCCAGCATCTCAGTGAGAAAAATAAAATATTGAATAAGGGAGACCAGCACAGAAGATGAGCTTTTATGACTATTTTTTAAAGCTACTAGACAGATAAGCTCTTGAAAAGCCTAATACGTGTGGCTTCACAGCCCAGAGGGGTGGGGTAAAGTTGTGAATCTGACTTTTGTTCAAAATGGGAGAATGAAGCATCAGATTGGAGGCTTCAGGTGGTCAGAGTGAAGAAGAGGATGATATTAACCATGGGATGCTGACATTACATGGCATTTCAGTGGCTGAATTTTCTCTGCCTTGGTCTTACACTCTTTCTAACCCCTCAGCTTTGACGATGCAGATGATCTCCAGGAGAAGTTGGAAACTTCCATAACAAAGCCACACATGCAACTGACTAAGTAGCTGGAAAAACAAAAGGAAGACTCAGTTAGGGCTACAGCAGCTGCAAGCCTGTCTGTGACTCTGGATCATCAAAATGAGATCAGAGACAAATTACATGAGCTACAATGGCACCTGGTGTCTTGCCCCTAATTCTGAGCTTAAGAACGTGGCATCTGGTTCACTTCCATCTTCCAAATCAATGTCTCTCAGGGCTCATGGCAATCCAAAACTGTGCAGAGAAGGAAATTCAGGGAAACATAGTTCCAGCTTAGCTAAGCTGACATAGTACAAAACCCATCACAGCATTATTCCCTTTAGTAAGTATAAACAGAATCTGAAGGTTGAGTGATTTTTCAAAATGCCATATGGCTGTCAAGCCAAAAAACGATAACTGAAAACCAGGAATGTAGACTCTTACCACTACATTAATGAGAACTTTTTAAAATGAACTCTGATTGTAAAATAGGCTTTTGTGAGTGAACCTAGGGAAACAAGCCATTATTGATAATGTTTTGGAGAAACGTCTTCCAAACAATCAGAAATGAATGTCATGGGTCCCAGGCTCTTGGGATCCATTGCAGCTGTGTGCCTGCCCTTCTCCTCTGACCCTCGGTCAAGGTCCAGACACACAGTGGGGGCTCAAGACTCACATACTTGTAGATTGCTCTCTGTTCTCAGTGGTGATTGCTAGCTCAGAATTTCAGCAGTTTATACCTTCTCTCCAGACATCTATACCGTTACTCTTGACCACAGTGAGGTCCATTTCCTGCTGTTTTGTCCTCTCACACAATGACTTACTGTGGCGTGTCTTCACCAGTGTGACCCTCTTTATAAAAAGAGTTTAATGTCTTTTATCTGTGAATTCCCTAGAAGAGCCTGATTTCTGAGGCAGGAATTCACCTCGGGTGGATTTTGTCTCTTCGTGAGGAGGTTGGACAGTTGAGAGCTTAATCATTTCAAGTTAGGTAGAAACATCTCACAGAGAATATTTAACTTTGGCCAATACTGAAAATATGCATAATAATGATGGAAAAAATAGTATATGTTGGTTATTTACTGTGAGTCTATGCCAGACTGTTTTTTCCATCAATTATTTTATGTAATCCCGCAACAATCTTATGAGGTAGATATTATGATTATCCCCATTTCACAGATAAGGCAAACAAAGGCTGGCCAGTTACTAGTTATCAAATAACTTCTCTTTTCTCCCTGACTGTATATCCCAGGCATTCTTGCAGTCAGGTATAGCTAGGAGAATATGGGTATAAACATATAAACTATTGACCCATTAAAATCTCCCACCTAATCCTCCAGGCTGCTTCTCACCCCTTATCTGCTGAGCAGATATAAAGGATCCAGAGAGAGCATAAAGGCACTAAGGGAACATTAGAACCATTTAATAAAAGGAGCCTGGGTACCTGAACATGTGTGTGGAGCAGAGTATACCTTGGTGACATAAGCAAGAAATAAAAGTCTATTTTGGTTATTTTGTTATATTAGATAGCACATATACTTAGCTACTAAACCACCACCACCATACTTGTATTGAGGGCTTCCCTGGTGGCTCCGATGGTAAAGAATCCACCTGAAATGCAGGAGACCCAGGTTTGATCCCGAGGTTGGGAAGACCCCCTGGAGAAAGAAATGGTAACCCACTCCAGTATTCTTGCCTGGAGAATTCCGTGGACAGAGGAGCCTAATAGGCTGCAGTCCATGGAGTCACAAAGAGTCGGACATGACTGAGTGACTAACACATATTGTATTGCATTTCCCAAGTGTCGCTAGTAGTAAAGAACTCCCCTGCCAGTGCAGAAGACGTAAGAGACACGAGTTGGATCTTTGGGTTAGGAAGATCCTTGAATCAAGAGGGCATGGCAACCCAGTCCAGTATTCTTGCCTGGATAATCCTATGGACAGAGGAGCCTGGAGGGCTATAGTCCACAGGGTTGCAAGAGTTGGACACAACTGAGCGACTTAGTATGCCCGTATACTTATATTGGTGCTTTGAAGTAGGGGTTCTGCCTAAACAAAACCCAAAAATAGATGACACTGGCTTAGCAGTTGGGTAATGGGTAGCAAAGAAACTGACACCAAAGCCCAGAAATGTGATTATGTTATATAGTGAAATATTTGGTAAAACTGTCAGCTTCTTTAATTTGGAAGACAATTAATGTATATTTGAACTGTAACGCCAAGAAAAATAGTTGGAATATATCAAAGTGTTAGTGGAAGTGTGGCTATTATTGGCTATCTTTGACAAGGTATGACAAAACGAACAAGTAAACACCAGCAACAACAAAAAACAACATAGGAATCAAATCAACTAGCCAGTTTACAAATTACAGTGGAAGGAGAGAGGATGAGTCCAGGAACTCAGGGCATCAGGTTTGGGAAAACTAACTGCTTCTAGATTCCCAAAGTTAAGACTCTTAGAAAAGGATTGAGTGACAAAGATCTAGTAACATCCCTCAACTGAACAAAGTGACTTAGGCTTTTGACCAAATCAGGTTAGATGTGACTCTTTCCTTCATGTTGTTTCAGATGAGTTCAGGGTGGTCACCATTAAGGAGAGAAAGACAGAGAGTGGGGGATAGGGGGAAATGGTGGAGGCAAACCAGGAAAGCTAGAAATCAGACTTGAGGATTATATCAGGAAAGAACTTTGGGAGTGGCTATGAGCACACGCAACTAACTGATGGCAAGAACTTTCCCAGTTGTAAAACAGCCACTGGGCCTCAAAATCTGCTTCAGTAGGAAATGGACTCCTATAAAACTTCTAAGACATATACCCCAGTGCTCTCTTAAGCCAAGGACAGAGAGATTATCAACTGGGGAAAAACACCACAAAGTGTAAGTCAAGGACCAGAGAATGAGGGACAAAGTAATGCTTCCCAGAAAGCCAAATTAAGGTCTAATGAAAACACATCTCTAACCTCAAGGAAGGGAACCTTTTCCTGCCCTTCTAGTCATAGTCAAATGCTGAGTGTTTGCTTTCTGAAGTGAAGTCGCTCAGTCGTGTCCGTCTCTTTGCAACCCCATGGCCTGTAGCCTACCGGGCTCCTCCGTCCATGGGATTTTCCAGGCAAGAATACTGGAGTGGGGTGCCATTGCCTTCTCCAGGGGAACTTCCTGACCCAGGGATTGAACCCAGGTCTCCCGCATTGTAGGCAGGTGCTTTACCGTCTGAGCCATGTGGGATTTCTTTTGAGAATACCGTTCCCTTCACCCATCACTGTATATTGGGTGGGCATTGGGGAAGGGAAATATAAGTTGTCTTCTTGATCTAAAGTTAAAATTTCTAGGGGCTTCCCAGGTGGCTCAGTGGTAAAGAATCTGTCTGCCAATGCCAGAGCTGCAGAAGATGCTTGTGGATCCCTGGGTCAGGAAGATCCCTTGCAGGAGGAAATGGCAACCCACTCCAGTATTCTTGTCTAGGAAATCCCATGGACAGAGGAGCCTGGTCAGCTATAGTCCATAGCACTGCAAAGAGTCAGACATGACTCAACTGAGTGACTGAGCAGGCATGCACGCACAGATCTCTAGACAAGAAGAGGGTAGCATCTGGACTTGATGGGGAGGACTGTGCATCCCTTGGCAATCCTGGATGGAAACTAGCAGCAGGCACTGGAAGGGCTCTAGGATTTGGGTTGTCTCCTGCGGACTGTCTATGTAAAGGACTAAGCATCAGCAAACATTTGATGACCAGAATAGGGGTCTACGGCAGGGACCAAATCCAAACCCTTACTTTTCTCCTGGATATACAGAGACATGGCATTTCTGTCATCTTTTATGGTTAGGGGCAACCATGTTCCTATGTTTAAGCCAATAGACTATGGATGTCGTGTGTACCATTCCAGGTCTGGCCCTGACAGTCCTGCATGATGCTCCTTGTCCTCTCTTTTCTCTCATTCTCCAGCTTGGCTCATAGGATCCAGCAGGAAGCTCTGCAGGGGTTGGTGGCACCTGATGGAAGGAATCTAGACCTGATTTCCTGTGTGAGGCGGAAACGCCATCCAGCCTGTGCTGGACCATGGCACAAATGAGAAATAAACCTATGTTGTGTTAAGTCACTGAGATTCTCTGGGTGCTTTTTATAGCAGCTTGCCTATCCTCACAGGTGAAATTAGATTTAGAGCAACTGAAGAATCTGCCCAAGGTCATGAAGCTACCAAGGGGATAGAGCAGAAATACTCCAGAAGAGTAAGCCCCAAAGTCTGTAGAAGAACATGATCAGAATCACTGGGGAACATACTCAAAATACAGATGCTTTATCTCTACTCTAAAAATGCTGTTTCACTGACATGCAGAGAACGTACTTATGGTTGCCAGAGGGGAGAGATGACGGGGAGGGATAGTTAGGGAGTTTGAGATGGATACGTATACCCTGCTATATTTAAAATGGATAACCAACAAGGACATACTGTATAGCACAGGGAACTCCGCTCAATGTTTATGTGGCAGCCTGGATGGGAGGGGAGCCTGGGGGAGAAGGGATACATGTGAATGTGTGGCTGAGTCCCTTTGCTGTCCCTCTGAAACTATCACAACATTGCTCATCAGCTCTACTCCAATATACAATAAAATGCGTTTTTAAAAATAAAAATGCTGTTTCTGTAGTTTTCTGTGGGGAGGGGAGCAGAGGCGCTTGAAATCTATTTTTAATAAGCTTCCTGATTAACATTACCTAACTAATGCTGAGAGGCACCAAATGCTACCAGTTATTCTAAAACATATATGTTGAATTCCCATGGAGAGATGTCATCTGAGTAGGATGGCCATTCAGTTTATTGTGTAATCTGAGACACTTCTGAGAGTGAAAGGGGAGCTAATAGTAATTACAGTGGGAAACCAGGCAAACAATAGGATTTTTACAGGGAAGTTGGCCTATAAGAGCCTATACTCATGCAAGCAAAAGATGACACAGCTGTGTTTTCTGCTAAAAAAATTTTATTTCCTATTAGGTGAATTTTTAATTTTTCTAGAGCATGCTAGCTGCCATCTGGGTAGGACAAAGGCAGACTTTGAACTAGGGGCAAAGCTGAATTCTAAAGAGAAGTCCTGAAGGGTATTTGGAGGAAGAAGGCTAAAGTGTCTTCTGGAGTTGGGAGAAATAAGACCACTGTTATCACAACGGTTCATACAGACGTTAGAACCACCAAAGCCTTAAAGAGTAAAAAGAAGCAGCAGAAAATGATGAGAACAATCCTGATGGAAACCTCTAAGAAGCAGGCAAAGTGCACTGCCAGGATTAAGACTGGGAGAGTGGGAGAGGAGCTGTCTTGGTTAATTTTCCAAGAAGGGATTTTGCACTCTCCTTTTGAAGGCTCTAGTACTCATCCAATTGGTTGAAGGCCTGAACAGTACCCCAAAAAAAACAGACTCCCAAGAAATAATTCTCCAGAAGACTGCCTTCAGATTACAATGTACAGATGATATTCAAGTGTGAAAAAGGAGTACCAGCGTTTGACTCATATCCACTCTTGGGACCACAAAAAAATAATTTTTGTCCTCAAAAAATTGTCATCTTTATGACACTTACTACTTGAGCAATCTGGTAGCCACTTAATCTTTCTAAATCTCAGTTTCTCATCAGTCTAATGTGGATAATTATACCTCTCTCTGCCTACTTTATAAAGGACGATTGAGTGGATCAAACAACATAATACATAAATAGCACGTGCGGATGTGCTCAGTCGCTCAATCGTGTCCAAATCTCTGTGACCCCGTGGACTATAGCCTACCAGGCTCCTCTGTCTATGGGATTCCCCAGGCAAGAATACTGGAGTGGTTTGCCATTTCCTCCTTCAGGGGATCTTCCTGATCCAGGGATTGAACTGCGGCAGTCTCCTGCATCTCCTGTATTTGCAAGAGGCTTCTTCACAAGTGAACTGAGCCACCAGGGAAGCCTTTTAATATATAAATATTGCTGCTACTGCTAAGTCGCTTCAGTCGTGTCCGACTCTGTGTGACCCCAGAGACAGTAGCCCGCCAGGCTCCCCTGCCTCTGGGATTCTTCAGGCAAGAACACTGGAGTGTGCTTTATAAATAGTAAAGCTTACTCAAATGGAAGATAATATTAATATAATATTAATTATAATGTTAATAATGTTAACAAAAAATATAAAATACAGTTAGTTCAGTTGCTCGGTCGTGTCCAACTCTGCAACCCCATGGACTGCAGCACGCCAGGCTTCCCTGTTCATCACCAACTCCCGGAGCTTACTCAAACTCATGTGCATTGAGTTGGTGATGCCATCCAACCATCTCATCCTCTGTCTACCCTTCTCCTCCCACCTTCAATCTTCCACAGCATCAGGGTATTTTCAAATGAGTCAGATCTTCGCATCTGGTGGCCAGAGTATGAGTTTCAGCTTCAACATCAGTCTTTCCAATGAATATTCAGGACTGATTTCCTTTAGGATGGACTGGTTGGATCTCCTTGCAGTCCAAGGGACTCTCAAGAGTCTTCTCCAACACTACAGTACAAAAGCATCAATTCTTCAGTGCTCAGCTTTCTTTATGGTCCAACTCTCACATCCATATATGACTACTGGAAAAACCATAGCTTTGACTAGATGGACCTTTGTCGGCAAAGTAAAGTCTCTGCTTTTTAATATGCCATCTAGGTTGGTCACAGCTTTTCTTCTGAGAAGTAAGCGTCTTTTAATTTCATAGCTGCAGTCACCATCTGCAGTGATTTAGGAGCCAAAAAAATAAAGTCTGTCACTGCTTCCATTGTTTCCCCATCTACTCCCCATGAAATGATGGGACCAGATGTCATGATCTTAGTTTTCTGAACGTTGACTTTTAAGCCAACTTTTTTACTCTCCTCTTTCACTTCCATCAAGAGGCTCTTTAAATCTTCTTCACTTTCTGTCATAAGGGTGGTGTCTTCTGCATATCTGAGGTTACTGATTTTTCTCCCAGGAATCTTGTTTCCAGCTTGTGCTTCATCCAGCTCAGCATTTCGCATGATGCACTCTGCATGTAAGTTAAATAAGCAGGGTGACAATATACAGCCTTGACGTACTTCTTTCCCGATTTGAAAACAGTCTGTTGTTCTATGTTTGGTTCTAACTGTTGCTTCGTGACCTGCATACAGATTTCTCAGGAGGTAGATCAGGTGATCTGGTATTCCCATATCTTGAAGAATTTTCCACAGTTTGTTGTGATACACACAGTCACAGGGTTTGGCATAGTTAATAAAGCAGAAGTAGATGTTTTTCTACAACTCTCTTGCTTTTTCGATGATCCACTGGATGTTGGCAATTTGATCTCTGGTTCCTCTGCTTTTTCTAAATCCAGCTTAAACATTTGGAAGTTCATGGTTCATGTATTGCTGAAGCCTGGCTTGGAGAATTTTGAGCATTACTTTGCTAGTGTGTGAGATGAGTGCAATTGTGAGGTAGTTTGAGCATTCTTTGGCATTGCCTTTCTTTGGGATTGGAATGAAAACGGACCTTTTCCATTCCTGTGGCCACTGCTGCATCTTCCAAATTTTCTGGCATATTGAGTGGAGCACTTTCACAGCATCATCTTTTAGGATTTGAAATAGCACAACTGAAATTCCATCACCTCCAGTAGCTTTGTTCATAGTGATGCTGCCTAAGGCCCACTTGACTTCACATTCCAGGATGTCTGGCTCTAGGTGAGTGATCACACCATCGTGATTATTTGGGTCATGAAGACCTTTTTGTATAGTTCTTCTGTGTATTCTTGCCACCTCTTCTTAATGTCTTCTGCTTCTGCTAGGTCCATACCATTTCTGTTTTATTGTGCCCATCTTTGCATGAAATGTTCCCTTGGTATCTCTAACTTTCTTGAAGAGATCTCTAGTCTTTCCTGTTCTATTGTTTCCCTCTATTTCTTTGCACTGATCACTGAGGAAGGCTTTCTTATCTCTCCTTGCTAGTCTTTGGTACTCTGCGTTCAAATAGGTATATCTTTCCTTTTCTCCTTTGCCTTTAGTTTCTCTTCTTTTCTCAGCTATTTGTAAGGCCTCCTCAGACAACCATTTTGCCTTTTTGCTTTTCTTTTTCTTGGAAATGTTCTTGATCATTGTCTCCTGCACAATGTCACCATCCTCCATCCATAGTTCTTCAGGCACTCTGTCTATCAGATCTAATCTCTTGAATCTAGTGTCATTTCCACTGTGTAATCATAAGGGATTTGATTTAGGTCATATCTGAATGATTTAATGGTTTTCCCTATTTTCTTCAATTCAAGTCTGAATTTTGCAATAAGGAGTTCATATAAGGTACAGTATCAAATAATAAGAAGTTTCCCAGGGTATATGAACATTTTCTTTGTGAATTAAGTTGATCCTTAAATGAAAGAAGTTGATCCTTAAATGAAAGAAGTAAGTAAACATTCTCCTTTATGTCTGTCGGGTGTGTGTGGGATATATCTCCTATGTCAGTATCTCCTGGGGCTGCTTGGTAAAAAAGCAGATTCATTCCAGGTTTACTGAATTTCTGGTGGTAGAGACCAAAAGTCTATAATTTAGTAGGCCTTCCAGATAATTTGTGTGCACCACTTTTGAGATGAAATGCTTTAAAAGATGAAACTCTAGGAATCAGCTTCTCCTTGTTTGGTGAATAGTTGGTTATCAAACATTATTGTAATTTGATCCAGGAGGCAGAACCTGTCAATATCTCTATGAAGCTGAAAGAGCTCTCCAATAGAACTAGGTCATTGCTGTGTGTGGTACTGTGTGATTAAGTATCTGAATTACCAAATGAAGCCAAATTGTGGATCACAGCACTTGATTGGTTGCTCCCAAAGACATAGGAGGGTAGGAAAGTTTCTTGCCTCCATTCTCCAAAGAGCAATCTGAAACTAACCAGTTGGACTTTTCCATCCATTTCTCAGGTCCCACTAGAGTTTATGGAGATGGGAATACATTTCAGGTCCAGAGGATGACTATTCCTTAGACATTAGAGGAATGTCTATTTAATGTCTATTCCTTAGACATTAAAGGAAAAGCATTAAAAACATTTTTCACATCTTTGTTTGTTGGATATACGGAAGCTCTCATTCATTTTGAATGAATATTTGTTTCATTCACTCAACCAATATTTATTCTCAGTTGTTATAATATTTATTCTCAGGTTGCTGTGGACCCTGTTGGTCAACAAGAAAAATTAGTGAACAAGATAGACATAGCCCTTCAGGATAAGTCAGCTCTGGATCCTACTTGTCCAACTTGCTTTCTTATTCTGGCCTAATCTTGGATGTTTCTGTGATGCTTAATTTTATGGGCACAGATACTTGGTCAAACATTTTTGCCGTTTTTCTGTGATAGTGTTTTGGATGATATTAACATTTAAATCAGCTCCATAATGTGGGTGGGCCTCATCCAATCAGTTGAAGGCCTGAACAGTACCCCCAAAAAATATGCCTCCTAAGACATAATTCTCCAGAAGACTGCCCTCAGAATTCATCTGCAATGTTAGTTCTTCCAGGCTCAAAAGCAGACTAGCTTAGACTTGATCTAAAACATCAGCTCTAGTGGGTTAACATTCTGCCAGCCCACTGTGCCAGTTTTGAACTTGTTAGCTTCCATAATCATGTGATCCAATTCATTGAAATAGATAGATAGCTAGCCTGTGGGGGTTTTCCCTCTGCAAACCCTGTTACAATTTCCTAACCTAGTCACTGAATCCAATATGCATCCAAAGGTTTTCCTCCTAATTCCCCATGGCAGTTACATGCTTAACTGGAAGGATAGATGCCAAAATAAAGTTTCCGTTCTTCATCTGGGATCCCTTAATATGAGCACACAGAGAGCATCAGAGTATTAAGCATGTGCGGGAAACAGTGAATCTGGTTGAGAATGGTGAAGGGTAGTAGAACCATCCATCCAAGGTCGTTACAAGGATTCAGTGAGCTTCTATGTAAGCATGGTGCTTGTGGGGGCCAAGCTGCCTCTAACTACTTGTTATGTTGTTCTTTTTCCATGAACAATAAAATAATGGGAAATTTCAGAGAGGAGGTGGAATCTCAGCTCTACCTTTGATGTGTGTTTTCTTTAAAGATCTGAAATGGACTTTGATTTTTGTCTTCAAGTATTTAGAGTTACGGGAATGGAATTCCATGTAGAAAGTGCCAAGGGGTGGATCTCATTAGGGCCCTGGGAAGTGGTAGGATTTGAGTGGCAAGATTAATCTGTGGTAGATATGCAATACAGATCCCTAAGCTGTGAAGTACTGAATAATTTATTGATGATTTTAGCTCACAAAAATCATCGCTGCTTCTTTTATCTCAAACCACTATTGGCCAGAAGAGTTTGGCCTGTGGTTTTCAAACTAAGGTGTTCATCAGAATCACCTGGAGAATTTGTTAAATAAAACACAGGCTATTGGACTTTATTCCCAGAACTGCTAACTTCGCAGTTCTGGGGAGAGACGCAAGCATTTGCCTTTCTAACAAATTGTAACAAGGAGATGCTGATGCTGTTGGTCCAGGGACCACATTTTGAGAATCACTGTGATGATGAAAGAGACAACAGTCAAGTGGGAGAACTGTTAGTGAGGAAAAGAAACGGTTCATTAGCATGCTCTCATCGTGTCTCCTCTGAATTCCTAAGGCAATTATCATCTGCACAATACATCTGGCAATTAATCATGTCTTGCCTTTTGACAACTCTTTTCTTTGCCTGAATGCTATTTACATATTTCTGTTGGTTTTATGCTTAAGAATCAGGCAGGAAGAGAGGCCAGCAATGGGACAACCCAGTGGGAGGAAGGGGTGGAAAGCAGGAAAAGGATAAATAAGGAGAGGATCCACCTGCGGGAAAGTGGAGCTGGAGCTGGACCGAGGCTACCTCTTAAGATGCCGAAGGGATAAAGCGAGGAGAAAGAGAATTCACATGGCATCCAGAAGGCAGAATATGGGAAAGGCAGGCACCAGAAAAGCTATAGGGTAACCTCATAGAAAAGTGACCCAGCTGCCATGTAAGATAAAGAGGAGAGGGAGTTCATGGAGAATATGATAGACCCCGAAAAGGGAACTCAGATATTTTGGGGCATTGTCTTTTATCCTCCATAGAAGAAGAAGGTGCTGATGTGTTGTTTGTTGAAGATGAAGAGGGCTGTTTACTACTAGGAGGTCAAGTTCACAGACTCAAGCACTTTGAGTCAGCAAGTTCCAGGATCAGGATCAAGGTCAAATGCCTGGGAAAAGTCATTTTTAAAGACACCAAACCAAGAGGAGTGGAGCTGGATAGAGCCTGAATAGAAAGAAGGGTCAGGGTGTGGGTTGGTTTGAAAGAACTAGAATTGGATTCTTGAGATGCGGTTGTTGTTGTTTAGTCTGTAGGTCATGTTCAACTCTTTGTGACCCCGTGGACTCTTGCCCACCAGACTCCTCTGACCATGGGATTTCCCAGGCAAGAAAGACTATTGGAGTGGGTTGTCATTTCCTTCTCCAGGGCATCTTCCCGTCTCAGAAATCAAACCCACGTCTCCTGAATTGGCAAGCAGATTCTTTATCACTGAACCACCAGGGAAGCCGTTGAGATGGGGTGGTCTGTGTCTTATTTTGCATTTTGCTATACTCTTTCCTTTTGTGGACAGTTGCAAGCTGCAGCCTTTCTCAACTGCATCTGACAGGTGAATTAATCTGGAGTGCTAGCAGGCTCAGGAAATTCTCGGGAAGCACCAGCAGCCAGAGATGTCCTAGATAAGGGGGCAAGGCCCTCCAAGGTGCCATCACCTTGGACCAGGACTACTGTTTCACATTTGAAAAACAAATGAAAGAGATTCTGGTGAAAAGCTATGGTTTCCTTCTCCACTCCTTTCTACCCACAATCCTATTTCACTCCTTTCTACCCACAATCCTATTTCACTCCTTTCTACCCACAATCCTATTTCACTCCTTTCTACCCACAATCCTATTTCACTCCTTTCTACCCACAATCCTATTTCACTCCTTTCTACCCACAATCCTATTTCACTCCTTTCTACCCACAATCCTATTTCCGTGAAACAAGATTTTTAAATTGTTTCTGCTTCTGGTTCTTCGGACAAATCCGAACATCTAAATTATGTGCTTGAGCTCCTTTTTCTTGATTTATTTACATAACACATTTGTTGACTCCTCAGTATGAAAGTTGAATGTTTAACTTAACAACATAACTCCATTTCCTCTCCTTGTCTTCATACCGATGTTTGGTTGTTTTTAGTTCTTCTAAACTAAACCTTCACACCTGATTATTTAATACACTGAGATTTCTATTTCCTGTTATGTCCACTTCACATAGGATTGCTAGATTTTCCAATTCATAACATGAAGGTATTTTATTCTCTATCTTTTCTATTATTTTTTCTCTCTCCCCTTTTCATCCCACACTCTGGTCAAATCTTTCTTCTTTTACATTGTGTCAAAATTGTTAACATTTACTTTCCATGAACTAATTAAATAAAATTGGTCCTAGCTTCATGGTCAAATAGTTATTCTTTTTTTACAGTGCATCAGCTGCTTAAAATCTCCTAGATGGTCTTGTTTGCTTAATATTTGATCTATGACTTTTTTTGGAGAGCTCTATGTTTTTCCTAGACTTTCTAGTTCTCTGTTCCCTTTTCTTGTAATTTATCATACATTCAAGTTTTCCAGTCTTTACCTCATTTTATCTACTCTGTAGTATCTTTTTCCAGAGACCTGCCTCCTCCTGGAGTTTCCAGGTTAATTTAGGCTAACTCCCAGCTGACATCTTAGAAGTTTCAACTCTGCCTTCCTGAGTTGTATTCTCTGGAGTCCACATCATCTCTTTCTTGGTTTACTTCCACTTGCTGAGACTGTCAGTGAGTATTGGGTTGGCCAAAATTTTCCTTTGGGTTTTTAAGATGGCACAGAAAACCCCAAACAAAGTTTTTGGCCAGCCCAATAATTTCCTAAGAAAGGATGCAGCTTTGTATCTTCAAAAATACTTTCTACTCTCACAGTTGCCTAATAATGTCATGTGTACAGACTTCAGATTAAAAAACTATTTTAAAGACACATATTTGAACATCCATGGGGCTTCCCAGGTGTCTCAGTTCAATAAAGAATCTGCCTGCCAAGCAGGTGATGCAGGTTCAATGCTGGGGGTGGGAAGATCCCCTGGAGAAAGGAATGTCAACCCTCTCCAGTGTATTCCTGCCTAGAAAATCCCATGGATGGAGGAGCTTGGAGGGCTACAGTCCATGAGATCACAAAGAGTCAGGCATGACTTAACAAATAAACTACCACCATTTGAACATCCAGTGTTTCATTCCTTTTTAGGTGACTTGTTTTATTTTTCTCTGAAAGACTTAATATCTCTCTTTGGCCTTTGCTGTCCTGAAATTTCATGTCATTGGATTGAAGTGTGAGGGCTTTTATAGTTCCCATCAGTTGACCTGGTAGTCAGTGGACATTTTCCCTCTAAAAAAGTATTTCTTATTTAACTTAAAAAAATTTTTAATGTATTGCTCCTTTAAAGATTTTCTTCCCTTCATTTCCTCTGTCCAGCTTTTCCTTAAGATTTGTATACGCCTGACACTGAATCAGATCTTTCAGACAGTCCTTCTGCTATTTTTTCCAAGAGATTTTCTTGGTTTTATTTCCAGTTATTATATTGACAAAATTTTTTCATATTCGATGGACTTAGGAGGTATCATGCTTAGCGAAATAAATCAGGGAGAAAGACAAATACTCTTTTACCGTTTATATATGGAATCTGGTAAAAATAAATGAATGTATATAATAAAACAAAACAGACTCACAGATCTAGAAAAAAAACTAGTGGTTACCCATAAAGAGAAGGAAGAGGGAAGGGACATGGAGGAATACGGGATTAAGAAACACAGCTACTATGCATAAAATAAATAAGCAACAAGGATATTCTGTACAGCACAGGGAAACATGCCATTATTTTTAATAACTTTAAATGGAGTATAATATTTAAAAATATTGAATCACTATGTTGACACCTAACACCTAAACTAAGATTGTAAATCAACACTATACTTCAATTTAAAAAGATCTTTAACCGTTTTCTGATTGTTTCTTTTCATGATATCATATTCTTGTTTAAGAGAGTAACATATTCACTTATCTGTTGGTTTTTGACACTTTCTGTTCTTCAGAGGTTCTGCATGTGTGTTGAGAAGGAAGAGCAACACGAATAAAAATAGCCTGGGTCTTTGCCACCATGGGACCTCCCTGTCCATACAGGGATGTTCATATTCAGACTGTCCCAGAAAGACAAATATCTTTATTTATAATATCTTTCCCAGAAAGCCTCTATCTTTATTTTTATTATTATTATTCTATTATTAGCTGCACTGGGTCTTCATTGCTACCTGCAGGCTTTCTCTAGTTGCCCTGAGCAGGGGCTTCTCTCTAGTTGCGATGCACAGGCTTACTCCTTGAAGTGGCTTCTCTTGTTGCAGAGCATGGGCTCTAAAGCGTGGGCTTCAGTAGCTGTGGCACACAAGTGTGAAGGCTTAGTTGTTCCTCAGCATGTGGGATCTTCTTGGACCAGGGATCAAACCCATGTGCTCTGCACTGGCAGGCGAATTCTTAACCACTGGATCACCAGGGCAGTCCCTGGGTTTTCTTTTACAGGCAATGAAGAAGCATTGTAAAAATGACATGGTGAGACTGTTCAGTGAGCCTGGAGGTGAAACTAATGACCACAGTTTTGTGATCAGAGCGGATTCGTAGCTCTGCCCCACAGTAGAAGCACGCGTCTCGGGTAGCAGATCCTTGCACTCATGTGAAGGATGGCCTCCTTCCTCTCAATGCTTGGTTGGGAGCTCATTCTAAGTTGCCAGTCATCTTTCTCACATCCTAGCTTCCGAACAAACACGGTATGAAGCAGTCAATTCATTTTCATATTTCAGTCACATTTCAGTATTCCTTTCCTAAAACAACTCGAGAGTCCTCATTCTCTTCATAACCGGTTGATGGATCATCTGCAAACTTACCCTGTTTTTCTTGCCATGTTTCTCACTGATTCCCAACACATACCCTGCATTTGGGCCAGACTGAACCATTAGCTGTTCCTGAACACGCCCTGGCTCCTGCTTCCTCTCTTTTGTTTATACTTCCCGGCAGTCTGGAATGCCCTTCTTTCCATCTCTGCTCATTGAAATCCTATCCACCCTTGGGGACCTAGTTCCAATGTCACTTTCTGCCTTAGGCCTTTTCTGAGTCCCTGCAGGGATTGGGATCTCTTTTCTCTGCTGTGCCTTTGACCTTTATCATCCCCTGCCTGGCAAATTTGTTGCTGTTTGCGTGTCTGGGGATACTCCTCAATCGAGGACAAGAAATGTCACCTTTGACCTCTCCAACAGTGCCTGTGTTTAGCAGACTTTCTTCTGAAGGGATCTGTGAGTCTATTTAAAATGGGACTAACTGTTCTTGTTAGGCTGATGGGAACTTGCTTCTGAAAAAGAGACAGTGACAGAAACAGTTAACAATAGACAGTATTGGCAATCAGTTGGGATAACATAATCCCAAATTATATATATTATATATATATATATGTACATATATATGAATGTATGTATGTATGTATGTATATTTTTTATTAAGAGAAATATTCCTCATTCAGGCATAACAGAAAATCTCTTTGATATGGAAAAGGCAATGAACAGTTTTTATTTTTATGAAAAAAAAGAGGATTAAGTAGCAGCTGAACTCATGAACAAGTCATGGGTCAGAGAGTCTGAAGCAGAGACTGAGTCCAAAATTTACAGAAAAGCTATCAAAAACTTGGCAGAATTAAGTGAATAAAACAAAAATTTCATAGATTTACATCATTATTTCATAAATTTTCTCCACTTGGTAATTCTCAGTGAGTAACTGATATAGCAAATTTAAGTTTAATTTAACAAATTCTAGTTTCTTTGCTTGTGGTTCTTAAATATCTGGTCCCCTTGTTGGCATAGCCCAAGGTCTATAGTGAGAACATGTTAGTTGAATTTTACAAATCAGTCAGAATTCTCTCAAACCTTCAAAATATTATTAAAATTTTTTTATTGAAGTATAGTTGATTTACAATGTTGTATTAGTTTCAGGTGTACAGCAAAGTGATTCAGTTATATATATAAATACATACATTTTCAGATTTTTTTCCATTATAGATAATTAAAACATATTGATATAATTCCCTGAGCTATATGGTAGGTCCTTGTTATTCATCTATTTTATATATAGTAGTATGTGTATTTTAATTCCAAACTCTTAAATTATCCACCCCCTCTTCCCTTCGATAACCGTAAGTTTGTTTTCTATGTCTGTGTTTTTGTTTTGTAAATAAGTTCATCTGTATCATTTTTTAGATTCCATTATACGGAATGTTCCTGTTTAGCTGCTAAGTTGTGTCTGACTTTTTTGTGACCCTAGGGACCATAGCCTGCCAGCATCACATGGTATTTGTTTTTCTCTGTCTGACTTTTACTTCACTTAGTATGACAATCTCTAGGTCCATCCATGTTGCTGCAAAAGCATTATTTCATTCTTTTTTATGGCTACTATTCCAGTGTGTGTGTGTGTGTGTGTGCGCACTTCCTTTGTGGCTCAGCGGTTAAAGAATCTGCCTGCATGCAGGAGACCTGGGTTCGATCCCTGAGTTGGGAAGATCCCCTGGAGAAGGGAAAGTTTACCCACTCCAGTATCAACCAATATATATGTATATATATACACCATATCTTCTTTATCCATCAACTTTTTCCCCCTGTTTTTGGCATTGCTCTGCAGCATTTGGGATCTTAATTCCCCACTTTGTGCTCCCTGTATTGGGAGTTGGAGCCCAGCTGAACTTGTGCCCCCTGCACTGGGAGTTCAGAGTCTTAACAACTGGACTGCCAGGTAAGTTCCTATCTCTTCACCTGTTTGTGGACATGTAGGTTGTTTCCATGTCTTCCCTAGTGTAAGCAGTGCTCCTATGAACGCTGGGTGCAAGTATCTGCTTGAATTATCAGAATATTGTGGTATTACGGCAGAGGCTTTCCAGGGTGGCCCAGCTCCAAATCCCTGTTCCGTTTGTTCTCACTCCTACCTAGAATTATTTTTTTAAAAAGACACTTTTGACTACTAGACTTCAAAGTTCTTGCCTTTCAACATCACTTGACCTTGACCAATGACCTCCTTTCTTATAAAAACAGACGTGATTGCCTTCCGAAGACTCCGCATTAACGATTCCAGTCTCCTCTGCTGTGAAGACTTGCGATACACCAGCATGGTGTGCCTATCACACGGAAAGCACTAAAGGAAGGCAAATTGCCTGATCATTCTCTTCTCTGGTCCAGGCAACAGGAAGCACCAACCAGTCAGGGAAACCAGACTCATTCCAGGTGAGCAGGTTGGAATTGTTCTTGAGGGTGGAAAAAAAAAGAGATTTTTGTTTTGAAAGCAGAAGAAGGAATAAATACCTACAAGGTCATTTGGATGACTCTTTGCAAAAGCAGGGATCAGAGAAGCTGGTGTTTTAGTGAGCGGGGCTCTGCTGGGCAAGTGCAGGTCCTTGCTAGAGGGACACGGTTAGTTTCTGCCACCACCAGGGCTGGCACATTCTGCCACATTTCAGAATCCTGGAATTTGAAATCAAAAAGTAAAATTTTCAAGTATTTAGATCCAGTTTTTGGATACTCTCTCTTCCTTTGCCACAAAAGGTGCTTTTTATGCTCCATTTTCCCCCATCTGTCTCCTTAAATGTGAGATGTGTCCCTTGGGTGTAAACTCCAAAGACATCACCAACATCAAGAAAATCTTAAAAAAAAAAAAAAAAGAAAGTCTTAGAGTAGCTGTAAATATGTTGAATTGGACCATCATCCTGTAGTAGTTCAAAGTGGGGAATGATCATCACAAGATTTATAAGGGGTACTTTTCTCCTCTTATATACTTCACAAGACTGTCATTATTCCTGCCTCCACTGTAACTAAGAAGAATACTATAAAATGTTCCCTCCATGAGGCACCAAAGTTCATCCTTTCCCCTCCACTCCCCAGAAATATGGTGCTCTAAGCATCTTTGGATACTCTGGAGACATATAAATGGTAAAACTCAAATCCTCTTCTTCTTCTTCTTCTTTTTTTTTTTTTGTTAAAATTCCTCAATTTAAAAAATTGTGATAAAATACACATAACACTTGGAGAAGGCAATGGCACCCTACTCCAGTACTCTTGCCTGGAAAATCCCATGGATGGAGGAGCCTGGTAGGCTGCAGTCCATGGGGTTGCTAAGAGTCGGACACGACTGAGCGACTTCACTTTCACTTTTCACTTTCCTGCATTGGAGAAGGAAATGGCAATCCACTCCAGTGTTCTTGCCTGGAGAATCCCAGGGATGGGGGAGCCTGGGGCACTGCCATCTATGGGGTCACACAGAGTTGGACACGACTGTAGTGACTTAGCATAGCACACATAACATAAAATTTACCATCCTAACTATTCTTAAGTGTACAGTTCAGTTGCATTAAGGACATTCACACTGTTATGCAACTGTCACCACCATCCATCTCCAGGACTTGTTTCATCTTGCAAAACTGAAGCTCTGCACCCATTGAACAATACCTTCTTATTTCTCTCACCCCAGCTCCTGGTAACCACTGATCTATTTTCTGTCTCTCTGAATTTGACCACTCTAAGTACTTGAAATAAGTTGAATGAAACAGTATTGTTCTTTTGTGACTGGCTTATTTCACTTAGCATAATATCTTTAAGGTTCATACATACAGTAGCTTGTGTCAGACTTTCCTTCTCTTTTAAAGCTTAATAATATTCCACTACATATACATACATATACATTTTGTTTACTGTTCATTCATTGAAGGACAGTTGGGTTGCTTCCACCCTTTGGCTGCTATGAGCATAATTTTGCTTCCTATTCTTTTGAGAGGATGTAAAAAAGATTTGGGAGGATGGTTAGGAAGAAAAGCACAGAGTAAGATAATTTTATTCTTCTTGAATATATATGGTAAAAATTCAAGCAATTCTGAAAAGTGTGCTGCTGCTGCTGCTAAGTCGCTTCAGTCGTGTCCAACTCTGTGCGGCCCAATAGACGGCAGCCCACCAGGCTCCCCCGTCCCTGGGATTCTCCAGGCAAGAACACTGGAGTGGGTTGCCATTTCCTTCTCCAATGCATGAAAGTGAAAAGTGAAAGGGAAGTCGCTCAGTCATGTCCATGTAAGTCAGTCTAAATCTACTACTAAGAAAAAATAATTTGTTGCATGTTAGTGACCGTCTTTCTAGTTATCTCAGCATATGTCCATGCCAGATATATTGATATTTTACGTAAATGAATTGTCTTTAATGTTGTTCAGTAACCCCAATTTCTTTCAGCTTTACAATATGAACTTCTACTCATATTAATAAAATGTACCCTTATGCCATATTTTTCATGGCTGCTTTTATGGATGTACCATAATATTATTTACTCAATCTTCTGTTGAAGAACCAGTTTCCTTCAAGTAACTTCATTTATTTTTTTCAATGTTATTTAGTATAAAGGAATATGGTGACAAATATTATCATACATTTGTCTTTGTGATCCTGTCTCATAAGTTCCTAAAATTGGGTTTAAGTGAAAAGACTTAAACTAACATTTTATTTATTTGCCAAGAACAATTTGTTTATGTGAAAACTCTGATGTCTTAGACCTCTTATTCTTATATATTTATCTATGACAAAACACATACTTGATATCCTAAATGACAGAGTAAGAACTTTCTAGATCTTTTTTGGGGAACACTCTATGGGAAGGAAGATAGAGACATTGGGTTATCTCAAAATGTTATATTGGAGGGATTTCTCCGGTGGTGCAGTGGCTCTACGCTCCCAATGCAAGCTGCCCAGGTTTGGTCCCTGCTGAAGGAACTAGATCTCACATGCTGCAACTAAAAGAAAAAAAAAAAAAATCACGAATGTAGCAACAAAGATCAAAGGTCTCACATGCCACAGCTAGGGCCTGGTGAAGCCAGGTAAATATAATAAAAATATTAAAAAAATATTATACTGTATATGAATACATGTCAGTGCAATGTAGTAGAGAAAGTTAGATGTTACCATCCTTGTGAACTCAACAAAGGAATGTAGATATGGTCATCGTGAAGGGGAAATGATTATAAATTTAGTTGTAATTTGTTTTAATCCAGAATGCCAATCAAACCCAAAACTAGTACATAGCAGATCAAATCACAGCATCCAAAGTGCTTAATTGACCAGTTTTGTTACTAAAAGTGGCTCAATTGTAGAACCTATCGGAAAATTACATTTTAAAAAACTTACAGGTGGTGGTTTTACATTTTTCAAATGGTCTATTGGTCCATCTGCTAAAGGTACGGTGAGTAGGATCCAACTATCTGTGGGAGGGGACAGGTAAGGTCTTCACAAGAATTCTGATCATCAGCGAGAGGGCCAAAATTTGAAACAAGCTTTTAACTTGGGGCAGAGTCTGGAATAGAAGTGGTACTCTTTCATGGGATAAGTTTCCAAGAAAACAAATGGAGGTGGAGATTTGCAGGCAGGAAGTTTTGGGGGGAATATCTTAGGAACAACACCTGTAAGAATATGAGGGAAGCAGGTTTCATCAGAGGGAGAAGTACAATTGTAATACCATTGCAATAAAGGTCTCATCCAGGGCTTCCCAGGTGGTTCAGTGGTAAAGTGCCAATCGAGAAACATGGGTTCAATCTGTGGGTCAGGAAGACCCTTGAAGTAGGAAATGGCAACCCATTCCAGTATTCTTGCCTGGACAGAGGCACCTGGCAGGCTTCAGTCCATGGGGTTGCAAAGAGTCAGACACAATTTAGTGACTAAATGACAACAGAGGTCTGATCCAAATCCCACAGTGAACTCTGAAGCTTTCATGACCATTCAGAGATGTCCCAAATGAGGCAAGGGGCCAGATCCCACAATGATCAGCCCTTGGGTATGGACAGCCCACAAAGGGTTATAATCTTGGGCGAGGCAGGTCCCTTTGGTTGAAGGCAGTCCTGAAGGGAGGATGTGGATGACATATCATAGCATCTCCTACAGACTCTAACCAGAAGTTCAGCTATATGAACCAAACAGACAATATCTTGGTGGACAGAGAGACACTCTTAGTTCACCCCAGTCACATCCCATGCTGCTGCTGCTGCTAAGTCGCTTGAGTCCTGTCTGACTGTGTGATCCCATAGACGGCAGCCCACCAGGCTCCCCGATCCCTGGGATTCTCCAGGCAAGAACACTGGATTGGGATGCCATTTCCTTCTCCAATGTAGGAAAGTGAAAAGTGAAAGTGAAGTTGCTCAGTCATCTCTGACTCTTAGCGACCCCATGGACTGCAGCCTACCAGGCTCCTCCGTCCATGGGATTTTCCAGGCAAGAGTACTGGAGTGGGGTGCCATTGCCTTCTCCAGTCACATCCCATACCATTAGACTAATTTCACATCTTCCCCTTCCACCATCACCTCACTTCCATTTCATCTCACCTCAACGCACACACACACACTGATATAAATGAGTCGCCAGCATGAGCCAGGATTGAGTCAGTAATCTGGTAGGGTCAGACACTGAGGATGAAGCTCTTTCCTGTTTACAACTGAGCAGGAAAGACAAGATAGGCATGGACTCCAAGAGCAAACTATGAAAAGAATCACCTTTAAAAACCAGAGATTTAAAGATCTGATATGCAGAGGCCATATAAAATATTTGTGTATTTCTATTTTTAATAAGAAATTTCAACTCTTAAGCAACCCCTTCAGTAACATAACATATCACTATGAAAACAAGCCCAACACCATCATAAAATGTTCATTTGTTCATTCTTTTTTGTTGTTGTTCAGTCATGTCCAACTCTTTGCAACCCCATGGACCGCAGCACGCAAGGCTGCCCAGTACTTCACCATCTCCCAGAGTTTGCTCAAATTCATGCCCAGTGAGTCAGTGATGCCATCCAACCATCTCATCCTCTGTTGTCCCCTTCTCCTCCTGCCTTCAATCTTTCCCAGCATCAGGGTCTTTTCTAATGAGTCAGCTCTTCACATCAGGTGGCCAAAGTATTGGAGCTTCAGCTTCAGCATCAGTCCTTTCAATGAATATTCAAGGTGGATTTCCTTTAGGATTGACTGGTTTGATCTCCTTATAGTCCAACTCTCAAGAGTCTTCTCCAGCACCACAGTTTAAAAGCATCAATTCTTCAGCACTCAGTCTTCTTTATGGTCCAACTCTCACATCCATAAATGACTACTGGAAAAACCAGAGCTTTGACTAGATGGACCTTGTTGGCAAAGTAATGTCTCTGCTTTTTAATATGCTGTCTTTAATACTCATTCTTTAAATATTTTAAAATTGATCATTATATGCTAGCACTGAGCTAGATTCCAAATCATCCAAAACAAATAAAACACAGTTCCTGCTTTCAAGGAGTTCACAGGTAGTGGGGGAGACAGATAAGATAGGACCTTCGAATGAGTGTTGGTTCCCAGGCATGCTGGAGATATAAGGGGCGCCTTATTTTGGAGTAGAGGCTTACCATTCTGCATTTCTGTCAACATTGCATTTAGCAATAGTTGAAATAGGTCTTTTTCATGTTTGGCAGGGTGGTCTGGAATTTAAGCCTAAGATCTGGTTAAAGTTGTCTGGTTTTCAGAACAGAAAAAAAAAATGCATTATGGTATAAAAGATAGTAACTGTAGTCAGTGATTAAGCAATGCCCTTCTAAGATTATCTGAAAGTAATTTAGGCAGCAATTAAGCAATATCCTTTTAAGATTATTGAAGAGTTGGGTTAGGTGTACTGCTAAAATATTTTGGAACTCTAAGAATTACTGAAACAGAACATGTCTTTCCAAATTTCTACCTTTGTATTCACTTTTTCTCTTTTATGTTCTTCTGTCCTAGGAATTAAGCACTGTCTTATGTAGCCAATTCTGTGGTTGCAATTGGAAGCTAAGTTTCCTGCCTCTCCAGCACTCAGATCTTAGGATTTGCATTCGTTTACTTCTTATTTGGGAAGTATTCTATCAAGTTTTCCATACCATGCACCACTTTCCATCATACTGTATAATTTACTATTTTATTATTTATTGTCTATCTAACCCTGCTAGAAAGTAAATACCACAAGAGCAAAGATTTTGTTTTGCTTTGTTTTGTTCATGATTGTAGCACCACTGCCTAGAATAGTACCTGGCACATAGCATGTACTTCATAAATATTTATTGACTGAATGAAATAAAACATAAAGAGGAAAGATTTTGCTGAGATCACTGACGATAATGTGCTATGAACTGAAGAATATAAATAACTCAATAATATGCATCCCTAAATAAATTAAAATATAATGTTTGGATGTTCATCACTTGTATGTCCATAGAAGGATCCATCGACAGCTTTTGAACTTTAGGGTTATCCTCTACAGTATTAGGTTTTCTAATCCAGATTTCCCTGGTCAGACCCACCTTACCATCTATTGCTTAGGCCCATTATGATATGGTTCACTTCACATGGATGTTTTATAACTTCTTTGAGACTATTGGGCACGAATATGGAAAAACAAATCAAGTCAAGGTGGAGTTAGAGAGGAGCTTATTGCATTTGCACATCCAATACCACAGAAAAATGCCAAACCTCTTCCAAATGCATCATCGTATATTCACATTCCATCAAGTGAATGGAAATACTTCTGCTAATCCCGTTACAGTTTTGCCATTGCATCTTATTTGCTAGAACTGGGTTAATTTATGAGCTTCCCTGATGGCTCACCTGCCAATGTAGGAGATTCAGGTTGGATCCCTGGGTCAGGAAGATCGCCCCTCAAAGAAGGAAATGGCAAACCCCTCTGGTATTCTTGCCTGGGAAATCCCATGGACAGAGGAGCCTGATGGGCTACAGTCCATGGGGTTGCAAAAGAGTCAGACATGAAGAATTGATGCTTTTGAACTGTGGTGTTGGAGAAGACTCTTGAGAGTCCCTTGGACTGCAAGGAGATCCAACCAGTCCATTCTGAAGGAGATCAGCCCTGGGATTTCTTTGGAAGGAATGACGCTAAAGCTGAAACTCCAGTACTTTGGCCACCTCATGAAAAGAGTTGACTCACTGGAAAAGACTCTGATGGTGGGAGGGATTGGGGGCAGGAGGAGAAGGGGACGACAGAGGATGAGACGGCTGGATGGCATCACTGACTCGACGGATGTGAGTCTGAGTGAACTCCGGGAGTTGGTGATGGACAGGGAGGCCTGGCGTGCTGCGATTCATGGGGTCGCAAAGAATTGGACACAACTGAGTGACTGAACTGAACTGAAGGTCAAAATTTCAAGAGAGCCCTTGATCAGAGATGTATTTACAAAATAGCCTGCTCCTGGCACTTTGACTAGAGGCAGAATTTGTTATTGTTGTTTAGTTTCTAAGTCAGTTCAGTTCAGTTCAGTCACTCAGTTGTGTCCAATTCTTTGCGACCCCATGAATCGCAGCACGCCAGGCCTCCCTGTCCATCACCAACTCCCGGAGTTCACTCAGACTCACGTCCATCGAGTCAGTGATGCCATCCAGCCGTCTCATCCTCTGTCGTCCCCTTCTCCTCCTGCCCCAAATCCCTCCCAGCATCAGAGTCTTTTCCAGTGAGTCAACTCTTTTCATGAGGTGGCCAAAGTACTGGAGTTTCAGCTTCAGCATCATTCCTTCCAAAGAACACCCAGGACTGATCTCCTTTAGGATGGACTGGTTGGACCTCCTTGTAGTCCAGAGGACTCTCAAGAGTCTTCTCCAACACCACAGTTCAAAAACATAAATTCTTCAGTGCTCAGCCTTCTATATAGTCCAACTCTCACATCCATACATGACTACTGGAAAAACCATAGCCTTGACTAGACGGACCTTTCTTGGCAAAGTAATGCCTCTGCTTTCAAATATGCTATCTAGGTTGGTCATAACTTTCCTTCCAAGGAGTAAGCGTCTTTTAATTTCATGGCTGCAGTCACCGTCTGCAGTAATTTTGGAGCCCCCCAA
Source organism: Bos taurus (assembly GCF_002263795.3). Classification (NCBI taxonomy): domain Eukaryota; kingdom Metazoa; phylum Chordata; class Mammalia; order Artiodactyla; family Bovidae; genus Bos; species Bos taurus. The sequence goes on from NC_037343.1 coordinate 23,948,127, forward strand.
AATAAAGCCTGACACTGTTTCCACTGTTTCCCCATCTATTTGCCATGAAGTGATGGGACCAGATGCCATGATCTTAGTTTTCTGAATGTTGAGCTTTAAGTCAACTTTTTCACTCTCCACTTTCACTTTCATCAAGAGGCTTTTTAGTTCCTCTTCACTTTCTTCCATAAGACATAGTATTAATAGAATCTTCTTTTTCTCATGTGATGTAGTTGAATGAAAATAAGTGTAAAATGGTTTCCCTCGCTGCAACTCAAGCACTATATAACCATTGTGCAAAAGTAAGGCACACATGCAGAAATACACTCCACTTATGAATGAAATGATCTTTTTGTGGTTAGCAATGAGGCTGTCTCAATGCAGAGAATTTGTTTCAGAGCTGAAAGAAATCAGATTGAGCCAATCAAAACAGAACATCGTGTGCTGGTAAAGTTCCGAGAATAATTTCTTGAAGTTACAAATACAAGCAAACAGTGAGTTTGGTTATTGACATTAATGAATTTACGATCATAAAGATGTGTTTGAACTTGATTTCAATGGCTTTTCAGCCTAGAGTCAAGTGATAAGGACTGGAAGGCTACTATTTCCCGTGATGCCGTCATCTGAAAAGATGCACTGTTATTAAAAGAGAGGGACCAAAAAAAGAGAGGAAATTCTAAAATAAATAAATAAAAGGGACAAGTTGGGGGTCAGAAAACTGAGAACCCAGTGCACTGGATACAGTTTTGAGATCCCACATCTGATCAGTTGAATGTAGAGATGCACAGGCAGGGGCAGTGGCAGGCAGTGCACAGTATGTGCTTACGGGAGGGTGGGCCAGTCCAGTGCCCCAACTGATGCTGGGCAAAGGCCCTGAGGGTGGAGCAGCAGTCGTCTGAAAGTTGCATGGTAAAAGGATGACGCTGGGCCTCCTAACGCAAGGACGTTGCTTCTCGAGTCTGTATGTCCTTTTGCTTATATGGTCTTTGCTCTCTAAGCCACACACCTGTGGATGACACTTTGGGATGATTTGTCCCATGTCCCACTTCCTTCTTGTGATAATCCACTAGCTACCCTCCACAAAAAAAGCAATGCATAAACATGTATCTGGCCGGTTGTTTTCTGCAGCCAAAGTGGCGTGGCTGTACTACTGTGACATGGCACCTCCAATTCCAGAGTGTAAAGGGGTTCCCACCAATCAATTCTCAGAGACCAGTTGGTTGTCCTACAGCTCAACTCAGTATCAGAGATAGTGTCAGATCCCACATCTTTTGTCGGTTTTTCAGAATATTTATTTATTTATTTTGGGGGGCTGTGCTGGGTCTTCATTGCTGGGCACAGACTTTCTCCACCTGCAGAGAACAGTGGCTACTCTTCTAACCGGCTTCTCACTGTGGTGGGTTCTCTTGGAGCAGAGCACCGGCTCTAGGTGCGCGGGCTTCAGTAGTTGTGGTGCACGGGCTTCCTTGCCCCGCGGCATGTGGGTTCTTCCCAGATCAGGGATCAAATCCATGTCCCCTGCATCGGCAGGGAGATTCTTAACCGCTGGACCACCAAGGAGGTCCCAGACCCCACAATTTTAAGAGTTCAGTCCTACAAGACTGTCCCCCACCCTCACTTAAGATGCCACTTGTAAGTCTAGGCTATCATCTCTATTCAAGATCCACAGGCTGTAGATCAGAGTTCTATGAACACCCCCTGTCCCCCCCCGACAGTCTCCCCCAGCTTCTTGGACCATTAATTTGCTACTGTGGTGCAGAACTCAGAGAAACATTTTACTTACTAGATACACCAGGTGATTATAAAAGGGTATCACTCAAGTCCAGCTAGATGGAAGAAATGCATAAGCATAGGGAAAGTGTGTGGGGGCTTCCATGCCCTTCCTTTTGCCATTGTCCTCAAATTTCCTCATGTTCACCAACCTGGGAGCTCTCCACAAACTTGACCTCCTTGGGGTTTTGTGGATGCTTCATTACATAGGCACAACTGATTAAATCATTGGCCATTGGTGATGGATTTACCCTCCAGCCCCTCTTTGCACTCTGGAGGTTAAGGGGTGTTACTGAAAGTCCTAATCCTTTAATCATGTAGTTGGTTCTGCTGGCGTTCAGCTCCCACCCTTACATACAGTTCCAGAGTAGTCTCATTAACCTAATAAAAGACATTTTGCACTCTCTTCAGTTAGGTTATTCCAAAGGTTTTAGGAGCTCTGTACCAAAATTTGGGACAAAGACCAGATACATTTATTATAAATCACATATTACAACTACACACACCATCATATAGATACCCCCTGACCTCTCCCTTGCCCTAACCCTACTTCTTTCAGCCCCATCTAAGCAGTTGGAACTTGAGGGAGATTTGGGATGGGAAAAAAACTGCTTGCCTAAAATTGCCCGAAGGCATCTCTCCTTAATGACAGCAGCAGAGCGATGCTGTCCTACAAGCTGGCATGGTGACCCAGAAAGTTTGAGAAAATGCATATTTTTACCTGCACAGGGTGATGAGAAAGTGTCATCACACTTAAAACAGAATTAGAAGTAGGTCCATACTCAACAAACACCTAGGGAATAAATTAATATGTGGATTTGTGTGTATATGTGTGTGAAAGAGAGAAGAGAGAAAGGATTTAAACATTTGTTTCTTATTGAAGGATCTGCTCTGGACTACAGAGTATTTCACCGAATTATGGAAGAGTCTCCTGATTGAGTAAAAATGGGTCACAAGTAATTGTTCTTCATCATACCCACCCCCAACATATGCCCCAATATACAAATAGGCAGGCCCATACCATCTACTTTTTTTAATACTTACTGTCTTTAAAAAATGATGCTACTAAAATGTAAATACATTCTTATTGTAAATGATTCAAATATTGTAAAATACAAAAAATAAAGGGATGGAAATGTGAATATCTTTGTGCTTCCCAATCTGATTCGTTTACTTAGAGGAGAAAATGTCAACGTTTTGGTGAACAACCTTCTCATCTTTTAAAAAAAATGCACACAGACATATATATATTACACACTACACAAATTCAATCTTGGTTGGTTGTGTTACACACATGTAATCATAATATATAGACAAACCATTCTTCAACTTCCTTCTTCACCTAACAATAGGTCTTGTAGAGCTCTATACGTCATTGCATGAAGCTCTTTCTACCTCCTTCTAATGACTACCAGTATTTCATATTATGGATACAATACACAGTGTAACACCACATCCCTATATAACTGATATTGAACATCTTGTGGAAATATCTGAGTACATTTTTAGGGTGGAAAAATTGCTGAATCAAAGGTTATATGCATTTTTTAAAATTGTTCTTCCAGATTCACTCCCCACCCCCCACATATTTTATATTATGCATTGGGTGCTTGGTCACTCAGTCGTGTACAACTCTTTGCGAGCTCATGGACTGTAAACCTCCTGCCTCCTCTGTCCATGGGGATTCTCCAGGCAAGAATACTTGAGTGGGTTGCCATGCCCTCCTCCAGGGAATCTTCCAGGGATGAACCCAGGTCTCCTGCATTGCAGACAGATTCTTTACCATCTGAGCTACCCATATATGTATTATATATATATTAACCCATATATATTGTGCATTAGTTCCTGGTTAAATATTTGATACTTCCATTTATTTTAATTTTTAACAATCTAATAGGCAAAAATTGGTATACTATTATTTTAATTTGTATATTTCAGATGACAGCAAATTTGAATATATTTCATTACTTATCATTTATCTTCTGTAAATTTTAAAAATATCTTTTGCCTTCTTTTAAATAGATTTTTTTTTGAGATTTCCTTATTAATTTGTAGGAATTCAATATACACTAGGAGATTTCCTGATAGCTCAGTTGATAAAGAATCTGCCTGCAATGCAGGAGACCCTGGTTCGATTCCTGGGTCAGGAAAATCCACTGGAGAAGGGATAGGCTACCCACTTCACTATTCTTGGGCTTCCCCTGTGGCTCAGCTGGTAAAGAATCCGCCTGCAATGTGGGAGATGGGTTTGATCCTTGGGTTGGAAAGATCCCCTGGAGAAGGGAGAGGCTACCCACTCGAGTATTCTGGCCTGGAGAATTTCATGGACTGTTATAGTCCACAGGGTCACAGAGTTGGACACCACTGAGCACTTTCACTTTCAATATACACTAGATACTAATTATTAGTCCTTTAAACATGTAGCAATGTTTTCTCCCTGTCATGTAGCAGTTTTACACATGGTGTCTTTTGCTGTACTAAAATTTTTAATCAGACAAATTTACCAGTATTTTCCTTTATGGTTTTTCTGGCCTTTTTTTTTTTTTTTTGGAAATTATTTCCTTATCCTAAAGTTGGAGAAATATTCTACAATGTTTTGTTCTGACATACATTTTAAGAATAACTCTGAATTTACCTGGAGTTTATTCCAGTAAGTGGTACTTAGATATGAAGATTCGTTACAAATATATCAACAGTTATTTCACTCAACATAATTTGACAAACTGTCCATTTTCCCAGTTTAAATGTCACTTTTATTATAAACTAAGTTGTTATTTACACCTGGCTTTGTGTTTGGTCATTGGTTAAGAATTTCATGTTACAAGAAAATTTAACACATAACGTTCAACACTGGAAAACGAATTCCGCCCCCTGGCCCCAACCAAAATTCTAAGAGACTTTTAAGAAACATGTAGAGAAAGTACAGATACACAAAGTTTTAAATGATAAAGGGGAAATAACTGCATTAAAAGAAACATTAAAGATGACTGAGATATATGCAAATGATTTAGAAACCTAGATAAAAATGAAAAACTTTCTAGAAATTTTACAAATTTACCATAAATGATTCCAGAAGAGTTAGAAAATCTAAACAATCAGATTTTTGTAGAAGAAATGAGAAAATTGTCAAAGAGCTACACCCTCACAAAAACAACAGGGCCAGATAGTATTATAGGTGAATTTGATAAGACCACTAGGAATATTGGTAGAAACTCTGTTACTAGTAAGTCTAAAATTGTACATTTCTATATGCATGTACTTTATTTGGTAACTATTCAAAGAGAGTGCCTGTTCAGTACTCATCAGTTAGGTTTCATTGTTCCTTCTGTGTAAGGGAAAAAAAAAATTGTACAAATTATTTTGTAAACCAAAAAAAAAAAAAAAAATACTGAGCTAAAGTTACCTTCTATAGGATTTCCCTTTAGCCCTATTTCTCCACTCCCCAAAGCACTTTTTACAGATACCCTCATCTGGAGAGCCCAACCCAGGACAGACACATGTTCTCTTACGGTCTGGTGCCTTTCTGTCTTTGTTTTGTTTCCAGTTGCTACCTGCATTCAGTGGTTGCAGTAAAGGGTTCCATGGGGATATGAACAGTGCACTGAGAGAATGTGGTTTTACCACATCTGTATACTTTATACCAGTATACATACTGGTATATATACCAGGGCTTCCCTGGTGGCTCAGATGGTAAAGAATCTGCCTGAAATGTGAGAGACCTAGGTTCGATCCCTGGGTTTGGAAGATCCCCTGGAGAAGGGAATGGCAACCCACTCCAGTATTCTTGCCTGGAGAATCCCACAGACAGAGGAGCCTGGCAGGCTATAGTCCATGGGGTCGCAAAGAGTCAGACACAGCTGAGTGACTTTCACTTTATACTCCCCATGGTATAGTTCTATGCACAATAGGAGCCAGACTTTTTACTGATTTTTTTCAACTGACTCTTAAAAACTGATACCAGGTAGTCTCAGACTAAATGAAAAAACAGCTTCCCTGGTGGTCCAGTGGTTAACACCTTGCCTTTCAATGCACGGGGGTGTGGGTTCAATCTCTGGTCAAGGAGCTTAAGATCCCATGTGCCTCATGGCCAAAACAAACCATAAAGCAGAAGCAATATTGTAACAAATTGTAAAGATGGCCTAAAGAAAAATCTTTTTTTAAGAAAGCAAAGTGAAAGTGAAGTCGCTCAGTCCTGTCTGACTCTTAGCCACCCCATGGACTGCAGCCTACCAGGCTCCTCCATCTATGGGATTCTCCAGGCAAGAGTACTGGAGTGGGTTGCCATTGCCTTCTCCAATGCATTAAAGTGAAAAGTGAAAGTGAAGTCACTCAGTCGTGTCTGACTCTTCGAGACCCCATGGATTGCAGCCTACCAGGCTCCTCTGTCCATGGGATTTTCCAGGCAAGAGTACTGGAGTAGGGTGCCATCACCTTCTCCATTAAGAAAGCAAACTTTGTCAATAAAATATTTAATAAACAAGATGCTCAGAAAATCTGCATATTTAACATGCAAAGGATGTTACAATTGTTAGAATTTTAATGTTATTTTCTGAATATAAAAATATTTTAGACTGATTTATAAAGATCAGAGAAAATTTAGGTTGATATGAATATTGTATGAAATTATTATATGGGTATTAAACAAGTCAGGACATGCTCTTATTGACATTTTAAAGTTGAAGCTGCTCTTAAGTATTAACTAGTGAACTAGTGAATAATTAAAATGTTGTTAGAATGGATTCAAGGCCAATTAGTTTGCATGCAGATCAAAGATCCTAAGAAATCTGCTACTGTCAATAAGGGCAATTGATACACTTTTATTTGCATGCTAAATAAAAGTAGTGTGGATACCAAAATGTACATTTTCTAGAATATGGCAGTTTAGGCTTTCTTGCCTAAACTGGAAATGTGATACTAACATAAATGAATCAATAATGGAAGTGCAGGAAAATTATGGCATAATAATAATATCTGACATTTGTGTATACTTTATTGCTTTTCAAATAAATTTCATAGCTCTTTCATCAGGATTACTGGACCTAACACCTATTTAGACAGTTTATGCAGGCTATCATTTCCTTCACTTTGAATGGATTGATTTAGGAATTTCAAACAACCAGTCTGACATTTCTGTACTAAATTAACTGCTTTCTTGACCAAACACTGACTTAATTTTAAACTGTTGTCCTGGTGAAAGGCAGATGTTTCCTGAGACAGTTTTGGTCAGTCTATGCCAGTTCAGAACATGAATCTGAATCTGAATATGTGTGGTACAGAACATGAATATGTGTGATCCATATGTCTAACTCTGCATCCTATGACAACTTGGAGCAGAGGCAGGCCTGGTGTTAGGAGCTCTCTAACACCCATCAGGGGACTTGCATCTCCTTTACTCCTACTCTTTCTGTCCTTTTGCTCTACAATCTGTTGTTTTTAATTTGTATTTATTTGGCTGTTTTGGGTCTTAATTGCTACATGTGAGATCTAGTTCCCTGACCAGGAATAGAACCCAGGCCCCCTGTACTGGAGAATGGAGTCTCAGCCACTGGGCCACCGGGGAAGTCCCTCCATGATCTGGTTTTATACTCCTGCTCTCTTAATTGGAACTGTGAACTTCCTGATGTTCAAGCTGGTTTTAGAAAAGGCAGAGGAACCAGAGATCAAATTGCCAACATCTGCTGGATCATGGAAAAAGCAAGAGAGTTCCAGAAAAACATCTATTTCTGCTTTATTGACTATACCAAAGCCTTTGACTGTGTGGATCACAATAAATTGTGGAAAATTCTGAAAGAGATGGGAGTACCAGACCACCTGACCTGCCTCTTGAGAAATCTGTATGCAGGTCAGGAAGCAACAGTTAGAACTGGACATGGAACAAAAGACTGGTTCCAAATAGGAAAAGGAGTTCGTCAAGGCTGTATATTGTCACCCTGCTTATTTAACTTATATGCAGAGTACATCATGAGAAACACTGGACTGGAAGAAACACAAGCTGGAATCAAGATTGCCAGGAGAAATATCAATAACCTCAGATATGCAGATGACACCACCCTTATGGCAGAAAGTGAAGACAAACTAAAAAGCCTCTTGATGAAAGTGAAAGAGGAGAGTGAAAAAGTTGGCTTAAAGCTCAACATGCGGAAAACAAAGATCATGGCATCCGGTCCCATCGCTTCATGGGAAATAGATGGGGAAACAGTGGAAACAGTGTCAGACTTTATTTTTCTGGGCTCCAAAATCACTGCAGATGGTGACTGCAGCCATGAAATTAAAAGATGCTTACTCCTTGGAAGGAAAGTTATGACCAACCTAGATAGCATATTCAAAAGCAGAAATATTACTTTGCCAACAAAGGCCCGTCTAGTCAAGGCTATGGTTTTTCCTGTGGTCATGTATGGATGTGAGAGTTGGACTGTGAAGAAAGCTGAGCACCCGAGAATTGATGCTTTTGAACTGTGGTGTTGGAGAAGACTCTTGAGAGTCCTTTGGACTGCAAGGAGATCCAACCAGTCCATTTTGAAAGAGATCAGCCCTGGGATTTCTTTGGAAGGAATGATGCTGAAGCTGAAACTCCAGTACTTTGGCCACCTCATGCAAAAAGTTGACCCATTGGAAAAGACCCTGATGCTGGGAGGGATTGGGGGCAGGAGGAGAAGGGGACGACAGAGGATGAGATGGCTGGATGGCATCACTGACTCGATGGATGTGAGTCTGAGTGAACTCTGGGAGTTGGTGATGGACAGGGAGGCCTGGTGTGCTGCGATTCATGGGGTCGTAAAGAGTAGGGCACGACTGAGCAACTGAACTGAATTGAGTTCTGCCTTTCTTCTCCCAGTTCCATTTATTGCTGGTAGCAGCAAACTCCATTCATGCCTTATGATCAGATCAGATCAGTCCCTCAGTCGTGTCTGACTCTTTGCGACCCCATGAATTGCAGCACACCAGGCCTCCCTGTCCATCACCAACTCCCGGAGTTCACTCAGACTCATGTCCATCGTGTCAGTGATGCCATCCAGCCATCTCATCCTCTGTCATCCCCTTCTCCTCCTGCCCCCAATCCCTCCCAGCATCAGGGTCTTTTCCAATGAGTCAAGTCTTCGCATGAGGTGGCCAAAGTACTGGAGTTTCAGCTTCAGCATCAGTCCTTCCAAAGAAATCCCAGGGCTGATCTCCTTCAGAATGGACTGGTTGGATCTCCTTGCAGTCCAAGGGACTCTCAAGAGTCTTCTCCAGCACCACAGTTCAAAAGCATCAATTCTTGGGTGCTCAGCCTTCTTCACAGTCCAACTCTCACATCCATACATGACCACAGGAAAAACCACAGCCTTGATTAGACGGACCTTTGTTGGCAAAGTAATATTTCTGCTTTTGAATATGCTATCTAGGTTGGTCATAACTTTCCTTCCAAGGAGTAAGCATCTTTTAATTTCATGGCTGCAGTCACCATCTGCAGTGATTTTGGAGCCCAGAAAAATAAAGTCTGACACTGTTTCCACTGTTTCCCCATCTATTTCCCATGAAGTGATGGGACCGGATGCCATGATCTTCATTTTCTGAATGTTGAGGTTTAAGCCAACTTTTTCACTCTCCTCTTTCACTTTCATCAAGAGGCTTTTTAGTTTGTCTTCACTTTCTGCCATAAGGGTGGTGTCATCTGCATATCTGAGGTTATTGATATTTCTCCTGGCAATCTTGATTCCAGCTTGTGTTTCTTCCAGTCCAGCGTTTCTCATGATGTACTCTGCATATAAGTTAAATAAGCAGGGTGACAATATACAGCCTTGACGAACTCCTTTTCCTATTTGGAACCAGTCTTTTGTTCCATGTCCAGTTCTAACTGTTGCTTCCTGACCTGCATACAGATTTCTCAAGAGGCAGATCAGGTGGTCTGGTACTCTCATCACTTTCAGAATTTTCCACAATTTATTGTGATCCACACAGTCAAAGGCTTTGGCATAGTCAATAAAGCAGAAATAGATGCTTTTCTGGAACTCTCTTGCTTTTTCCATGATCCAGCAGATGTTGGCAATTTGATCTCTGGTTCCTCTGCCTTTTCTAAAACCAGCTTGAACATCAGGAAGTTCATGGTTCACATATTGCTGAAGCCTGGCTTGGAGAATTTTGAGCATTACTTTACTATCGTGTGAGATAAGTGCAATTGTGCAGTAGTTTGAGCATTCTTTGGCATTGCCTTTCTTTGGGATTGGAATGAAAACTGTTCTTTGTATTAAAAAACAAAAAAACAAACAATAGTCAAATAGCATCATCAGGAAGGTAATAAAATCTTCAGCTGTCCTTTGATTAAATGAGTCCAAAGCCCACAAGAGAGGTTAAAATTTCTTTAGAAAAAAAGAGATGGAAGAGAAAGAAATCTAGGAATAAATCTAGGAAGTTTTGCATACATTTTAAAACTAGACTTTCTCTTAGCAAATTGAAGATGTTAGTTGAGGAGATTTTGCAGACAATGCAAGCCCCCAAATATTTCAATTTGAAATATTATGATGCATAAGAAAAATATTTGTTCTGCTGAGATTAAAAGGTTAATTAAAAAATTTTTACTTTACACTTATGTACTTTATAGAAAGTACATAACCTCTTATTGTCTATTCCATTCTTCTTACAGACCTTTAGCCCACTTCACCAGTTTTCCAATGAAATACTGAGCAATAAAACCTCTTGGAGAGACTCCTTCACTGGTGATGTGAGGAGGGAAAATTTGCTTTCCTTTCCCTGCAGAGGCATGGGGCAGCCAAATGTACATATTTTATTTTGAGGCTACAAGAAGCGTCTTCATCAAATAACTGCTCACATGGATTTCTAACTGGAAAGAGTAGCTACTCCTCAGAGACAAGTAAAGATTTTGTTCAACAGCTACATGTCCAGGGTGAAGGTGCTCAAGAGATCTTTTTTTCTCTTTGTCACAGGGGAATATCAAAGTCATTCATTGGAACACAGACTTTGACATGTAAGAAACAACAGCGATCAGTTTCCTTCTTTGCCCTGAAGACACCCACAGGCTTGTCCAAGTACATGTAAGAGATACCACCCAGACTCACAATTTGTAACTTGTCCCATTTATAACAACCATGGAATCTCACTGGATTCCTCTTTTGGTTTGTTGCATTTTGACAAATCAGTCAGAAGGTTGCCAAAGATAATCATCTCCCTTGAGGAATTAAATATTTTGTATCTTTGTTTTCTTCCCAAATGGAAACTCTGGATCATTAGGATCTTGTGTAATGTTCTTTCTTAACTCACATTCTGAAGGAGATCAGCCCTGGGATTTCTTTGGAAGGAATGATGCTAAAGCTGAAACTCCAGTACTCTGGCCACTTCAGGCGAAGAGTTGACTCATTGGAAAAGACTCTGATGCTGGGAGGGATTGGGGGCAGGAGGAGAAGGGGACGACAGAGGATGAGATGGCTGGATGGCATCACTGACTTGATGGACGTGAGTCTGAGTGAGCTCCAGGAGTTGGTGATGGACAGGGAGGCCTGGCGTGCTGCAGTTCATGGGGTGGCAAAGAGTCAGACACGACTGAGCAACTGAACTGAACTGAACTGAACTCACATTGTGGCTTCAAACTTACCCCCACATTTACCCCACTAAACTTACCCCGTATTAATAGAAAAGGTTTTTTACCAGTTGTTTTCATGTTGGTATTGAGTTCCCCTCATTAATACCTAGTTCTTTTGCCCCTTTTGAAGCCTCATCACTTGTGGGTCTGTACCATGATAGGATGTCAGCCACTGTTAGATTATGTCTAGACAGGACAGTCAAACTGGCCAAGGTAAGTGCAATATTCAGTCACTTAAGTGGATGACGGTGTGCTTGGCAACCTGCTGGACTGTGTGGTCGTTTGCTTCAGATTTTGCTGTTGAGACAGACCAAGAAGCCTTGTCAGCCATCTCGTGATCTTTCAGGCGTGGTAGGAAATTGTTGATCATTGGAGAAAAGAAATTTCAAATGCTATTAAAGCAAATGGGCTGTTTCAGAATGTTCTTACATCAGTCCATATAGACACACCATCCTAAATTATAATAACATCTCTCATGATGGTGTGTACTGACTCGAGTGTCAGACAGGAATCAACTGAATGTTTCTCATACATAAATTCAGTGAGCCCTTAAAAGACCCTATAAAATAGGTACCATTGTTATCTTTACTTTACAGATGGGAAAACTGAGACACAGATATTAAGTAATTTATCCAAAATCACACAGCTATTAAGTAAGTGGCAGAGTCAGGATTTGAATGACTCTTGGTACCACTTGTTTGTAAATACTCACCTCAACATCTCAAAGTGAAATTATCGCCAAAATATTCCCCCTAACACTTTTGGAGAAGGAAATGGCAACCCATTCCAGTATTTTTGCTGGGGAAATCCCATGGACAGAGGAGCCTGGTGGGTTACAGTCCATAGGGTCACAAAAGAGTTGGACACAACTCAGCAACTAAACAGCTAATGTACACTTGTGAAGTAAAGCTATGTGGTCCAGGTAATGGGTCAGTTCTTCATTTTACCCATGTGTGTAGCTACAGATTCATATTCTGGGTGCTGAGTTGTCTGTCTTTTCTATGCTGAACAGTACAGACACACTGGCTGACCTTCTAGGAATCCTTCTATCATCAGAAGTGTCCTAAATGGAGTGTTATCTATAAAAACATCGATCACTATGCTATACCCCTGAAATTATATGATGCTGTAAATCAGCTGTAATTCAGTTTTAAAAAGAAGTATCTTTTCTAGTGGGAAGTCACAGCTTTCAGAAGACAAGTCTAACTTTTATAGGATTTTCACATGGATAACCTCTGATCCCAGTTGTTTGAAGCACAGAAGGTTACAAACATATCCTGTAGGGACTTCCCTGGTGGTCCAGTGGTTAAGAATCCACCTGCCAATGGAGGGGACTTGGGTTTGATCCATGGTCTAGGAATATCCCACATGCCGCAGAGCAACAGAGCCAGTGCACCCCAACTCCTGAGCATGTGCACCTGATCCAAACCACCGACAGAAAGAGTAGGCCCTGCTCCCCAAAACTAGAGGAAGCTTGGTGTGCAGCAAGGAAGACCCAGCACAGCCAAAAATAAATAAATAAATATTTTTAAATGTTCTGTACTATTTATCACATTTCTCTCACTTCTGCTGGTAAATCCATTGTTTTACTTACCACTCAGGACTGCATTTTATTCTTACAGGGATTACCTTTGAGTGGTTCATAGCAATTCATCCCCTGAAGAGTTAGTTTCCTTATCTATGAAATGAGTATATAAATGCAGACCTTTGCATGTTATTGCAAAAAAAGATCTTCAACAGACATCTAATCTTTTTAATAAGATTTAAGGTATGCACACCATTCCATAGCTGACTGATCCAGAATTTCAACAGATGCCTTCACAAATGGAAATCCATTACTTACACGGTTAATCTTCACAGCAGAATTTCCTGGCTTTGATCACTGCAATCAATTTAGCTCCATTTAGGAATATTGCCTTCTTCCTGAGGCAATTTTCATATTGTCTATTTGTGTTTTCTCCAGCGATACCCATTTTGGAATTTCAGGCAAAAAGAATTACATACCCACTTCTCTCTGTACTCCACTCACTAGAGTGTAAACTCTATGAGGCTCAGAAGTTTTGTTTAATTTGTTCATTAGTTTATCACAAACATCTGGCATATAGTAGGTGCTCAAGAATAATGCATTGACTATATGAATCTACAAATGTACATACCCAGATTTTAGAGGGAATCAAACTATTTTAGCTATTAGCCTTTGAAGTCACAAGCCTCTGGGTTAGAATTTCAGCTCAGTTTACCAAATGAGGAAGCCAGAGCAAATTCTTAGGCTCTTTGAAATGCAATTTCCTCGTTTGAAACTTGGGGATGATACCTAATTCACAGGGCAGGTATGAGGATTAGAGGGGCATGCAGGCAAAGTACCTGGCCTGGGTCAAGTGTCAGCGGAAGCCCCAGCCCCTGGGAGGGCTCAGGAAGGGTCAGCTTCCACCCATCAGCAATCTCAAAGCTCTTCTTAGTTATTAATGTGTAATAGGCTGGTGTTGGGAAAGGAAATGGCAACCCACTCCAGTACTCTTGCCTGGAAAATCCCATGGACTGAGGAGCCTGGTAGGCTACAGTCCTTGGGGTCGCGAAGAGTTGGACACGACTGAGTGACTTCACTTTCACTTTTCACTTTCATTCATTGGAGAAGGAAATGGCAACCCACTCCAGTATTCTTGCCTGGAGAATCCCAGGGATGGGGGAGCCTGGTGGGCTGCTGTCTATGGGGTCGCACAGAGTCGGACACGACTGAAGCGACTTAGCAGCAGCAGCAGGCTGGTGTAGTTTGTCTTATTTTGTCTATGAGGGAGAAAGAGACATGATACTAATGGCCATTTAGTTACAGTTACATCTTGCTTCCCTCACTCTCTGGGATGCCCAGGGATGAGTTGGAATTTAGAATATACTTTGGGAGTTGAGGGAGGTGGTTTTGTAAAGACTGTTAAATAATTTCTTGTGTCTTTGGAGTAATTTTCAGCGTTAAAGAAGGAAACATGAGTTATCAGCCTATGACTTGAGCTTCTATCCATCTGGGAGGGGGCAGGACCATTGCGCATTGAAAGACATGAGAAGGAGAGCTGGTGACAGCACGCTCAATACCTTTAGCACATTAGTTACAGCCCACTGCATTGATCGGGACAATTTCCACTGCAACTTTCCTTTGGAATTCCTCGGGCTCAGAAGCAGCGGCTTCAGAGGCTCCTTAAAGAAAACTGAGCCCGTCCTTTTGCGGACAGTGTATTTGGCGGGTTAGATTTGATGGCTGGGTGGCTGACTCCAGGTAAACACATCCCCCTCGTGGCCTGGCTTGCCCAGTCTTCCTGCTCCTGGCTGTAGGGGACATGGGGCACAGAGGAAGCTGGGGAGGGAAGACTGGCTCATATGTTTGCAAGATCATCTTACAGGTTCCAGAGTAGAGTCCTGCTGCTACTGCTGCTAAGTCACTTCAGTTGTGTCCAACTCTGTGCGACCCCATAGATGGCAGCCCACCAGGCTCCCCCGTCCCTGGGATTCTCCAGGCAAGAACACTGGAGTGGGTTGCCATTTCCTTCTCCAAAGCATGGAAGTGAAAAGTGAAAGTGAAGTCGCTCAGTCGTGTCCGACTCCTACCCACCCCATGGACTGCAGCCCACCAGGCTCCTCCGTCCATGGTATTTGCCAGGCAAGAGTACTGGAGTGGGGTGCCATTGCCTTCTCCAAGAGAGTAGAGTCCTAGCCCCAGCTAAAGAGAAGCACGGATGTGCTGCCTAGTAAACTCCTCCTGGGATGGGGTTGGGGGAGGGGAAGCAGAAAGACAGAGAAGTGTCTGGAGTTGTGATTCCCAGGCAAGCAGGCCTTGGTTGTCACCAGCACCGTCCTTGCACTGGCAGCACGACTGCAGAGGAGCAAACTGCTGAGTCTTGGCCGAACGCTTTCCATTACTCAGTTTTCACAAAGTATGGCTCTAGATGCAGGTGTTTGGTGGGAAACTCTCTTAGTTGATCACTTCAGTACCATTAAGGCTCCACTACTGTATCAACCGCACACTCATCTGCTTAAGCAGCTCCTGTTTTTAATTGTGACACGTCTCAAGCAAGATGCTCCAAGAGCGCATTGAATAAAAATATTCAACAATTGTGACCAGGACAGTGAGGGTGACTTGATTCTTCCATTCCACCATGATTCAGGGAGAATTGGCCAAAGCTGGCACCTCAAGAACAGCATGGTGGGACATCCCTGGTGGTCCAGTGGCCAAGACACTGCACTCCAGTGCAGGGGATCTGGGCTTGATCCCTGGTCAGGAAACTAGATCCCACATGATACAACTAAGTGTTCCCCTGCCACAGCTAAAGATTCCACATGCCACAAATAAGACTCGGTGCAACCTAGTAAATTAAAAAAAAAAAAAAAGAACATTATGGTGAGCTGATGGAAGCAGTCAAGACTAGAGAGGGGTGAGGTCAACTGACCACAAAGAGATGGAGAGATCCGTGCAGAAGATCCAGAAGAAAAGAGAAGAGCAGGCAAGTACAAGATGTGGACAAGTATTCATATCAGCAGAGGGCCAGTTCACAGGTGAGGAGAGGCAACCAGAGCTCAGAACATCAGGTTCTAGACTTTTACTTCCTTCACTGCAAGATCCCAGCCCAAAGAAGGGGTCTGAGAGACAGGGAGTGACAGAGACTGAGATGGTATCAGGACCCCAGGATGCCTCCGGCAGGGCTCAAAGCCCACAGGCAGGTAGAGCTGGACAGTGGGCTCTGGGAGGCAGGACCTTCTTTTCTTTACATCTGCATCCAGATGGAAGGACACTGCCTGATATGAACAAGTACCCAATAAATATTTGTTGAGTGAACAAACGAAAGAAAACAAAGCAAAAGGCAAGCCGAGACATTCAGATTGAGTTAATACTGGGCTGGGCAGGCAGGCTGGAATTGTTTAGAAGTGCAGGTGCTTACAGTAAACAAAGACCATAGGTCTGTTCAAAGCAGCTGTAGGAATTAAGTCCAAACCCCACCTGTGGGTGGACTAAGGTTGAAGGACTATGCCTTGTTCATGACAGACCGACTCAGGAACCACCAGGGTCAAGGCATTTGGTTAGAGGGCTGACAGAGGTTGATATCTACAGGTGAGCCTTGCAGGTGATCTCCCTGAAGCAGGTTTTATTCCCTTATATGACATCTTTCCCTCATATGACATCCTTCCCTTGTATGACATCCTGTATTCAGGTCAAGGGACTTCTCTGGTAGCTCAGACGGTAAAGCGTCTGTCTACAATGTGGGAGACCTGGATTCGATCCCTGGGTCAGGAAGATTCCCTGGGGAGGGAAACAGCAACCCATTCCAGTACTCTTGCCTAGAAAATCCCATAGACGGAGGAGCTTGGTGCAGGCCACTGTCCATGGGGTCTCAAAGAGTTGGGCATGACTGAGCGACTTCACTTCACTTCATGCGGGTCAAGAAGCAACAGTTAGAGCCGGACATGGAACAATAGACTGGTTCAAAACTGGGAAAGGAGTACGTCAAGGCTGTATATTGTCACCCTGTTTATTTAACTTATATGCAGAGTACATCATGTGAAATGCTGGGCTGGATAAAGCACAAGCTGGAATCAAGATTTCTGGGAGAAATATCAATAATCTCAGATATGCCAGTGACACCACAATAATGGCAGAAAGCAAAGAGAAACTAAAGAGCCTCTTGATGAAAGTAAAAAGGAGAGTGAAAAAGCTGGCTTAAAACTCAAGATTAAAAAAAAAAATGAAGATCATGGCATCTGGTCCCATCTCTTCATGGTAAATAGGTGGGAAAACAGTGGAAACAGTGACAGACTATTTTCTTGGGCTCCAAAATCACTACAAATGATGACTACAGCCATGAAATAAAAAGATGCTTGCTCCTTGGAAGAAAAGCTATGATCAACCTAGACAGCATATTAAAAAGCAGAGACATTACTTTGCCAACAAAGGTCCATCTAGTCAAAGCTATGGTTTTTCCAGTGGTCATGTATGGACGTGAAAGTTGCACCATAAAGAAGGCTGATAGCCAAAGAACTGATGCTTTTGAATTGTGGTGCTGGAGAAAACTCTTGAGAGTCCCTTGGATTGCAAGGAGATCAAAGCAGTCAATCCCAAAAGAAATCAACCCTGAATATTTATTGGAAGGACAGATGCTAAAGCTGAAGTCCTAATACTTTGGCCACCTGATGCAAAGAACCAGCTCTTTGGAAAAGACCCTGATGCCTGGAAAGATTGAAGACAGGAGGAGAAGGGGACAACAGAGGATGAGATGGTTGGATGGCATCACTGGCTCAATAAACGAGTTTGAGCAGGCCCCAGGAGATGGTGAAGGACAGGGAAGCCTGGTGTGCTGTAGACCATGGAGTTGCAAAGAGTTGGACATGACCGAGCAACTGATCAACAATGTGACATCCTTCTGTGACTATGGCTCTGTCACTGAGGACCCAAGCACTCAGATTACCCACAGCAGGACAGATTCAGAGAACTGGAAGGCTGGTAGGGGTTCTGAAGGCTATTAAAAACAGACAAGGAAATTGGGACCAAAAGGAAATTAATGACTTGGTGGACAGAGTCCAGAATATTTTCTCTTTCACTCTGTTTGGTTTTCATATTTACATGGTTTGTGCTTTGGTCTGTGCCCATAAGAGATTGTAATCTCCCCAAGGAAGATATTTCTTATAACATCATTGTTTCAAGTACACATGGTATGAAAAATGATGGGCAAGCAGTTTCAAATACAGCTGTTGACTGATAGAATGAGTGAGTAAATTTTGTAAAAAAAATATATTTTTAAAGAAACAAGTGAGGGGGCTTCCCTGGTGTCTCAGTGGTAAAGAACCTGTCTGCCAATGCAGGGGACACATGCTCCATCCCTTTTCCAGGAAGATCCTACATGCTGTAGAGCAACCAAGCCAGTGCGCCACAAGTATTAGTGATGCAGTTGTGGCATCGCTAGAGCTCACACTTTGCAACAAGAGAAGCCACCTCAATGAGAAACCCACGCACACCTCAACTAGAGAGTAGCCCCCGCTCGCCACAACTAGAGAAAAGCCTTCGCAGCAAAGAAGACCCAGCACAGCCAAAAATAAAGAAAAAGACAAGTGATTTGTTTTGAAATTCAGATTCCCTGCACAATGAAAAATCTATAAAGAGCTCAATGTAGCCGCTTTTCCTCTCATGCATCTCCGATCTTCAGGATGCAGACAGTAATACCACCTCTGGTTTAGGGCCTGATAATAGAAACAGTGGAGATGAGATGGTCCTGGGTTTTCCTGGTGGTTCAGCTGGTAAAGAATCTGCCTGCAATGCGGGAGACCTGGGTTCGATCGCTGGGTTGGGAAGATCGCCTGCAGAAGGGAAAGGCCACCTACTCCAGTATACTGGCCTGGAGAATTCCATGGGCTCTATAGTCCATGGAGTCTCAAAGAGTCGGACACAACTGAGCGACGTTCACTTTCACTTTGTGATTTTATTAATTCAATTTTGAAAATTATACACACAACTTAAAAATTTAGAGTGTGCCCTCAATATTCTTTTTAGCCATATGTTTATTATGCATAAATGAAAACTGGTATTTTACAAATGACACATTCCGGTCAGCTTTTGTTATTTTATAACAACCTTACTTTATAAGTTAGCCTTTTGCATTTCTCTAATAGTATATTAAAATACATTAGGAATCATTAGGTCATTTGGAGTCTAAAAAACAAAACAAACAAAAACCAAATTCATAGATACAGAGAACAGACGGGTGGTTGCCAGAGGGGAGGGGCTTTGGGGATGGGTGAGATGAGTGAAGGGGGATTAAAGTTACAGACTTCCATTGACAAAGTAAACAAATCACAGGGGTGTAATGCGCAGCATGGTGACAATAGTTAATAATACTGTATTACGTATTTGAAACTTGCTAAGAGAGTCAATATTAAAAGTCCTCATCACAAGAAAAAAGTATTTTGTAACTATGTATGGTGACAGATGATAACTAGACTTATTGTGATCATTTCACAATGTATACAAATATCAAGTCTTTATGTTGTACACCAGAAACTAAAGCAATTTTATGTCAGTTATACCTCAATTTTAAAAAAGAAAGATGTAATTCCAGTGTTGCTGCTTAGTCTTTAAGTCATGTCTGACTCTTTTGCAACCCCATGAACTGTAGCCCATCAGACTCTCCTGTCCATGGAATTTCCCAGGCAAGATTACTGGGATGGGTTGTCATTTCCTTCTCTGGTGGGTCCTCCCAACCCAGGGATCAAACCTGCGTCTCCTGCATCATTGGCAGGCAGGTTTTATACCACCAAGCCACCGGGGAAGCCCCCAGTGTTGATGGGAGGCAATAAATTAAAAAAATCTCAAATTCTTCTTTAAAATGGTTAGTTCTTTCAAAGTGGAAACTCTGTGATTGGGAAAGAAAGGTTGGAACAGGGAAGAGGGGAGAGTGAATAGAGGGCCTGGACTGACATATACACACACTGCTGCTGCTGCTGCCAAGTCGCGCCAGTCGTGTCCGACTCTGTGCGATGCCATAGACGGCAGCCCATGAGGCTCCCCCGTCCCTGAGATTCTCCAGGCAAGAACACTGGAGTGGGTTGCCATTGTCTTCTCCAATGCAGGAAAGTGAAAAGTGAAGCGAAGTCGCTGAGTCTTGTCCAACTCTTAGCGACCCCATGGACTGTGGCCCACCAGGCTCCTCCATCCATGGGATTTTCCAGGCAAGAGTACTGGAGTGGGGTGCCAACTGCATATAAAATGGATAACTAATAAGAACCTACTGTATAGCACAAGGAACTCTACTCAAGATTCTCTAATGGTCTATATGGGAAAAGAATTTGAAAAAAAAGAGTGGGTATATATATATATGTATATAAAATGGAATCATTTTGCTGTACAGTTGAAATTGACACAGCACTGTAAATCAACTACACTTCAATAAAATTTTTTTTCAAAACAAGGAAGAAAGTCTAGAACGGTGGTCATACTGGCTAATGTTCTTTAGCACACTGGTTTGAAAGCAAAGGTACATATCCTGAGGAGTCCTCTAAAAACAAATATCCCAGGAATTCCCTTGCTGTCCAGCGGTTAGGACTCTGTGCTCTCACTACTGAGGGCCTGGGCTCAATGCCTTGTCAGGGAACTAAGATTCCACAAGCCACACAGCCAAAATAAAATAAAATAAAAAACATATATCCAGACCCAACTCTAAACAAGATTCAAAGATGGGACTCAAGCATTTTTATTTTGAAAAAACTCCCTGAGGATTTTGATGTACACTCTGATTAACAAACAGCACTAGAAGAAAAAAACCAAATTAACAAATTCTTTAGTGACTGCCCCAAGGAAAGTGATATTTCCTCTGAAAATTCTGAATTTCTCTTTCAATTTCCTCTTTCACGTTTGAAGTCTCTCCATCCACCCTCACCACCCTCCACCACTACTGGTACCCAGATTATTCAGCTTCAGCCCATTCACACTGCTCTCATGGAGGGTCTCCTAAAGTCATTCACACTACGATGTAGATAACTGATAAGGCTTAATACGTCATCCATGGACAGAAGCAGGGTCTCTGGGCCTTGGCACTGTTGCCATGCCGGGCTGGGTAACTCTGTTGTAGGGGCCATCCTACAGGAAGGACGTAGGGAACATCCTACCTGCAGGAAGTTTCGCGGTGTCACTCACGTAATCTACTCGCAAGACGACAGTACCACCCTCCCAGGTTATAACAGTCAAAAGTGTCTCCCCACATTGCCAAATGTCCCCTGGAGGGCAAACCTGCCCTGCCTTGAGAATCACTGAACTAGAAAACAACCCCAAATGTGTATCAGGAGGAGCTAGGGTGCTTTGTGCACAAAGATAGACCCTGTAGAAATTGAGAAATGGAGAAGATCATTATGGCTAAGAAATCTGGAGAACTTTATGTAAGAAGCAGAACCTACAGGGCCTGGATTAAGACACAGAGAGTATTATTGTCTCCACACACCCATCAGACCTCTATTTGTAGAGTGATTTGAGTTTTAACGATCAAAGGACGAGAAGGACTCTAACTATGGCATTTTAGGCCTGAGCTAATTCATGGCTGGAGTATTTGAAGAACTGGAGAGACTCTCCCTGTACTCACCCAATCCTGGCACTCTCCCAGAGGTAAAAATGGGCCTCAGGAATACTACTCAGCCATGGTAAGAATGAAATAATGCAGTGACATGGGTGGGCCTAGAAATTCTCATGCTAAGCAAAGTCAGTCAGAAAGAGAAAGACAAATACCATAGGATATCACTTACATGTGGACTCTAAAACAGGACACAAACGAACTCAGCTACGAAACAGACTCAGGAGAATAGACTTGCAGTTGCCAAAGGGTAGGAGGAGCAGGTGGAGGAGGGAAGGACTGGGAGTTTGAGATTTGCAGACGCAAATTAGTATATACAGAATGGATAACCGACAAGGTCCTACTGCGTAGCACAGGTAACTATATTCAATATCTTGTGATAAAATGTAATGGAAAATAATGTGATAAGGAATGTATATATATGTATAAATGAGTCACTTTGCAGACATTAGTACAACACTGTAAATCAACTCTACTTCAGTAAAAATGTTAAATAATAGCCCCGAGGAAGCAAACTCCCTTCAGAGAGAGTCTGGGAAGCTGGAGACAGTCCAGGTGAATTCCAGAAGTCAGGTCACTAAAGAGCTGCTCACTTCTGAGGGCCATCACAACCCTCCAGGGCCCTGCAACACTGGGCTGGAGCCAGCCCTGGGCCCCCAGGAGGCCTTTCCAGTAGACGCAGTCACCATTCAGAAGGAGTGTTGCTGTTGGCTGTGAAACAATAAAAAAGAATTACACAAAGGGTGTGGTGCCAGCAGGCCAAAGAGGCCTCAGTAAGGAGACATTTCTGAAGTCCGAAGGTGTGCGTGGGGGCTGTGTAAAGGCCCCGGTTAATTTTTAACCTCCGCAAGGATGAGTACTGAATCAGAGGACAGCATTTCTAGCATTTCTATGGTGTCAGGCAATATTCCTATTGAGGCCAGGGTGTCACCAGACAGGTACCAGGTGAGTAATGCCCTGGGCAGTGGCCCACTGTACCCTAAGTCACCTTCCCCCCACGGCCCAGTTTAAATTACACCGGGATCCAGGGTTTCACACTTGTCCTGGCTGACGTGTTCCTTCCAGCTACCTTTCCATTGTTCCACCTTCCTCTTCGTTGCAGCATTCAGGAGACTACTATTTCACATTGTTAACTCATTGCCATGGTTTCCATTCAATGAGCGGTGATGTCACAGCGATGAGAACTAGAGCTCTCTCTCTCCTCTGATTACAGCCTGCTACAGTTCCCTTGTCACATGCCCTACAATTCGGTTAATGCTCACAGCAATCAGTTCTCTTTTACATGGGTTCTGTCTTTCACTGGCCGTGTGATTTCCAGCTGATCGCAGGGCAGGGGCTGAGTGGAGATGAAAACTGGGACGGGCAGGATCCATGGGTGGCATCCAGGTGCAGGCTCTGTGCCTGATCACAGAGCAGCCTCAGGCACGGGCAGTAGAAATGACGGAATGGAAGATTACAAAGTCTGCAGCTCTTAAAAGTTCTATTTTGACATCAATAGCAACTTTTCAAATCAAGGTGAGTAAAAGGATACCCACTCCAGTATTCGTGCCTGGAGCATCCCACTGACAGAGGAGCCTGGCAGGCTGCAGTCCATAGGTCGCAAAGAGTTGGACACGACTGAAGCGACTGAGCACAAAAAGGTGTAAAAACTATCCGTCATCCCACCACATAGAGCTAATCATTATCAACATTTTCACTCTCACTCTAGACTTTATTCACACATATGGGTAGCAGGGAAAAGAGCCCATGAATGGAGACTGGGGATGTGGTAATCTCCTCACCTTAAACCTGATATAAGGGACTTCCAGGGTGGTCCAGTGGCTAAGACTCCGAGGTCCCAATGCAGGGGACCTGGGTTTGATCCCTGGTCAGGGAACTAGGTCCCACATGCCATTACTAAGCCCTGTCAAATAAATAAACAAATAAAATATTTTAAAAACAAACAAAAAAACTGATAAAGATGCGTGTTTTTTCTTGCCCATATGCATAGGGATCCCAGGGTTCTGGATAAAGGAAGAGGGAAGGGATTACACATGTTGACTAGAGGGAAAGAGATGAGGTTCTCCTGGGTTCTACGGAGTGGTTTGGAGGCACTGTGAATAAAAAGGGTTAGATATAATCAGATCTTAAAGGAGCTAATTCTCAGGACAGCCTGGGACTCAGACCAAAAGCAGCCTTGGTGGCCTTATTGGCAAAGAAACACACAGAAAGGACGCCCTTTCTCCCTGAATCCACTGCAGACTACTGAGCAGCCTTGAGGTTCACACCTTCTGTAAACAACCGTGTGCTTAGGCATATCTGACTCTTTTGAGACCCATGGACCCATCAGACTCCTCTGTCCATAGGATTTCCTAGGCAAGAATACTGGAGCAGGTTGCCATTTTCTGCTCCAGGGGATCTTCCCAACTCAGAGATCAAACCTGTGTCTCCTATATTGTAGGCAGATTCTTTACCACTAGTGCCACATGGGAAGCCACAGGCCTTCTGTGCCACAGGAAGGAATTGCCTTTGGGATGTCTCCCCTGGGATGTCTCGCAGGTGCCTCTAACTCAACAAGTCCCAGTGTGAACTCTTACCTATTCCCTTTCTCTTGCTGTGTTCCCAGCCTGTGATTGTCAGCACCATCATCTGCCAGTTGTTCAAGTCACACCCTTGGGAATGATGTTAGCCTTTGGCCTCTCCCTCGCCCTCCGTAATCCATCAACCACCAAGGCCTACCGAATCTACACGCCAGTTGTCTCTTGAATCCATTCCACTGCCTCTGTTCTAGTCCAGGACGACGTCGTCTGGTTACCTGTGTGGCTCCGTAGTCTCCTAGAAGCTATGCAGGCTTTGATCTCAGTCCCCCTCCACCCTTCCTCCCCGGGGCTGTCAGAGTGAACCTTCTAAAGCAAAGATAGAACCCTGTCTCTCTGCTGCTCACACAATGCCAGCAACACTTCATCCTCGATGGAGCCTGCCATCCCAGGGTCTACACAGCCAGGCCTGATTGTCAGTCTTGTAACTGTGCCTCAACCTACCTCCGCCTCCTCTTCACTCTTCATGCTTTTGTAACGTCAAACCATGCGAAATTCCGCAAATACATTGTATATTCTTTTTCCCCTCCTTCTCTCTCATCTGCACATTGCTCAGCTTATCTTCCTAAAAGCGACTCTCTTTACAATTCTCATTTCTAGGGTTTCTCACCTTTTAAAGGATCTCTGGCCCCTCTAGGGAGATTTAAGTATCTCTTCTCCTATGTTCTTATTGTAGTTTGTTCATAAATTCATTTCAGTTCCTTCACATTCTTCTGTCATGGAGGGTTAGCAAATCCATGTCTCCATTAATTTGTAAGCTCCCTTGGGAAGAGGGACATGACTTTTGATCTTGAGGTCCTAGCATTTAGCAACATGATTAGTGCCCATGAGGTGCTCAATAAATATTCAAGACACAGATGAATGAATGGATGGATAACCATTCATAAATGATAAATGATGAATAACCCCCAACTTTAAAACTAAACAATAAGCCCAAACCTTTGCCCCGTCTTTGAACTGTTCTCTGGGTGTAGATTATTGTACATCAGCATAAAGCAGGTTCTACCCACTCCTGTTTCCACAACAGGAGGTTCAGACATGGAAATTGGAGGCACAGGCTTTGGAGTGAGATCACCGTGAGTTCAAATTGGGCTTCTCTCATTTATTAGCCGAGTGACAGTCTAGCTACGTGAGCTTCTCTTTTCTACTAACTTCACAGCTTTATAATCTTACTCCTCTCCCTTCCCACTGTGCAGTCCAACTCCTTATTTGGTTGATGGTCCCAAAACATGCCAGACTTTCTCTCTCTTTCTGTTAAATGGGGTTATTACAGCATCCTTTATAGGATTGCTGTGAGGATGAAATGATATATTTTATATAAAGAGTTCAACATAATACCTGACAGGTAGGAATTGCTCAATAAGTGATGGTTGTTATTTCTATTATTTTTTCAGTCTTATTTCATCACTGTGTTATCCAGCCACTGAAATAATTGCCCTTAACCTTTTTAGTGTCAAAGACTCTCTTAGTCTTTGATGTCAAAGTCTTTGCACATGAACACAAATTTTACATATAATTTCAAGAGTGTCAAGAAACTCCACAAACAGTTCCTTGGAATCCACACTGGGACTCCTTCACTAGAAGGTGGAAAAGTAAACCGGATGAATTATTCTAACTGCATTCTGCTTTAAAAAAATCTGAAACATAGCTATAAACTGTCAATAACTGAGTGAAAGACAAGAGATGCATCTGAATTTCTTAATACTTCTGGCAAAATGCCATCAGACTAAGGTAATTATTTAAAGAAAAAACTTGATGGCTTTCAAAAATGCAGCTCAGGGACTTCTCCTAACTTTCTAGTGGACCCTATCTGCCTCTCTGGACACTGGTTAGTGGTTCTCCTAACAGTTTTCAAGATGGATAAATCAATGAGAATTCATTAGCTATGTGTGTGCGCTAAGTTGCTTCACTTGTGTCCAACTCTATGTGACACTATGGACTGTAACCCACCAGGCTCCTCTGTCCTTGGGATTCTCCAGGCAAGAATACTGAAGTGAATTGCCATGCCTTCCTCCAGGGATCAAACCTGCATCTCTTATGTCTCCTGTGTTGGCAGGCAGTTTCTTTACTATTGGCACCACTTGGGAAGCCCCTCATTAGCCATGAAAATGAAAGTATTAGCCATTCAGTCATGTCTGACTCTTTGCAACCCCATGGACTGTAGCCCCCCAGGCTCCTCTGTCCACAGAGTTGGCACTATCAAATAATGCAATAAAGGAAAGTTTTAAAACTAATTAAAATTCAGAAACACTAGGCATTGTTCTGGGTTTCACTGTGTCAGCTGGAAATCATCCACTGTCAGTGTCTGGAAATGACGCAGACAACATGGCAATCAAAACCTAATCAGTGCTTGTCTTTCTAATAGAACTTATCAGGCACCAACTTGCTTTGTGTCAATAGGGGAATAGAGTTTTTCTTTTTAAATACATTATAACCTTTTACAATAAGTGAA
Source organism: Bos taurus (assembly GCF_002263795.3). Classification (NCBI taxonomy): domain Eukaryota; kingdom Metazoa; phylum Chordata; class Mammalia; order Artiodactyla; family Bovidae; genus Bos; species Bos taurus. The sequence continues at coordinate 23,974,569 of NC_037343.1, forward strand.
ATGTACTAGGAGCCCTCTTGATTTAAAGGACTATGATGATCAAATGTATAAAAAGTTAAGAATCCTTCTCTTTATTAGCAATTACCCAGTAATTTTAATATGTTATATGTTTGGATTTTATCATTTAGGATATTTTAATAACAAAATACAGCCATACAGCATTGAGGTCATCTGCAAAGCACCTAATTTTTCTTTCTACTTTGGGAAAACACCACATTTGAACTAACCCTCATTTGGGCTGCAATTAGTATTTTAGTGAAGCTTGAAATTGCTCAACTAGAATTGGGAGCTATGCCAGTCCACATACAGAATTTTCTAGGTAACCATCAGAGCTCTAAAGAGAATGTCAGGGTTTCGAGGAATAAACATCTGCTGTGTGACCTGAAAGTAACAAGGTAAAGGTTCAACCCTCCTGTCATTCTTGGGCACTTTGGTGGAGACCACTTATTCCTCTCCAGTGTCCATTCTCTTCTCTTTATTTAATAGGAAACTTCCTCTCAAGTTCTGACAGGCACATGGCTGACCAACAGAAAACTACATTTCTCAGCCTCCTCATAGCTATGGCCATGGGCCCCAGTTCCCACCCATGAGATGTGAGTAGGAGGGACCAGTGCAACTCCTCTGATGTATCACATGCTTAAGATAAATTTGATTCCATCCTTATCTCCTCTTTTTCATTCCCAGAAATTAGATTGAGGATGAAGTATGAACCAGTTGTGACCATCAGACTAGAACAGCATCTTGCAGGAAGATTGAGCAACAGGAGAAAAGAAGCCTGGGTCCTTGGTCCTTGGTCCTTGGAGAGGCACAGCCACTTCTCAACCTTGGACTGACTGCGGACATCTGGTCTATAATGAGAGAGAGAGAGAAAGAGAGCACTCAGTTTCTAGCCTTTAAGACTGTATATGCACCTCTTTGTTGTAGCAGCCTAGCTTGTACCCTAATTGACCTACACACCCCTTTAGAATGATACACAGCTTGCTAGGTATGTGCTAAGCTCGTTGCCAATGATCTCTGTACACTTTTATGCAAACCCCGTCTGTTGAACATGGACTCTCTTCTAGCCAATAGCATCTGACAAATATGATGGATGTCCATGATTATGTTTCAAAAGATAATTACTTCTCTAACAGATTTTTGCTGGTTTTGATGATGCAAGCTGCCAGGTTGAAGAGGCCCATGGGGCAGGGAACTGAAGGAAGAGCCAGCCAGAAACTGAGAACCTAGGTCCAACAGTCCACAGTGGCCTCAATTCTGCCAACAACCCTAGGGGATGGGAAATAGATTCTTAAGACCCGAAGACAGCTACTCCCAGTTGACACCTTGATTGTTGTCTGTGAAAGGGTCTGTAGTATTAGAACTAGTTAAGCCATGTTCAGATTTCTGACCCACAGGGACTCTGAGACAATAAGTGTGTATTGTTTCAAGCTTTGTGTTAATTTGTTATGCAGTAATAGTAAACTATGCCACACAGACATACTTTTACTTCCACACAATGATACGTCACAGACATCGTGTATTGACATCAGAATACTAATTCTAAAATATCAGAGGAAGTGAGCTAGACTCTCATAGGGCAAAGGGTGCAGTCCCTGAGTTCTCAGGTTTGACCTTCCACTTTGGGGTCCACAGACTTGATTTATTCATAAGCCCAGAGTCGTTCAGGCTCAGGGGAACTTAACTGGCTAAACAAACTCTCAAAAGACTTCTATCTAAATCAGAATGCTAATTTGTTAATTTACCTCGAGGAAGAAAACTTTCAAGTGGATCAGATAAATTATATCTTTATAAATTGGAGCTTTTTGAGGCTCAGTTACATTGAAAAAAGTAGGGAAAACCGCTAGACCATTCAGGTATGACCTAAATAAAATCCCTTATGATTATACAGTGGAAGTGACAAATAGATTCAAGGGATTAGATCTGATAGATAGAGTGCCTGAAGAAGAACTATGGACAGAGGTTCGTAACATTGTACAGGAGGCAGTGATCAAGACCATCCACAAGAAAAAAAAAAAATGCAAAAAGGCAAAATGGTTGCCTGGGAGGCCTTACAAATAGCTGAGAAAAGAAGAGAAGCTAAAGGCAAAGGAGAAAAAGAAATATATACCCATTTGAATAGAGAGTTCCAAAGAATAGCAAGGAGAGATAAGAAAGCCTTCCTCAGAGATCAATGCAAAGAAATAGAGGAAAACAATAGAATGGGAAAGGCTGGATATCTCTTCAAGAAAATTAGAGATACCAAGGGAACATTTCATGGGAAAAGGGGCACAATTAAGGACATAAATGGTATGGACCTAATAGAAGCAGAAGATATTAAGAAGAGGTGGCAAGAATATACAGAAGAACTATACAAAAAAGATCTTCATGACCCAGATAACCACGATGGTGTGATCACACATCTAGAGCCAGATATCCTGGAATGCGAAGTCAAGTGGGCCTTAGGAAGCATCACTTGAACAAAGCTAGTGGAGGTGATGGAATTCCAGTTGAGCTATTTCAAATCCTCAAAGACGATGCTGTTTAAGTGCTGCATTCAATATGCCCACAAATTTGGAAAACTTAGCAGTGGCCACGGGACTGGAATATGTCAGTTTTCATGCCAATCCGTAAGAAAGGCAATGCCAAAGAATGTTCAAACTACTGCACAATTGCACTCATGTTACACGCTAGTAAAGTAATGCTCAAAATTCTCCAGGCTAGGCTTCAGCAGTAGGTGAATCATGAACTTCCGGATGTTCAAGCTGGATTTAGAAGAGGCAGAGGAACCAGAGATCATATTGCCAACATCCGCTGGATCACAGAAAACTCAAGAGATTTTCAGAAAAACATCTACTTCTGCTTCATTGACTATGCTAAAGACTTTGACTGTTGTTGTTGATCACAACAAACTGGAAAATTCTTCAAGAGATGGGAATACCGGACCACCTTACCTGCCTCCTGAGAAATCTGTATGAAGGTCAAGAAGAAACATAACTGGACATAAAACAACAGACTGATTCCAAATCGGGAAAAGAGTACGTTAAGGCTGTATATGGTCATCCTGCTTATTTAACTTATATGCAGAGTACACCATGTGAAATACTGGGCTGGAAGAAGCACATGCTGGAATCAAGATTATCAGTAACCTCAGAAATATCAGTAACCTCAGATATGCAGATGACACCACCCTTATGACGGAAAGCGAAGAACTAAAGAGCCTCTTGATGAAAGTGAAAGAGGAGAGTGAAAAAGTTGGCTTAAAATTCAACATTCAAAAAACTAAGATCATGGCATCTGGTCCCATCACTTCAGGGCAAAAAATGGGGAAACAGTGGAAACAGTGAAAGACTTTATTCTCTTTGGCTCCAAAATCACTGCAGATGGTGGCTGCAGTCATGAAATTAAAAGAGGCTTGCTCCTCAGAAGAAAAGCTATGACCAACCTATACAGCATATTAAAAAGCAGACTTTACTTTGCCTACAAGATCCGTATAGTCAAAGCTACTGGATTTTCCAGTAGTCATGTATGGATGTGAGAGTCAGACCATAAAGAAGGCTGAGCACTGAAAAACTGACGCTTTTGAACTGTGGTGTTGGAGAAGACTCTTGAGAGTCCCCTGGACAGCAAGGAGATCAAACCAGTGATTCCTAAAGGAAATTGGTCCTGAATATTCATTGGAAGGACTAATGCTGAAGCTGAAGATACAATACTTTATTGCAAAGAGCCGACCCATTAGAAAAGACCCTGATGCTGGGAAATATTGAAGGCAAGAGGAGAAGAAGGTGACAGAAGATGAGATGATTGGATGGCATCACCGACTTGATTGACATGAGGTTGAGCAATCTCCAGGAGTTGATGATGGACAGGAAAGCAGTTCATGGGATCACAAAGATTTGGACACGACTGATCAACTAAACTGAACTTAATGCCTTCTTCTTTTCCATTCGTCTTTTACCAGAAAAACTGCACATGCACACATATATGCATATAAATGTATAGATAGATGATAGAATGATAGATATGGGTATAGTTGATAGGTAAATATAGTTATAAATAGATAATAGATATAGATGGATAATCTTATACATTTCTACTTTCAGACCACACTTCTGATATCAATCGTGATACTATTGATTAGGTCACAGCTTGCTTTCACAATCATCCATGCCTTGATTAGATTTCTAGATCTGGTTAAACCTGCTTAGTTCTAGGAAACATCTGAAAGTCCAGATGAGCCTAGAGCTTACCATCTCAGTCTCCTCCTCAGGGTTGAGTCTTGCTCAGACAAAAATGACTTTTCATTCACTTTCCCTTGGCATCCTTGGCCAAAACGATCAAACTCTGGCCGCCCAAACCATCTGTCTGTGGCACCCTCAGTGCCTAGGCTTTCTACTTGCTCCCACCTACTGCTCATAGACAATGACTCTTTAATGCATTGTCACAGGCACCTCTTGCGTCCCACCTCACATTCTCTCTGCCCACCTTTTTCCTCCAGTACTGCTGTGCCAATCAGCTTCAGGCAGCTGGAAAGCTGATGGCGTATTGCCTCAGCTGCACCTTTTTATCTTTTGACTTCTACCTGGGGCATCTTAGAAGCTTTAGCACAGGACACCTGCACAAACTTGCTTTGCACTCACACTGGTACCGCCTCACTGATGGGAAGTTTCAGCTGCCCAGCATAACACTTGATGAAGGGGAGAAGACACCAGTGGATAAATTCTAAGGTTTATTCCATATGGCTTCTCAGAAGATTTTGAGGACAGGACTGAGCCCCCCTCACTCACAGTGGTGCTCATTGCTTGCTCTCCCCAATCTCCCATCCTATTTCTTAGGATTGCTTCTAAAATCAATCAACTACAGGCAAGCTCAATTAACTCAGGCTCCACTTTCTGGGGAAACCCTGGCTGAGACTCACTCTGAGGCTCATTCCACCTGGGCTCTCCCTCTCGGATGCGCACTTACTGACTTCCCTGCCAGTGCTCCCATGATGTCTTTGGCCTGGGGCTCTTCCCCTCCATTGCCACTATTGCCATTGTGCAACACAACAAAGGTGACCCAACCACCGCCCAAGTGTTACATATTGCTTTGACCTTCTTTTCTTAAATGGAAATCAATCCTGAATATTCATTGGAAGGACTGATGCGGAAGCTGAAGCTCCAATACTTTGGCCATCTGATGCTGGGAAAGATTGTAAAGCAGGAGGAGAAGGGGATGACAGAGGATGAGATGGCTGGATGGCATCACTGATTCAATGGACATGAATTTGAGTGAACTTCAGGAGATAGTGAAGGACAGGGAAGCCTAGTGTACTGCGGTCCATGGGGTCGCAGAGTCAGACACGACTGAGCAACTGAACTACAACTACTTCTGCATACCCACTGGAAACTGACATAATCCTCCATGGCTCCATTTCCCATTTTTATACATACACATCCCCCTCTTTGTCCTGTTTCTTCATTTTAAGCCCCATTCTCCAATCTTGAAACCTCATGAAGTTTCTGGTTCAGTGACCATTTTTTCATTTTCTTTGAGCTTCATTCCTTCTCTCTTCATTCTAGACTTTATGCTTCATTGCTTCAACTGCTTCCAGGAGGGCCCTTGGCCTTTCTGCTCCTGTATGTTTTGCTTTCTGGAACTTATTATGATCCAAATTATCCAATGATCTCATTGAAAATCAAGCAGTTGAACCCTGCTGCATAAATTCACACCATCAAGGAGAATGGTGCCACTCTAGACATGGTCTCCAAGCTCAGATGGACATTCCTCATTCTCCCACCCTATCTGATTATATGTCCTGCTTCCAAGCTATGCATGTACATTAGACACACACATTTGACACATACCTCTTATATGTCATGTGTTGCATTAAGGATGGAATTTTGAATACAAATATGGTCCCCATCCTTCCTGAAACTTATATTGTACTTAAATCATTATACTGTACTTGCTGATTCCCTCATTAGGCTCACTTCATTTTATTTATATTTTGATTTCACAGTGTATGAGATATAGGAAGTGTTATATATATTTTTGTTGTATAAATAAACAAATGAATGAAAAAGATAACTACTGCAGATAATTAAGCCTACCTAGAATATCCAAATTTTCCTATTCAACAGTCAAAGGGCTGTCTGTTCTCAGAGTGACTATAAGATGCATGAGAAGAAAAAAAGCATCATTTGATTTGACTTCTCTACCTCAAATATTTATTGCCATTCTCCATTTAGATATCAAGTTTTAAAAAATTTGTCAAGTTGTTTAGGACAAATGCCATCCAAGACAGTACATTTCCCCTCATACAGTGGTGTGGGTGTCCCTGTCCTTGTCAGTTAAACTTGTGTCTTTTAGTCTCTGTCTCCCTGTCTTTCTTTGTTTTTATTTTTTTTTTAATTCATTTTTTTGGTTGCAACAGATCTTGGTTGTTGCATGCAGGATCTTTAATTGCAGCATGCAAACTCTTAGTTGCAGCATCTGGGATCTAGTTCTCTGACTAGAAATCGAACCCTGGCTCCTGCACTGAGAGTGCAGAGTCTTAGCCACTGGACCACCAGGGAAGCTCCTTCCTTGTCTTTCTGAGGGTCTTTCCTGGTTAGCTGACCTCTGTCTCATCTGGACATTAATTCCTGTGCTGGGGCGGGGAATGCCTGAGTATTTAGAAACCATCTAGGTTACCATTGCATTGCCTGTTGGTCAGGGGAGATCTCCATTGACAAAGAAGTCAATAAGTCAGGGGGAAGGCATGGCAATGGAAAGGGGCTTGAGACAGAGAAAGTGACTGTGAGCAAGAAAAAACTCCTTCAAGGCTATAATTCAAAAAGATACACGCACAACTCTGTTCCGAGCAGCAGTCTTCACAATAGGCAAGACATGGAATTGTCCATCGACAGATAAATGGATAAAGAAGATGTGGTACATATATACAATGGGATATTACTCGATCATAAAAAAGAACGAAATAATGCCATTTGTAGCAACATGGATGGACCCAGACATCATCATACTAAGTGAAGTAAGTCAGAATGAGAAAGACAGATCCCATATGACACCACGTATAAGGGGAATCTAAAATCGGACACAAATGAATTTATCTACAAAAGAGAAACAGACTCACAGACATGGAGGACAGGCTTGTGGTTGACAAAGGGCGGGACGGATGGATTGGAAGTTTGAACTTAGCAGATTAACAGATACAAACTATTGTATATAGAATGGATAAATAACAAGGTCCTACTACACAGCACAGGGAACTATATTCAATATTCTGTAATAAGCTATAATGGAAAAGAATATTTAAAAGAATAGGTGTATACACACACACGTGTGTATATATATAACTAAATCACTTTGCTGTACATGTAAAACTAACACAAAGTTGTAAATGAACTAAATTTCAATAAAATAAAATTTTAAAAACCAAGTGAAAAAGAACAAGTTCCTCTTCTTTGAACTACAAACTCATATCCAGAATGCTTTTATTTCAGAGTCTTTTTACCTAATTACTACATTGGTGTGGTAATTGAGCACATGGCCCCAGAAATCCTGGGTGAATAGAAATAATCAGGCAATAGGGGAAAGGGAGAAAGGGCAAAGAGAAACCATCTTCCCTGATGTGAAACATCACCTCCCCAGTAAGGCTTACCCAGCCACTCACATTTAATTCCATGCCTCATGTCTAGGTTCTAACAATGCCCTTTACATCTCTTCTTATCACAGGAATCTTTAGCACTGTTTTTTGCACATTTCATGAACGGTGGGCACTCTGGAGAGATATTTTCTAATGTAACCCCAAGATGCGGCTATTCCTGGTTATCCAGCTGGTCCTGTGTTTAATTGTTTTCACCTCCAAAGAGCATCATATTCAGTTTAAGGGAAAGAATTTCAAAATCAATTTGTAATATACCAGCCTTTTTGCTACTGTTTTGAAGGTTGCTCAAGATATTCTCAGAAAAAATTCTTAACATGAAATTAATTTCTTTTGTATCAAGAAAGTGCATGTATTTTGATAATACTGGTCAAACCATAGAAGGAAAGGTGGATGTAAACACAGCACTCTGCTTTTTGAACACCCTATCAAAGTATATTATTTTCACTTACCATCATACTTAATAGCTGTCAATCTTGTAATCACCGTATGAAAGAATCCCGTGAATATAAAGGCTGTAAAGAATAGTTCAAGTAGCAAACCACAAAGAGAGAAAAAAAAAAAACCAAAAAACGAACTCGAAAGCTACAGTTAGTAAACGCAAGTTAATGTCTTATCTACAAATGCATTCTTCAGTTTCCAGAATTTACAGGAGAGCATTCAGAGATGAGAAATAATTATCTAAAAGGCAGGAACAAATTTAGAAGTCTTGGAAGTAAATATTGCTATAAAATGGGTACAAATTAAAGTATTAGCTGCTGCTGCTGCTGGTGCTAAGGCACTTCAGTCGTGTCTGACTCTGTGCAACCCCATAGATGGCAGCCCACCAGGCTCCGCCATCCCTGGGATTCTCCAGGCAAGAACACTGGAGTGGGTTGCCATTTCCTTCTCCAATGCATGAAAAGTGAAAAATGAGTCGCTCAGTCGTGTCCAACTCTATGCGACCCCATAGACAGCAGCCTACCAGGCTCCTCTGTCCGTGGGATTTTCCAGGCAAGAGTACTGGAGTGGGTTGCCATTGCCTTCTCCGAAGTATTAGCTATTGGATACATTTTCTTATATATAGGTCAATTTCACTGACTGGTTAATTGTTAATTTCTAACTTATAATATATTTATACTTCTTAAAACAAAAATAATACAGTCGTCATTGTGTCTGATCTGAAATTACACACTAGATTTCAATTCATTCCATGAGCAAACATAAAATTTGAAAGGTAAAAAAAAATTCATATCCCAAAGTAAAAAAAAAAAAAGATAATACATGTATTTTTGTTAAACTCTCCAGCATCTTTTGGACTCTACCTAGCCTGCCCCACTCAGAGCCCACGTCAGAGTCAAAATGAGCCCTTTTTCTGACACACTTCAAGCTGCGCAAGCTTCCTTTGCTTGCTCACCTTGGTACTTGCTGTTACCTCTGCTCAACAGCCCCTCCTACTCCCCTCCCCACCTCTTTTCTATTTGTTGTGGATAAATGGTCAGGGGGTGTCGACAGCTGGTCTATTTCACGCTGTACTTCCCCTGTCACCTACCACATTATATTCAAGTCGTTTGTTTAATTACTCATCTCTGTCACCAGACTATAGACTTCTCGACCACATCCACCTTGGTTCTTTTCATAGCCCCAGCTCCATATCTGACTCAGGATAAGTGTACAACTAATGCTTAGTGAATGAATGAACTTAAGCCACTCCCTCTCCAAGTGACTTATCCTTCTGAGCCAACAACTTTACCCAGGTTTTGCCCAGACCCTCCTGTCTAACCTGGATTTCAGGATGCCACTTCCCACTGGACATCATACTGTAAATTTTCCCAGACCACTGAGACAGCAAAAGCCCTTTCAAATTCAAATGTATTGATAGGTCAAGAGATGTAATGCAGACTTGTAATGGGGTTTATATTCATATCATAATGACTGATAGAACAATTGCTATAATAAATGAGTAAAACAGGATCTGTGTTTATTTTAACTTTACATGACAACGAAAAACATTTCTGCATAGTCCTACATGGATTTCTAAGGAGGGTGTTTTGTTTGCCATGTAGGGTACTGGTAGGCAGGTCTGGAAGAGCTAGAGGGGTATACCAGAGGAGGAAGGAGGAAAAAAAGCAGATGGAGAAACAGAGACAAGAAGACCGTCCTGGGGAGAGATGTCCCAGGGGACATCTCATAATGAAGTTATCCATGACGCAAAGGAAACATCTCCTTGGTCTCCACCGTGAAATCTTCAGTAAAGTCAACCTTGCACATTCATGCTCTGTTGAGTGGGTTTCCAACTGTGGCAATTGGGAGTGTTGTCCATAATGGCACAGGACAAACACAGAGGATGCTGTGAAGACAGGCCGCTTTCTGTGTGCCCACTGGAAGGCCACCCCAGCACAGTGACACAGCTAAAAGGAACACATTCATAAACCTGGCTTCAAAAGTCTTAAAGACTAATCATGATTACTGTTGAAGGTTACCTTGAGGGGATAGCAAAAGAGAGGATTATACCGCAAAGCAAAGAGAAAAACTAGAATGTTTTTGTCCATCCTTCTCAATACAAAAACCACTATTTACGAATGCTGCCTCTTGCTCTCTTCTCTGCCTTTAAAAGTTCTGATGACCTCTCTCTGTCTCTAAATTTCTGTGTCATTCTTTTTTTGTATGATCTTTTTCTAGGAATACACTGACCTTCTCATGGTTTCTACCACCTTTTTAGCCCATCAATACAACAAAGGTACAAGGAATTAAACATTAAGCGTAGGATTTTCTTCAGAAGGTTTGACAAGGGAAAGAGGATGTCAGATTACATATTTTGTTACTTACATAAAAATTGTCACAAAAATTTTTTTAAATGGAATACATTAAGAACAATGTATTGGACAATGAACAATGGAAACATTTAAGAACGTATTTTATATGTCAATATAAAATGTGACATTAAAACTACACACTTTTCAATGAAAATAGTGTTTGGTTTTTATTGTTGTTTTTTCATAAGTTGCCTTAATTGTAAGAATATTGTTGACTTAAATGCAAATGTGAAGTGCAGCATTAAATCTATATTTTCTTTTTACTGCAAAATTTCCATGTTGTGTACATGTGTTACGGAGAAAGGAATCACACGTTATGCAAAATCTTGGTATTCTTGACTCAGATTATTCCAGAAAAATTCATTGTTTTATTTCAGACAGCTTGGCTCTAGGCATTTTTAGAAAGAAAAGGTGTAGCCTTCATTTTGATGTGCTCTTATTTTTGATTATTTGATTGTGGCACAGTCTGAGAAGCTCAAGATTCTCCTTTTTGTTTGAAAACATCCTTCTCTTCAGTACGGATCTGTGGAGAATGAGTTTGTGCAATATAAATATTTAATATATCAGAAACATTAAATATTAATTAATGTTGAAAGTGTAAAACAAGATACATAGCATACATCATCATTGAATAAACAGCATGGATCAACCTGGAATCAATGGAGCTTCAGCTTTGCATCAACATAGAGGGTGTACATTTTACATTCTTGTATCAAGTATTAATCTTTCAAGGAAAATTTTCTTGAGTATGGCAGATAATACATGGTGTCATTATATAAAAGTATATTTTGCATTTCCCTAAGAACATCTAGATGAAAAATAATCATTAGCATTGGTTCGGTTTATTTTGTTTCCAGAGTATAGTTAATGTCTTGAGACATAATAGTGTTTCAGGGAACTTAGTTTGGGGAATGTGTCTATGGCAGGTCAACTCTAAGAGGGACGCCAATGACCCCTGCTTCCTGGGATTCATACTCTTGTGTAATCCCCTCCCCTTAAGTGTGGTGGGACTTGTGATTCACTTTTTTTTTTTTATAATTTTGGCTGTGTTGAGTCCTTGGTGCGGTGTATGGGCTTCTCTAGTCATGGCTTGCAGGCTTATTTACCTAGCGGCATGTCGGATCTTAGTTGCCCAAGCAGGAATCAATCCCATGCTCCCGGCACTGCAAGGTGAATTCCTAACTGTTGGGCCACCTGGGAAGTCTTGTGGCTTACTTCTAACCAGAAGAGAATAACAAAGGTGATGGGATGCTACTTCTATGATTAGGTTACATGTGACCATGACTTCTGTCTTTCTAGCAGAATCTCTCTCTTGCTGGCTTTAATGAAGAAAGCTGACATATTAAAGAAGCCCAAATGACAAGGGATGAGGACAGAGGCCTTGGCCTGAGCTAATAAGGAACTAAATCCTACCAACAACCACGTGGGCTTAGAAGCACATCCTTCCCCAGTAAAGCCTTCATATAAACTTCAGTTCTAGTAGGCATCTCAATCAATCTCAGAGTGAGGGATTCAGAATCAGAGGACCCAGGAAAGCTGTGCCTGAATTGTCAGCCCTTGAGAATTCAACCCTGAGATAATAGATGTGTGTTGTCTTAAGCCACTAAGGTTGTGGTTATCTGTTACGCAGTTATACATAACAAATACACTGCCCTGACAGGAGATCTGAGTTCGAATTTAAATACTAATGCTGAGAATGTTTCACTTTTTATTAGAAATGTATGTCAGGAGTTTCCAAGCAAAATCTGAATTATAGGTAAGTTATTTTTCTTTTTCTTTTTTATTTTTGAGTAAATACTGATTTTTTTTGGATGACATAAACTGATACATTATGGATATATAATGATCTTGCTTTCAGTTCAGTTCAGTTCAGTCGCTCAGTTGTGTCCGACTCTTTGTGACCCCATGGACTGCAGCAAGCCAGGCTTCCCTGTTCATCACCAACTCCCGGAGCCAACTCCCGGAGCCTACTCAAATTCATGTCCATCGTGTCAATGATGCCATCCAACCATCTCATCCTCTGTCTACCCTTCTCCTTCTGCCTTCAATCTTTCCCAGCATCAGGGTCTTTTCAAATGAGTCGGTTCTTCACATCAGGTGGCCAAAGTATTGGAGTTTCAGCTTCAGCATCAATCCTTCCAATGAATATTCAGGAATGATTTCCTTTAGGATGGACTAGTTGGATCTCCTTGCAGTCCAAGGGACTCTCAAGAGTCTTCTCCAACACCACACTTCAAAACCATCAATTCTTTGGTGCTCATCTCTCTTTATAGTCCAACACTCATATCCATACATGACTACTGGAAAAACCATAGCTTTGACTAGACGGACCTTTGCTGGCAAAGTAATGTCTCTGCTTTTTAATATGCTGTCTAGGTCGGTCATAACTTTTCTTCCAAGAAGCAAGCATCTTTTAATTTCATGGCTGCGGTCACCATCTGCAGTGATTTTGGAGCCCAAGAAAATAAAGTCTGACACTGTTTCCACTGTTTCTCCATCTATTTGCCATGAAGTGATGGGACTGGATGCCATGATCTTAGTTTTCTGAATGTTGAATTTTAAGCCAACTTTTTCACTCTCCTCTTTCACTTTCATCAAGAGGCTCTTTAGTTTCTCACTTTCTGCTATAAGGGTGGTGTCGTCTACGTATCTGAGGTTATTGATATTTCTCCTGGCAATCTTGATTCCAGCTTGTGCTTCATCCAGCTTGGCATTTCGCATGATGTACCCTAAGTGGGTTAATAAAATACTAATCCTCAAAGATTGACCCCAGGAGAATGACCAGCTCGTCTCTGGACTTTTAAAAGCACTGTATGTTTTTTTTTCCTCCTGTCTTCTCTGGCCCTTTTCCAGGCAAGTCCCATTCAAACAACCTTACTGCAATCTCCAATTTCTACTTAGGCAGCTTCAGAGCTAGACAAAGGCAACAACAACTAGTATTTATCAAGAATATAAAGGAGCCAGGCACCGTATTATATGCACTACCATGATTTATTCATTTCATGCTCATAGCTATCCCATGAAACAAATACCACATCCATCTCCATTTTACAGATGTGAAGACTGAGATATATGAAATTAAATGGCTGCTAGTCCTCATTCCTGTCATGGTTGGCTCTGTCCTGGGTCACTTCTTACTCGAAACTGAGAATGTCTTCTTGATGATGAATGATAACTAACTTGGGGTGAATATCACAGTCTCCTGGGTTTTCAAAGTACACTGAATCAGAGACTATGCAGTGAAAAGGGTATTTTGAAAATTTTCCCTAGTTAAACTGAATAATCACCCTCAGAGCTTCTTGTCCCATAGATGTGGGACTAGAAGTCAGCTGCTGCCGCTGCTGCTAAGTTGCTTCAGTCGTGTCTGACTCTGTGTGACCCCAGAGATGGCAGCCCACCAGGCTCCCCCGTCCCTGGGATTCTCCAGGCAAGAACACTGGAGTGGGTAGTCCGAGGTTATCTCCATGCCTGGTGACCACGACCACATGGATTTCAACCATTTCATCAGCCATAGTTTGTAGAAAGAAAAGCAAAGGTGAGATGAATTAGAAGATTGGGATTGATATATATACATTAACATGTATAAAATGGATAACTAATGAGAACCTACTGGATAGCTCAGGGAACCTTCTCAGTGCTCTGTGGTGACCTAAATGGGAACGAAATCTAAAAAAGAGGGAATACACACACACACACACACACACACACACACACACACACACATATATACACACATAGCTGATTCACTTTGCTGTACAACAGAAACCTAACACAACATTGTAAAGCAACTATACTCCAAAAAAATTTATTATTTTTTAAAAAGTCAATTTAAAAAATGTAGAAAAGTTACCTCACAGACTTGTCAAATTGTACCAATGTATAAAAAGAGCTTGCTATTCTGTTGAGTGGTCACATCATTTTAGCTACTTCCAACATAGACTAACGCCTCCATGGGGACTTCCACCCATTTGGGAGGAGCAGTGCTTCTGGGAGGTGCTGCCCACTCCCTCCCTTTCCTTTGTGAGGAATGATGGAGGCACACCCCTGGGGATTGGAGGATGGGGACTTTCCCGTTCTTTTCTTCCATCAGCTCGGTCTCTGACACAGTCTAAATTCCACTCATTCCTCCTGTCTTTCAAGTAATGTTGGACATATTATTGGGTATCGATGTTTCACTGCCATTTCGGGGAGCCCCTGCCTTGAAATTAGAGTCAATACTAATATGTCCAAGTCCACAAAGTGTTCCGGACTCCTGTAAGTGTGTAGGGCTGAGGTGGAGATAACTTGAAAATATGAAAGGAAAAGCTACTGACGTCTTTTCTTGACTTGACCCCTGCCTGATCATCCCACCTTCTCTAACTGTATCAGAAGTTTAAGAATTACTGACCAAGGTGGGAAGACCATCCTTATGAAAGCAAGGGACAGATTTTCTTTCAAAGGACATGTACTCTTTGCATATAGTGCATCTTTATCTCAGAATGCATAGCAGGAGCTCACGGGCACGTTTGCCCTAGCCCTAATCCTTTAAGGTAGGGCTTCATCTAGCATCACGTAGTCTGTGCCCACCTAGCCCATCGCCAAGGCCACTGGTGTATTTATAATAGTGTTCTTGTTTGGTTACACTTGCCACAGGTTCTTCACTTTGAATCCTTTGCAGGACTTTCTATAGTGTCACGACATACATGGTTTCTCCCTAAAGATTTTACTTTCTTGTTTTTCCGGAGAAGCATAAGAACGCTCCTACTGAATACCAAGAATGTTTATTAGAATTTTTAATTTTGAGAAGAAAGTTTCTCTCTCTCTCTGTCTTGATTTGGAATCTAGACCTGAAAAAGTGGACTGCTTCTCTGTCTAGTTTTTTATCACTGCATTGGAATGCTTGGATGTGTACATAAAAACTCAGGTCATATTGATGATAAACATAAGTAATGTGCAAAGAAAATCTACTAACAGACGTATCAATATAAAACGATATCCTGTATTTCTACAGCTCACTTCCTTGATTCGCTAGGGTGTTGATAAATATTAGCAGATTTTCTCTATCTTCCAAGGTAATTGGAAAAACTTGCATTTGTGATGGAGGCTAGATAAAGTCTCTGCTGAGTCACATACCTGCCATTTAAGAGTGACATTTTGAACAGCTTTCTCACAGGTATGATCTGGTTTCTAGTTCTTTTGATGGGAGAAGAAGAGATTGATGCCGCAGGGTAGGGATGCCATATTTTGGGAACACTTGGGGTCTTTTGATGCCCTGAAAGTTAATCCTTCTCACAAAACCTCCTCTGTTATTGGCTAATATCTGCAATACAGAGCACTTTCTTCTTGCTCCGTTATGATGTCACATGTGGTTATATAGGATCATAATATTGGTTTAAATGCAATTATTTCAAGACTATTTAATGGACATTTATTATTTAAGAGTGCCTTTAAGGTCACTTGCAATCAGGAAGGAGAAACTACCTTCTAGAATCTCTCTACTCTGCTAAGAAACATACGTTCATTATTGAAAATACCCACTAATGACTTGGGCTTATTTGTTAATTTAGGAGGTTTATTTCTTGATGAAATGGGGGTACAGCTATTTGGCTACCTTAATGGGGTAGCAAAGAGCCTTTTGAAGAGAAACATTCACTCTCATTACAGCACTGTTTCTAAAAAGCTAGAAGCTGCTATTTAGAGGCGTTCCCAGACGTTCTCCCCATATGAATTCATCTTTCAAGCCACCCTCCTCAAGGTTATTATCCCACTCAGGCAGAGACTGCTATTATAGAAAGTCAGAGAGCTTTCTCCTATTCACTAGTGACCTCTAAGATGTCTTCACCAATTATCATTTCGATTCTAGTCTCTCCTAAGTCGGTAAAATCTATAACAGTTGTTTGAGCATCTTCTGCCCGTGATCCTTCATCCCAGGATAGCAGCTGGCCTGTCTCTGAATTGACAGCAGTTCAGCCCTCCCAGCTGTTAGGAGGTCCCAGGGAGCATTTATAACATCAGCCTTCAGATGTCTGTGGAGCTAAGGGCAGCTCTGTGTTCTCTCCTGTGGCTTCTCTTGTGTAGAAGCAGGGCTTGGCACAGGAGAGAGGAAGGAAGGTGGCATCAAATGACATTTTAGATTTTTGGAGCTGGAGGGGCTCTTGGAGTTTATTTAGGCGATCTTCCTCATTTGTTGTTGTTTAGTCACTAAGTCACGTCCAGCTCTTTTGCAACCCCACGGACTGTAGCCCACCAGACTCCTCTGTCTCTGGAATTCTTCAGCCAAGAATATTGGAGTGGGTTGCCATTTCCTTCTCCAGGGCATCTTCCCAGCCCAGGGGTCAAACCCAGGTCTCCCGCATTGCAGGCAGATTCTTTACTGTCTGAGCCATCCAGGAAGCTGCCCGATGATTAAAGGAAACCAAATATTGGCTTCCTCTGTTGGCAGGCAGATTCTTTACTATTGTACCACCTGGGAAGCCCATCTTCCTTATTGTCTTTATCTTAACATGGAAATATGACATGAAAATGTTTCTGCTACCAGCAGCAGTGGGACATCCAATCACGGATTTCACCAAAAATGTAGACCAGTAGAAGGAGGAGGGACCTCCTAGGATATTTACACCCCACCCCATGCCCCCCAGGAAAGAACAGGGAGAGAAATGATGTAAAGTCTGTGCAGCCCAGTCCTGGGCTTTGGATATGAGACAGTGTTCTGGCTTTCCACTGCTCCTAGCTTGGGAGAGGAAAACAGACCAGTCAGTCCCTCTTCTGACCACAGTAATAAATGTTATTATAGAAGCCTGCACTTTGCAGAGAACAAGGTGGAGGGCATTTTAATGTGATTGTGCAGCAGGCCTTCAAATGCTTCTTGCAGGAGGTAAGCCTGGAGCTCATTTTGAAGAATGTTAGAATCAGCTGCTCTGGGGGTAGAAAACCTGAATTCTGCATCCAGCAATCTCCCTCCTGTGACCTTGGACTAAAATCTCGTGATAGGAAATGCCAGAAAACCTTATGTAAGAGCATAGAGAAAAGCAAGGCCACGTTCCTTTCTTAACTGTTCTGTCTTTGGACCTCATAGGTAGGAGAGGAAGTCTTCATTATGGGGCTTGTCAACAGCACTGGGCCCTGGGAATCTGGTGACATTTTGTGTGTGTGTGTGTGTTTGAAGTGACAAGCGGAAACAATTGCTCTCTGAGGTCTTCCACCCAGAAAGCCATAAAGGTTTGCAAGTTGAGGGTTTCTCTGATTGCACTGGGCTCTTGCACGGGCTATTGCTGTTCACACTTTGGACACATGCGAGATTGCTTCTGCCAGTAGATCTTTAACAGCAAGATCAGGGTCCTTTTTTCCGACTCGAAGGCTCTATCTTGTTATGGCATATTTACTAATCTATTATTTACATGTGCTGTCTTTTTTGTGCCATGTACTAGACTAGAAACTACTATACCAAAATGACACGATCACAACCCCTAAGACACATGCGGTTCAATAGGTGAGACTAACAGAAAATCCATAGTTACAAGACACTGTAATAAATCCTGTGACAGTCTCCAGTATTGGCAGGTGGGTTCTTTACCACTAGCACTACCTGGAAAGCCCTCCCTTCCTGTATATTCCCTTATTAAAGAATGAGGCCATCATCAATTCTAGTGGCCCCTGAGCTTCTTAGTTAGAGAAGACTCTTGAGAGTTCCTTGGGCTGCAAGGAGATCCAACCAGTCAGTATTAAAGGAAAGGGATTCCCTGATGGCTCAGAAGGTAAAGAATCTGCCTGCAATGTAGGAGACCTGAGTTTGATCGCTGGGTTGGGAAGATCCCCTGGAGAAGAAAATGGCAACCCAGTCCAGTATTCTTGCCTGGAGAATTCCATGGATGGAGGAACCTGGCAAGCTACAGTCCATGAGGTCACAAAGAGGTCAGACAGGACTGAGCAACTTCATTTTCACTTTCTATGTGCTCAGTCGCTTCAGTCGTGTCTGACTCTTTGTGACCCATGGACTGTAGCCCACCAGGCTCCTCTGTCCATGGGATTCTCCAGGCAAGAATACTGGAGTGGGTTGTGATTACCTTCGCACTTTCCTATATCAAGTGTTATTTTATTTATATGTCTTCCCTGACTTTTTGCCCCTTAGGGTTGGGAGTCATTCTGTACGTGCTCATGGACGTGATTCCTCTGTCTTCCCACCAGAATCTTGTAATGCTGTACCGTGATCGTCTGCTTCTTGAATTGTCCACCTCCCTGACTAGGAGGCACACTCTGGGTGAGTAGGGCCACGTGCACTTTGTTTGCCATTAATATCTTAGAGCATAGCAGAAGCTCTTGCACTCAGTAGGCATTCAGTGAATACTTGTAGACTGAATTAAGTCTTTTCAACAACTCAGATTCCTTCCTCTTTTTTTCCCTCCATGCGTCTGCCTCTACTGCTGCCTAGCCTCTCGCTGTCTCCCATATAGATTATGGCAAAGCTTCCATCCCCTCAACACCCCATCATTCTCATCTTCCCCATCATCATATGCACCAATGACAGATACTTACACCTGTGCTCTTGCAATCGCTTCCTTGAAAGGAGTTTGCTCTTTGTTGCCTATTTGATTAAATTCAAAGTCCATTCATCATTTCAAGACTTCGATGTCCCAGGCTGACGTAAACATACAAACTAAAGTGCCTTTTATTCCCAAATATAAACTCCTATCTTCAGACAAGCTGATTTTCTTACTTACCTTCCATGCTGCTGCTGCTGCTGCTGCTGCTGCTAAGTCGCTTCAGTCATGTCCGACTCTGTGTGACCCCATAGACGGCAGCCCACCAGGCTCCCCCGTCCCTGGGATTCTCCAGGCAAGAATACTGGAGTGGATTGATATCTCCTTCTCTAATGCATGAAAGTGAAAAGTGAAAGTGAAGTTGCTCAGTTATGTCTAACTCCCAGAGCCCCATGGACTACAGCCTACCAGGCTCCTCCATCCATGGGATTTTCCAGGCAAGAATACTGGAGTGGGTTGCCACTGCCTTCTCCCCTCATCTTCCACACATCTGATCAAAAGGCCAACATCCGTTAGATCATTGAAAAAGCAAGAGAGTTCCAGAAAAACATCTACTTCTGCTTTATTGACTACACCAAAGCTTTTGACTGTGTGGATCACAACAAACTGTGGAAAATTCTTCAAGAGATGGGAATACCAGACCACTGGAAATCTGTATGCAGGTCAAGAAGCAACAGTTAGAACTGAACATGGAACAATGCACTGGTTCCAAATTGGGAAAGCAGTACTTCAAGGCTGTATATTGTCACCCTGCTTATTTAACTTATATGCAGAGTACATCATGAGAAACACTGGGCTGGATGAAGCACAAGCTGGAATCAAGATTGCCAGAAGAAATATCAATAACCTCAGATATGCAGATGACACCACCCTTATGACAGAAAGTGAAGAAAAACTAAAGAGCCTCTTGATGAAAGTGAAAGAGGAGGGTGAAAAAGCTCCCTTAAAACTCAACATTCAGAAAACTAAGATCATGGCATCTGGTCCCATCACTTCATGGCAAATAGATGGGGAGACAATGGAAACAATGACAGACTTTATTTTTGGGGGCTCCAAAATCACTGTAGATGGTGACTGCAGCCAGGAAATGAAAAGACGCTTGCTCCTTGGAAGAAAAGTTATGACCAATCCAGACAGCGTATTAAAAAGCAGAGACATTACTTTGCCAACAAAAGTCTGTCTAGTCAAAGCTATGGTTTTTCCAGTAGTCATGTATGGATGTGAGAGTTGGACTATAAAGAGAGATGAGCACCAAAGAATTAATGCTTTTGAAGTGTGGTGTTGGAGAAGACTCTTGAGAGTCCCTTGGACTGCAAGGAGATCCAACTAGTCCATCCTAAAGGAAATCATTCCTGAATATTCATTGGAAGGACTGATGCTGATGCCGAAACTCCAGTACTTTGGCTACCTGATGTGAAGAGCTGACTCATTGGAAAAGACCCTGATGCTGGGAAAGATTAAGGGCAGGAGGAGAAGGGGACAACGGAGAATGAGATGGTTGGATGGTACTCAATGGACATGAGTTTGAGTAAACTCCAGGAATTGGTGATGGACAGGGAAGCCTGGCATGCTGCAGTCCATGGGGTCGCAAAGAGTAAGACACAACTGAGCAACTGAACTGAACTGAACTTCCATACGTGCTGGACTCAAGCTTACCTTGTTTATGCCTTTTGTGTGCTTTCTCTGTCACTCAGTTATGTCCAACTCTTTGCTACGCCATGGACTGTAGTCCACCATGTTCCTCTGTCCATGGGATTTTCCAGGCAAGAATTCTGGAGTGGGTTGCCATTTCTTCCTCCAGGAGATCTTCCCAACCCAGAGATTGAACTTGTGTCTCCTGCATTGGCAGGCAGATTCTTTACCACTGAGACACCTGGGAAGCCCTCTACTTTGTGATTTCCCCCTTCTATCTTTGTAAACTCTTTTCATCTTTCAGAATTCAATCCCAGGCCCACCTACAAGCAGCCTTCCTTCAGTCATTCGTGCACATATTAATCTTATAACTGTGTAACTATCTCTGAAATTTATAGCCAGTTATACAATGTCAGGACCCTCCAATATGTTTCTAATTTCATAGACAATTCTCTCAACTTGGTTTTAAGATCTTGAAAAATTACGCCTTGAAATAGTGTGCCAGAGCCTGACCTAACATGTGATTGATTGACATACTATTCTTCAGTCTGTGGACGGATTGATATATCAGAGTAGTTGCTAGATATCAAGACATCCTGCAAAGTCATGCAAGAAATTCTCCAGGCCAGAATACTGGAGTGGGTAGCCTATTCCTTCTCCAGTGGATCTTCCCAACATAGGAATCAAACTGGGGTCTCCTGCATTGCAGGCAGATTCTTTACCAACTGAGCTATTAGGGAAGCCCTGCTTAAATTTTAAGTACTTTCAAATTGTGTTACTTTGTTATCCAATGACGTAAGTAGAAGTCCTACACATCTCAACTCCATCCCAGGAAAATATTTCTTTTTTCCTCTGTCATTCAGCCTATTCTTTTTAAAAAAAGATTGATGAATAGTTAATTTATGATGCTGTGTTAGCTTCAAGTGTACAGCAAAGTGATTCAGTTATCTATATATATCTATTCTTTTTTGGGGTTCTTTTCCATTATAAGTTAGGACAAGATATTGAATATAGTTCCCTGTGTTGTACAGTAGATCCTTATTGTTTATCTATTTTCTATAGTAGTGTATGTATATATTAACCCCAAATTCCTAGTTTATCTTCCCTCCAGGCAAATATTTCTTAATGGAAATACAAGAATTGCAAATGGTGACTTTTGGATTAAGTCTCAAGAATTAAGCAGCATTTAGTTGTTGCAGTCAATGGGGTAACCAGAGCCTTGCTTGGCAACCTGAACAAGCAGCAAGGAAGAGGAGGTGGAAATGCTCAAGGCAGGGCTTACTGTGTGTGCCCTCCACCCTCTATCTCTATGGAAATGGAGGATGGACTTATGCTGATAGGGCATTTATAAAAGAATAAATCACAGTTCCTGCCCTCTAGAAACTTGAATTCAGTAGGGTCAATAGAGGAGCCTATGCATAATTATAATACAAACAATGTGTATTATGTGTGAAAGGTGTATGTAGGAATAAGCTGGAGAGAAACCTGAGGTCTTGGGATGGATGGGGTACTGAAACAAAATGCAAAGTCTGAAAGAGAAGCCATGCTGAGGAACAAAGACGCAAACTTTGGTTTCAAGCCCATTTGAGATTAAGGCTTTTAAGTAGAAATATACTTAAATTTCCTTGGAGCTAGGTCAGAAATGAATGACCATGGTGGGAGTGTCATTTGGGGAATCAGGAGCAGAGAGATAATGATGGAAGCATGTAGATAAGTCACCCAGAGGTTACGAGTGAGTTTTTCTACATGTTATTTCTTCATCTCTAAACCTATGTTAACCATACTTGATTTCTACTTCACATGAAGTTCTGAGAATTAGATCTTGCAAGTGCTTTACTGAACTTGTACTGACAGATCAAGGGGGTGGGCTTTCATCTTGCTGCTGTGAAGTTCCTGGAGACAAGGGGGCAAGAGGTTGCTTTCCCCTCACACTCCCAGGTGCTGCAGATCACAGAAAGGATCATCTGTGATCCCTCCTCCCCCACGTCTAAGACATGTCTAAGACACAGAAATGAGCCTGTGGTTCTGTTGGGCTGGCCAAAAAGTTCGTTCAGGTTTTCCATACTATCTTATGGAAAAACTCAAACGAACTTTTTGCAACCCAATACAATGGCACCCCACTCCAGTACTCTTGCCTGGAAAATCCCATGGACAGAGGAGCCTGGTAGGCTGCAGTCCATGGGGTCGCTAGGAGTCGGACACGACTGAGCGACTTCACTTTCACTTTTCACTTTCATGCATTGGAGAAGGAAATGGCAACCCACTCCAGTGCTCTTGCCTGGAGAATCCCAGGGACAGGGCAGCCTAGTGGGCTGCCGTCTATGGGGTCACACAGAGTCGGACATGACTGAAGCGACTTAGCAGCAGCAGCAGCAGCATATACACTATGGTTCTTCTTTCAAACCACCTAACTATAGAACAAATCACCCTAAGGAATTTCCAATCAACTCATATCAGCATTGTAATAGTTACCGTAAGCTCATAACCTACCTCTATTAAGGTCACCTGAGGTGCTTGCCCACCAGCAGATTTCTAGTAAGCAGGTCTTGTGTGGAAAGGGTCTGGGAATATGCATTTTAAGTCACTGCCCAGGTGATTCTTATATATATGCAAGTCTGAGGACTAAATCTCTACATCTGCAACTTTCAACCCATGTTGGCCCTACCGTGTAAGAAATATATTTTACAAGATCTCATACACATACATGATAAAAGTGTCATGAAATAGTACAGACCCTGAATACATGTGAGGCTGGTGATGATTATGACTGGTGATTATTTCATTCATTTTAATTCATTTTTTAATGTCCATAGTGATTCATAGTACAGATCACAACTTGTACTTTGGAAAATACGGTGTCTAGATGGAGAGGAAATATTATATAAGGCTTGAGGTTAATACTGTAGAAAATCATTTACGATTGCTTAAGTTAGAGGTTTTAACTTTTTTAAATGCAACTCTTGTAATCTGATTAACACGAAGGCTTCATCTTATAGAAAAAGTCACAAGCACACATACTTTCTCATATCTTTTCAGGGAGTTTTTGGATCTTCCTCTGTCTCAGAACTCTAGATAAACAACCGTTCATTTAATTGCAACTCTATCAGAAGCAAGAGTAAAGAGTGGGCAACCTCCTGTCATGATGTCATGGTGGGGAGGGCTTGGTCTTTTCATCTTACAGTCATAAAGACTGATACCCATTGGCAGTTCTTTTTTTTTTTATGATTATCTGATATCACAGGAATGTGGTCATTAGAGAAAAATGCTGCCAGAGGATAAGAATGGCTGATAGGAAAAATCTTTTTTTTTTTTTTTTTTGGAGAAGAGGTAATTACCAAAGGCCAGAATACTGGAGTGGGTAGCTGTTCCCTTCTCCAGGTGGTCTTCCCAACCCAGGGATCAAACCTAGGTCTCCCGCATTGCAGGCGCATTCTTTTCCAGCTGAGCCACAAGGGAAGCCCAAGAATACTGAAGTGGGTAGTCTATCCCTTCTCCAGTGGATCTTCCCAACCCAGGAATCGAACCAGGGTCTGCTGCATTGCAGGTGGATTTTGTAACAACTGAGCTATGAGGAAAGTGAAAGTAAAGTGAAGTCGCTCAGCCGTGTCCGACTCTTTGCGACCCCATGGACTGTAGCTTACTACGCTCCTCCATCCATGGGATTTTCCAGGCAAGAGTACTGGAGTGGGTTGCCATTTCCTTCTCCAGAGGATCTTCCTGCCCCAGGGATCGAACCCAGGTCTCCCACACTGTAGGCAGACACTGTACCGTCTGAGCCACTAGGGAAGCCCACCAAAGGTGGCAGAGGTCATTAATACAAAGCGTAGGAAGGAGGAGGACTTCTGCAGAGCCTGACTCTCTTGGGCCCCTCTGGCTCTGGGTCAGGAAGTAGGACGTGAAAGATCTAGCTTTAGACTGTGACTAAGCACCTTCATGGCATGTCTCAGGAATCCCCAAGGTAGCCCAGAAATGGTATGTGACTTTGGAGTTGTTTGGGCAAGCCTAGAATATTTAGCTTTCTTTCCAAGAAGGCTGTGTAATAAGGAAGAGTCAATTTTTACTCTTCCATGCTTGATCTTTTTCTTTGTCCACTTTTGTTATTATAATCACACATAAAGGCCTGCCTCAGAGAATCCAGCCCCTCTGCCTGACTGTTAAGCTAAAGTGCCTTTGTTCAGAACCCTGTTCTGCTGTAGATGGCAAGAAGGAAGAAATTAACACATTCCTTGCATGATGCTTGCCATTCTAGGAGATACTTGCAAGATTAAATGAGTTTTTACTTTGTTTTCTCACCTCCCCACATCTCTGATCCATAAAAGAACCTGGCATCCAGATCCTGGGAAGAGAGTTAATTTGAGACATTAGTCTCAGTCAGCTGGCTTTATGAATAATGTTATATTCCTTGCCTCAACACTTTGCCCCTCGGATTTATTGGCCTCTCGTGCAGCAAGCAGAGTGAGCTTGGACTCGGTAATAGCTGTTTAATTAAGGAATGACTCAGATGTATCTCTGCACTTGAAATGGAGACAAAAGCTGAGAAGATGCTCTACCTCCCAGCACTAACTGAAAACTCCTCTGTGCATAGTCATGCTTCAGTGTTAAGAAGAGTTTCTGGGAGGGCACAGGAGAGAGGAGAGGAAAGAGAGTTTGGGGAGTGCCAACTGAAAAAAAAAGCACAACCTAAAAGTTGAGAATTATGTTCTATATGGTGCACTTTCTGAGGACTTCAAGCCCAGGACACAGCATCTCAGATAATGCTGAGAAAGCTATTCTGAAGAGGCAAGGAGGGATGTTAGGATATATAGAAGTTTCTGCAGTGAAAGACCAGGTAGTCAGTGCATCAAAGGATTACTGTTAATAAAACCTGATAATTCAAGTTAAAAGAATTCAGCACTTTTCTACATAATGGAAGACACAAAGTCTGGACTCACTGAAATCATATGTTTGATATGCTATGGAGCATATGAGCTATGCTATGAGCTATGCTATGAGCTATGAGCTATGCTCAGCTATGGAGCAGCCGGGATCCTGTGTTTTCTCATCCTGATTCTCCTCTGGGTACACTGTTGGGAGGTGGCTGCCATGGCTGACTGCCAGGTGGGGGGTAAATCCTGCTTCCATCCTGAGTTCCCTCAGGGCAGAGGGCCAGCTGCAATGTGATGGCTTGATGGCCACAACACTCTTTATTTACTGATATGGCAGGCAATATTTGAGTTCTCAGGAGGGTGCTTTAGAGCAGTGCTCCTCAAAACACAGTCGTTCCCTTCACCAGTGCCACATCCAGAAGTGTTCATTGTCTCTCAGTAACACGCTAAGTACATGTTGAGAATGCTTAGAAACATCTAGAATTTTACAGTGATTTTATGTCTGTGGGGTCTAATAATATTTAACCTTTTATTGTGTGTGTCTAATTTTAAATATTAGTATTTCTATGAATAACATGTATTTTTACAAAAGTGTCAGCTGGGACAGATTTGAAATTGGGGTGAAGGAGGAAACAGAACAGGTCCTATCTTGAAAGCAGGATTCCATCTTGGGCCGGACTGTGCCCAGTATCTACGGAAATGACATGCCAACTGGAAAACCAGGCCCCTGGAAGGAAGAACCCCAGGGCTCTCCGTTGCCTAAAAAAATACCCTAGTTATCTGTGTAACCGAATAGAATCATACATTCTGTTAAGCTTATTGGGGTGTGACCACAGGCCTATTGATAATTGTCCACTGTTAACTTCCTAGGCTTAAGGCCTATGAATCACGGGTTAACTTTGATTGTATCTTTCTTTTTCCTTAGTTCAGACTAGTTTCAGGGAATTGGGGGAGGTGGGTTTGGGCACTTACACTTAGGGTATATAAGGTTTTCACAAAAACTGGTCGGGGTCCTTGGCCAAGAGGAGACTCTGCTTTGGGCCCGCCGGTGTAATAAACTGCACTATCCGCATCGTCCTTCTGAGTGAGTTTGTTTTCCAGAACGCGTGGCTACAACGGGGGGAGAGGGAAACCTGGCTCTTGAGTGTAATTCGTTTGAAAAGCACTGTTCTAGAGCAATAAGACATGAGTTCAGAAGCCTAGGAGAGTGATGCAAAGACCAGAGCAGTGAACACGTCCCTCAGAACCGGGCCTCGCCTCCGTGAATATGATTTCCAGTGGCACTTTGGTCGTCTTCTGAGAGGCTGAGGTGGATGAGGAGTGCTCTATTCTGGGAACATGACGTCATGGAGATTTTGAATTTTTACCATAAATAGAAGGGAGTCAGTACTTTAAAGCCTATGTGTGCATGTTTGGGTGTGTGTGTGATTTTTCTACTGTACCTCACTAGGGCTTTGGACATATTTTAGAAGCATTTATTATGAAGTGAAAATGGCTCTCTCCATTTAATAGGTAGCAAAACTGAGACCCAGGGAACAAACAGCTACACAGTTACATTATCTGTGTAACTGAACAGGATCATACATTCAGTGTGGCACACTGAAACCAGAAATCAGACCGAGAGTTCCGATCATTCCATCCATCTGGTATGGCTTAACATCCAGACCCTGCTTTTTCCCCAGAGGAGATTCTGGGGAGTCAGGACAGTGTTCATGTATTGTTTATCATTTAAAGTTCTTGCTATCACGAAGAAATGGTCTATAAAAATAACAGGCAGCAGAGCAAAGCAAACATTTCTTCAGTAATGCATGAAGCTATCTTAGTGAAATGAGTTTCCACATGTCGAACTGCAAAATAGTCTTGCAGTACAAATAGTTGTGGTCTTATTTGGGGAAAGAATGTCAGAAAACACACAATAATACATTTCAATTTTAAATTGAAATTGTATTTACTCAGGGAAAGAGAGAGTTTTGTGATTTTTCTATTTTTGGGTCTAATAGACCCAAGGGAGTGAGTTCTGTTAGAATTCAGAGCAGCCCAAAGACAAGGAGGATTGAACAGTCCCCCTGGGACAAAACTGTTAAGGAATTAAAAAGAGCAAGCGATGGTTCCCAGCATTATTTTAAAGCTGGCTCAGTAGAAGCTCGTGGTTCTATTCAGGGAAAGACTGACTTTCACGTATAAGCACACAGAGTTGAGTCCTTAAATATTTTTGCACATGAATGATTTTTCCGGACTGCTGAAAACTCTGTGGCTGTCCAACAAATCTGCTCGTCATCTCCTGTCCCCAGCATGCTCATTCTTGTCTCCGTGCTGCTGCCCATCACTTGCTCTTCACAGAATGCCTGATTCACACCTCTTCTCGTATATTGGTCTTTTTGTCTTTTAAAATGCAGCTTAAAGCTCTGCTCCCCAGAAAGACATTTTTAATGAGCCCCATGTAACTCTGACCCACTTAGCTGTTTCCTCATGGCCCTAACAGGTGCCTTGCATACTATCTTCCTATGCAGTTATTTTCCTTTATAATTGCTTTTCATTTTGTGGCGTGTGTGTGTGTTCAGATCCTGGTGGTAGATCTGGGTGAGTGGAGATGAGAATAGGGGTCTTGGTCTAACTGACTCAAGTATGAGCTCCTTGAAAGTAGGGACAATTCCTTCTGCTGGCATCTGGGCACAGTGGAGTCTGACATATTCTGTAATGGCGTGCATGACTCTGGACAAGTCGCATAGGGCTCCTGTGGAGATTAAACAAAACAATAAATGGAAACTGCTGGGTGTTCAGTAGGTTGTTAAATAATAGAAGCCTTCTATTTCTGCAGATTCTAGTATACAAGGCACACGATGGGAGCTCTCACTTCCTGATGGCTGGTTGTTTTGTTGCTGTTGTGGTTTGCTTACTAGAAATGGCCCACATTTACTTTCCTGGGCTGGATAGATGGTCATTTAGTCTGACACTGGCATTAGGACACACCCAGTCTTCCATTTATGGCTTATCCTTTGAGGAAGGTGATTATGAATTTAGTGACACTTGCTGGACTGAGGTCATTGCCTGGTTTCCCCGTATTCCAGGAGCATAGCTAATAATAGTAATTAATAATAATAATAATGATAATAATGTAAAGCACTATAGAATTTAAAGAGTCTTTCATTCAATTAAAAGAAGAGGAAGAAGAAACAATAAATAACATTACTGAGAGGCAGTTATGGTGTTTAGAACTATTTAATGTATCTTACATGTATTAATTTGTTTAATCCTCAAAATAATTTGGCAAGAAGGACTGGCTGCATGAATTGTGGGCTCAGGGCAAGTCCCTCATTTAAAAATTATTCAGAATTTTAAGGTGGTGGGAGCAAAGGATTAACTTAAGCTCAGGTTCAAGCCCAGGTCCTCATGAGTAGGGCCCTGTGTGACTGCATGGGTTGTGTGCCCGCAAAGCCAGCCCAGTCTACATGAAAGTTATTGTTATTCGTACTTCTGGCAATTTATATCTTTTAGTTCAATTGACAAAGAGGACTGAAAGTTTCCTCAGTCTTCTGAGAGTCAGCCCACCCTGCCTGCCCTTTCTTCATTGTACCAGTTCCAGACATTTTCTCAAACATCCACCTACTGTAACTGCTAGACAGGAGTTCATATCCACAACCTTTGCCCTGTGGGAGCCTGTCTTTTCATAAGTGTGTACCAATTGAATACACTTGGAGTTATTTACGCTTGATAGTTGCCTACTCCCACTGACAGTAAAGATCTCACAGGCTTTGAAAATAAACTTACAGTTACCAAAGCAGAAAGATGGTGGGGGAGGATAAATTAGGAGTTTGGGATTAACATATACACACCACTGGGTTTCCCTGGTAGCTCAGCTGGTAAAGAATCCACCTGCAATGCAGGAGACCTGGTTTGATTCCTAGGTTGGGAAAATCCCCTGGAGGAGGACACGGCAACACATTCCAGTATTCTTCCCTGGAGAATCCCCATGGACAGAGGAGCCTGGCAGGCTACAACCCATGGGGTTGCAGAGTTAGACATGACTGAGTGACTAAGCACAGCACAGCACATACTATTGTATATAGACTGCTATGTATAAAATAGATAAATCAACAAGATAATCAACAAAGACCTACTGTATAGCACAGGGAACTGTACTTGATATTCTGTAATAACCTATGGGAAAAGAATCTGAAAAAGAATGGTTATATGTATATGTATACAGCTTCCCTGGTGGTTCAGACAGTAAAGAATCTGCCTGCAACGCAGAACACTTGGGTTCGTATAACTGAATCACTTTACTGTACACCTGAAACTAACACAATATTGTAAATCAAGTATACTCTGAGATAAAATAAAATTTTAAAAAAATCTAATGCCTTTAACTATATAATTAGTCCACAAGCTCTCTCACAACCCTCATCCAGGCAACTCCTCTTTCTCCATCTCTACACATAGGCTTAAAATTCAACATTAAAAAACTAAGATCATGGCCTCCCATCCCATCACTTCATGGCAAATAGATGAGGAAAGAATGACAGACTTTATTTTCTTGGACTCCAAAATCACTGCAGATGGTGACTGCAGCCATGAAATTAAAAGATGCATGCTCCTTGGAAGAAAAGCTATGACCAACCTAGACAGCATATTACAAAGCAGAGATATTACTTTGCTGACAAAAGTCTGTCTAGTCAAGGCTATGGTTTTTCCAGTGGTCATGTATGGATGTGAGAGTTGGACTATATAGAAAGCTGAATGACGAAGAATTGATGCTTTTGAACTGTGGTGTTGGAGAAGACTCTTGAGAGTCCCTTGGACTGCAAGGAGATAAAAATAGCCAATCCTGAAGGAGTGAGTGAAAGTCACTCAGTTGTGTTTGACTCTTTGTGATCCCTTGGCCTATACAGTCCATGGAATTCTCCGGGCCAGAATACTGAATTGGGTAGCCTTTCCCTTCTCCAAGGGATCTTCCCAACCCAGGGATCAAACCCAGGTATCCTGAGTGCAGGTGGATTCTTTACCAACTGAGCCACAAGGGAAGACCAATGGAAATTACTCCTGAATATTTATTGGAAGGACTGATGCTGAAGCTGAAACTCCAATACTTTGGCCATCTGATGTGAAGAGCTGACTCATTAGAAAAGACCCTGATGCTGAAAAAGATTGAAGGCAGGAGGAGAAGGGGACAACAGAAGATGAGATGATTGGATGGCATCGCCGACTCGATGGAGATGAGTTTGAGGAGGTTCTGGGAGTTGGTGATGGACAGTGAAGCCTGTAACTAGGATATATGTGCTGCAGTCCATGGGGTCGCAAAGAGCTGGACCTGATTGAGAGACTGAACCGAACTGAACTGTCCTTTCCATAATCACACCCCCTTATACACACACACATACTCTCCAGGCTGTAAGTTACATCTTTTCATTACTTCTTTCCTAATTCTTGTTTGCTCTTGGTTTTCATTCTAATCTGATGTCCATATAAGAACATCAAAGAAGCTACATAATATAGTTTTGGCCTGGATCCTGCCTGTAGGGCCAGACTTGCTTTTACTTTATGTGTAAGAAGGTAAACTCAGCTATTCACATATATTCCTGTCCCTAACACTCACCTCCATGTCTCAGCTGCACTGATGTTCTCATTTTCAGAAGGCTAACAGTGGTTTTTAGGGTGAGTATAATGGAAGGGAAATGAGGGAGATGGGTGTGGGAGTCAGCAATCCTCAGGAAGATGCCTGGGTATACAAGCAAGAGACTCAGAAATGAATGAAAAGAGGCCTTGATTTGGGGCTGGAGGATCCAGGTTTTCAGATGTTTGTTGTGAAATGTGTGCTACCAGGCAGTCATTTCACCTTTGGAGACTTGGTTTCTCCTTTGGGGAATAAACTAAGAATTTTTGTCTGCTTATCAGACTTTCAGTGTGGATTACATGAGATAACGCAAAGAAACAAGTTTAGAAAATACACAAAAACATTGGCTTATTCTATTTTTATTGAGATATAGTTGACATATAATATTAGTTTCAGGTATATACCATAATAATACAATATTTGTATACATTGGGAAATGATAACCACAATAAATCTCATTAACATCTATCACTTTACAGAGTTACAAAAAATTTTTAAGATCTACTCTCTTAGTAACTAGGATATATGTGATTATCATATTATTAATGTAGTGTTATTGACTACAGTCACCATGCTGTACTTACTTTCCCATGACTTATTTAGTTTTAGCTGGGAGTTTGTAACTTTTGACCACTTTTATCTACTTTGCCCTCTGTCACCCCTCGCCTCTGGCAACAATCAATCTGTTCTCTGTGTATGTGAAGTTTTTTCTTTTTTAAGATTTCACATGTAAGTGAGATCATATGGTATTTGTCTTTCTCTGTCTGACTTTTTTCACGTAACATAATGCCCTCAAGGTCCGTTCATGTTATTGCAAATGGCAAGTTTCCATTCTTTTTAATGGCTAGATAATATTGCATTATATATATATATATTCCCACAGTTTCTTTATCCATTCATCCATTGGTGGACACTTAGATTGTTTTCATGTTTTGGCTATTGTAAATACTGCTGCAATAAATATGGGGGTACATATAATTTTTATTCAAATATAATTGCTTTACAATGTTGTATTAGTTTCTGCTATACAATTAAGTAAATCAGCTATATGTATACATATATCCCTTCTCTTTTGGACCTCCCTCCCAACCCACCCCACCCCTCTAGGTCATCACAGAGCACTAAGCTGAGCTTCCTGTGCTTTATAGCAGCTTCCATAATCTATCTATTTTACACATGGTAGTGTATTATATTCGGAGAAGGCAATGGCACCCCACTCCAGTACTCTTGCCTGGAAAATCCCATGGACAGAGGAGCCTGGTGGGCTGCAGTCCATGGGGTCGCTAGGAGTCTAACACTACTGAGCGACTTCACTTTCACTTCTCACTTTCATGCATTGGAGAAGGAAATGGCAACCCATTCCAGTGTTCTTGCCTGGAGAATCCCAAGGACAGAGGAGCCTGGTGGTCTACCGTCTATGGGGTCGCACAGAGTCAGACACGACTGAAGTGACTTAGCAACAGCAGTAGCAGCAGCGGTGTATTATATTGGCTTCCCTGGTGGCTCAGACGGTAAATCATCTGCCTGCAATGTGGGACACCTGGGTTCGATCCCTGGGTTGGGAAGATCTCCTGGAGAAGGAAATGGCAACCCACTCTAGTACTCTTGCCTGGAAAATTCCATAGACTGAGGAGCCTGGTAAGCTACAGTCCACAGGGTCGCAGAGTCGGACACGACTGAGCAAATTCACTTCACTTCAGTGTATTATATATATATACACACACACACACACACATATATATATATATATATATATGTCAATTAGTGTTTTCACTTTCTCCTGATATACATACAGAAGTGAAATTGCTGGATCATGCAGTAGTTCTGTTTTTGATTTTATGGGGTATCTCCATACTGTTTTCCATAATAGTCACCAAATTTACATTTTCACCAACAGTGCACAGGGTTTCCTCTTCTCCATATCCTCACCAGCACTTGTGATTTCTTGTCTTTTGATAATTTTGATCATCCTAACAGGTGTGAGCTGATATCTTGTGATTTTGATGTGCATTTCTCTGATGGTTAGTGGTGCTGAGTACCTTTTCATATGTTTCTTGGCCATCTGTAAACACTGCCTCTCGTACCCATTGGGCACTTAGCAATTAACACTGTATTTGTTATTCAACTTCTCACGTCATTCTATCAAGTGTTCATGTTCCTTAACTTTATGAGCCACTTAACCACAAGCAGAAGTGATTCTGAAAACAATGATAAAACAATGAGAACATGTCTTAAAATAGTCACTTTTAAAGCTTCTATACTTATTCCAAAGAGGCTGTTATCTTTCAACGCTTTCAACACTTCTTTAAAACATGATCCAGCTTGAAGACTACAAGAAATATTTTGCAAACATTACATTTCTAATGTTTGATCAAATGTGAGATTATCCAATTGAATCACCCATACTATGCCATGGAGTTTGTTCTGAATGACTCTTCATTAAAATAAACCCTTGAAAGACGACGACTTACAACCACTGAGAATACACAATAGCTTGTGTCACAGGCTCCAGAGGCAATTACAAAAGAGGGGTTCCTAATGTGTGACATCACAGCACTACAGACTTCTTCAGAGTGACCACTTGGAATTATCAACTCTACTTATGCTACGTAAGCCTTGCTATATTCATGTAAAAATTATTTTTAACATGTCAGTGTCAGACTTTGGTATATCTCCTCTTAGCATGTATAGCACAGAGCACATAGTAGACATTAAACACTCAGAAACGTGCAATGGATTTGTAGCATGGTGTTAAGGTGGAATTAAGATTTAATATGAGATAAGAAGGCAGCAAGAATGACTGAAAATATTACAAAAGAAATACATTTTTTTCACATAAAAGTAAACTTGGATTCTAGCCATGGTAGTCTTCTAAGATGCATATTTCATGGCTGTGATGCCTTTAAAAAGAGGCATTTCTAACTTTAAGAATTCGGATACTTGTTTTAGAACTAGAAAAGAAAGATACTGGCAAAGAGTGGTAAAATTTCATCTGGATCCTTGGCAACTGACCTATTAAGCGATGGAAGGGTCTAAGGGGTGACTATGAAGAGATAGTTTGAAAAGATTGAGGGAAACCTAAACTGGTTCCTTCGTGTATGAGTGGCAATATACCAAGGTTGTCTGAAAGAAATCTAGGATCTGAAAACATATGTTTAAATTCAGAGAAGTTATAAAACTGATGATTCATTTCTCCAATCACTGTTGAGTTATCCCCATATTCTAGGCGCTGGAAAAAAACGCCCACAGAGCCTCCTTATCATCATTACTGTAAGAACTGCATAGGAAAATAGAATGTTTCATTAAAATGAGTAGTGGGGCTTTATTTCTTAGGACTGACAGGAGATTTCCAAAACCATTTCTTTATCTGAAAAAAATTCTGCTAAAATGGTTATAAATGCAGATTCCTGTCTATTATATGATTCTTGCTGAACTAAAATACTGACACTTTATCTGGGGCTAATAGAAAAAGGAAAAAAACGAACTACCAGTGATTGAAGATAAAGCAGTCCCTAATGATGAAATGTGGTAAACATGCTGGTGTCAAGATAATAAAGGATAACATTACAAAATGTAGATCAAATACAAGCCACCTGGTCATGAAGGCATCTTTATTATGATTTTAAAGTACCCACGCTACTCGTGGAACCAGTTGAAGCCGTTTATACAAAAGCTTACTGGAGAAAGGCCAAAGTATTAAGAGAGAAAGCAATTACCTTTGGATTGAAGAAAAGATCTAACTACTGAAATTCATTACTTAAAAAAATAAATTAGACCTGGGAGCTTATGTTTGTTAAAAGCGCAAAACAACCAATGCATAGTTTCAGAAAATGTTATTTGTTTATGGAAGCCTCTGCTTTTGAACTGTGTAGACACTGAAAGTGCCTAGCCAGATGTTAACTTCCTGTGGATGGGGTCTTTTGTGTATTTTATCTACTGCTCTTTCTGAAGAGCTTGATATAGTGCCTGGCATTAGCGGGGCTCAGTATTTTTTAATGAATGAATGAATGAATGAATGAAAGAAAAGCGAAATAACAAGTGGTGTCCATATTTAAGTAGGAAGGAAAGAAAATCATCAAAGTGTAAGTAATGTAACATTTAATATGGCAAAAACAGTTGGAAGGGATTGAGTAAATTAAGTAGAGTTTATGGAAAGAAGCTACAGAACTGATATTTTTATACTCAGAAAATAAGTATAAGAATTTAAAGGAACCATTCATCCAGTGTACTATCCATGAAGTCAGCTAATCAAATTACAGGTTGCTTAAATGGATGTTGAATTACATTATGTGTCAGTTTGTAGTTGTAAAGGCCAAGTGAAAGATGACCAAACTCTTGTTTTTGGGTGGCTACCTTAAGACTTTGAAAGATTGTTTAGCTTCCTATGTGACATTACAAAACTACAGTTTGAAAAGTACAACAGTTTGGGTGTATCCACACTTGTATGAGTCTATACATAACCAATGTCCCTTGACTTGAAGATGATGCTATTAAGGCTGATTTTCATGTTTTTTTTTTTTTTGTTTTTTTTTTTTGATGATGCTAAAGACTCTTGCATCACTCATCTCCAGTAGTCATTTCGCTCTTCCAGTTTGCACTGCCAAGTGATGCTGTGGTGCTCAGTCTGCTGTTTTTGCTTAGAAAGAGCCACCTGATCGCTGATGACTCCTCCCTGGAGTTGATTTGCCAGCTTTATTGCTTTCAGCACTCTGTCATTGTGTTATTCCACTTTTAATTTTTCAGCCTACCTTTAAGTACTTCCTCCTAAGACTTACTGTTAGTACACCTTGGTTTATGAAGATACTCATTTAAAAGACTGTTTTATTGAAATATCAGTGAGCAGCAACTCTTCTGTATGGATAAAAATGAATGATTACAGTAAAATCACAAAATAGTAAAATTAGCAGCACTGCTTTAAGCAACTGCTCTACAGGAGATAGAACAGTCTCTTTGCTACGCAATCAGTAACATTTATTTAGGAAGATATTTTGTATACTGTGTGAACTCTTGGGTATCCCTGAAGTCCCTGGTTGTAAACTTGAACCATTCTGCTGTAACATCTTTTCAATTTCCATGTAATACATGTATATCTGTGGCGGATTCATTTTGATGTTTGGCAAAACCAATACAATATTGTAAAGTTTAAAAATAAAACAAAATTAAAAAAAAAAAAGAAACTCAGAAGAATGTGGAAGTTCTGGAAAATTTACAACAGGAGACAACTCAGTAAAAGTCATTTAGGAAATTGAGTATCTACTAATTTCTAGGTACTGCTGCTAGGGTTGGGTGAAAAGTTAAATAGGACATTTTCCCCTCCTTGACTCAGCTCACAGTTGGTTGGGGGACCAGTCAGGTACACACAGCTCAAACGGACCAACAGTAGAAGACTGGGCAAGGTACAGACAGTGGGTGACACTCGGTCATGTCTGACTCATTGCGATCCCATGGACTGCAGGCTGCCAGGCTCCTCTGTCCATGGGATTCTCCAGGCAAGAATACTGGAGTGGGTTGCCATTCCCTTCTCCAGGGGATCTTCCTGACCCAGGGATCAAGCCCAAGTCTCCTGCATTGTAGGCAGATTCTTTACCATCTGAGCCACCAGGAAAGCCCGGAGATAGTGGGCCTGGGGGAGATTAATTAACTCTGTGGTATGGGGAGGAGTAAGTATGTCAGGGAAGCCTTCCAAAAGATGGTTTTTAAAATTCAACTTGAATTCCATCAGGCAGAAAAGAGGGGAGAATATTCCAAAAAGCGAGAACAGATGACAAAGGTGCAGAGGAATAAAGCAATATGCCACATGTGGGGAATTCCAAACAGTGAAATATTGCTGAGCCTAGAGTCCTTGTGGAGAGCGGAAGGAGAGTAAATGTCACCTTGACAGTAATTGTGTTTGCAATGTGCAGAGTGGCCCAACCTAAATAACAAAGACAGTTTATAAGATAAAATATATCTTTTGAGACCCTTTTCCATTTCAGTGATTCACCATTTTGAGTCGTGTTTGTTGACATGCAATAAAAACTTACTTTGTTAACCATAGGAGAGCAATCAGGATCCAGTTTATTTTATGAAAGGAACTAACCATGTTTCTCTTTAGCTGGGATAACTCTTGGGTGCTTTACAAAACCTCCCATCTTGTAGTTTCCTTGTTGTGGGTTAAATGAGAGATTGGAGACAGCTTTGTAGCCTATTGAAACAAAGTATGCCCTCAACAAACAGTTACTGATTGATTGGTCAAGTCTATCAGACACTGGATACATTTAAAGCACATGATAAAAAATGTACAGTTTTCTGAATTTGTTATAAGTTCTGCTGAATCTGTCACATTTGATAAATTGGTCATAAATGACTATTATCTGTGAACATTTGTATGAATTCACCATGTTTTTTATTTAGCTCTGTAAAAAGAATATTATAATGCTAACTGCCAGTAACTATTAGTTGAAGAATACCTCCTTTGAGCAGTTCAGTGCTTGGCATGTGGTAGAGCAGCACTTAGTAAGTGTTTGTTGAGTCAAAGAACAAATTATTAACAACTTCTAATCAAGGCCTTTGATTCTTCAGCAATTAAATCTCTTTATTCTCATTTTTTACTTTATGGAGAAATGCTGACCAATATGATTTAAGTCACATACATAATTTTATGTTTTTCAGTATCCACGTTTGAAAAAGTAAAAAGAAACAGCTGAAATTAATTTTAATAATGTATTTTATTTAACCCATGTCAATATATTATGGTTTTGATATATAATCAATATAAAATCTATTAAAGTGATACCTTACACTTTTTCCCTAAGTATTTAAAAATCAGCATGCATTTTATATTCAAGCACATCTCAATCCAGATGATAAATTTTCTAAATTTATCTAAATCTGTATTTAGATTTAAGAATATCTATAGTTGCAAAGATAGATTCATTTACCCAAGTTTTACCCAACATAATTTAAAATGTTCCAATAACTGATTCAAATATCAGTTTTCAAATGATTTGAAGTGATATCAAATGAAAAAGTTAGTTCCTCAGTCACAGGAGCAACCAGTCAAGAGCTCAGTAGCTGCCTGTAGTTAGTACCTGCTGTATACAACAATGTAGTTCTAGAGAATTCTGCTCCATAGAGCTGCTGGAAGACAGTGCTCATTCAGCACATTTCAGTGTGGGTTTAGCACCTCATATATATTTTAAATTTTTCTTCTGTCTTTGCATTGTTCCAATTTTTTTCTGAAACCTGTATTATCCTAACACCTTAGAGGTTAGAAATCTCTACATTAAACATGCCCCATTTAGTTAATAATCCTAAGGAAAATTACTAAAAGCCTTAAGATATTCCTTTGGTTATTTCTTCATAGTCACTAGCACAAGAAGCTATACATGTGACACACAAAAATTTGCTTATGAGCAGTCTCACTATTAAGGACTATGGCTAAAGAGTTTTCATTCAATCACAGTACTGCCTCATGCCATTTTAAGGAGGGGTGAGCTCACACTGTAGTATACACTCAATTTTGTAGTTGTTTTTCAGTCACTAAGTCATGACCAACTCTTTGTGACCCCATGGACTGCAGCACACCAGGCTTCTCTGTCCAACACTATCACTGGGAGTTTCCTCAAACTCATGTCCATTGAGTTAGTGATGTCATCCAACCATCTCATCCTTTGTCATCCCCTCTCCTCCTGCCTTCAGTCTTTCCCAGCATCAGGGTCTTTTCCAATGAGTCGGTTCTTTGCATCAGGTGGCCAAAGTATTGGAGCTTCAGCTTCAGCATCAGTTCTTTCAATGAATATTCAGGACTGATTTCCTTTAGGATTGACTGGTTTGATCTCCTTGCAGTCCAAGGGACTCTCAAGAGTCTTATCCAACACCACAGTTCAAAAACATCAGTTCTATGGTGCTCAGCTTTCTTGATGGTCCAACTCTCACATCTGTACATGACTATTGGAAAAACCATAGCTTTGACTATACAGACTTTTGTCAGGAAAGTGATGTTTTTTAAAAGACACAATGACTTTTTTCTAACCCTAGTAAAGTGAAATTTATGTACCAAGCCTAAAACTGTGGGTATGAATAGGATTGTTTGAATGCCATTTTTGGATAGAATTGTTTCTAGTCTATTTTGTTAACCATAATTACGGATTGGAGTTATCCATCTAGTAACAACTGTCTTTGAAAGTAGTTCCACTGCTATACAGCCACCTTTATGGGTTGATTAAAAAAATAAGTATCCCTCATTATAGTATGTAATATTCAGTAAGTTTCAACATGTGAGCACAGTGTAGCAAATATAGCTAAGGGATTTACTGAAGACTTTTAAAACAGTTTTTTAATGTAAAAAAATTTTTTATTGAAGTACAGTTGTTTACACTGTTGTGTTAATTTCTGCTGTACGATGAAGTGAATCAGCCACATATATACATATATCCCTTTCCTCTTGAACCTCTCTCTCTCCACCCCACCCACCTAGGTCATTACACAGCACCAAGCTGAGTTCCCTGCACCATACAGCACGTTCCCACTAAGCAGCACACAAGAAATGCACATATGTCCATCCCAGTCTCCCAATTCATCCTCCCACCCTTGTTCACACATCCGTTCTCCACATCTGCATCTCCATTCCTGCGCCTAGGTTCATCTGCACCATTTTCCCAGATTACACATGCATTCATTAATAAACGATATTTGTTTTTCTCTTTCTGACTTACTTCACTCTGTATGACAGACTCCAGGTCCATCCATGTCTCTATGAATGGCTCAATCTCATTCCTTTTTATGGCTGAGTAATAGTCCATTGGAAGGAAGATGTAGCATATACATACAATGGAATATTACCCAAGACTTTGAATGTGTACGTCAAAATTTTAGAAGCTATTAGGCCAGACGTATCATATCTCAGATGTATAATGACCTTATAGGGTCAGGGGAGGGCTGTTGATCTTATGACCACTGCAAGATTGGACTGTACCATATATTCCAGTTATCTTTTTTTCTGTACACCATTAACCTGGTGCATCCATGATTTTGAATAAGCCAGTTGAGTGGAATTTTGTAAAATGGGAAGAAATATGCCTGTCTGGGTCACCACACGGATAGATAACATGTGAGTGGACACTGAAAAAACAACATCCAAGCTACCAGTTCAAGGACTGATTCATAATCCAATGGGGTTGAACACACTTTCACAGATGCTTGTTTCCTCTCAGGTTAACAGGTCTATGGGGTTGCACAGAGTCGGACACGACTGAAGTGACTTAGCAGTAGCAGTAACAGGGTACTATTGCCACATAAGGTACTCTTGAGTGGCTGCATCGTGGATTGTAGCAGTGGCTGTAGTTGATCAGAAAAGTACAAGCTTCTATCTTGGCAACTTCAGTACATCTTGATGATTCAGGACCTCTGCAGAAGGACTGAGAAAGCTTGGCATTCCCAATTGTACACCATTTTTTAGTATGCAGCCTTGTAGTTCTGAAGCCTGAATTCTGTTTGAGGAATGGTGATGAACACCTAAGGGATCTTGTGACTTTTTTACTGGCTTTGTGAAATTGAGATGTGTCTACAAATAAAATGTTAAAGAAACAAATACATAGTTGATGGTCTAGAAGCAAATTTATATGCTGGGTGAGATTTTTTTCCTCAGAGGACCTCCGTGCCTGGTATTTTTAAGTCTTTTGTACCATGTTTTAAGGGTCAAGTGTTAAGTTTTCAGAAACAACCTTTAATGAGTCAGGGTAAAAACCATCTGGTGCAAATGGATGAACTTCAGGAGAAAGGAGGGATTTCCCATCATCTTAAGATTCCCATTGGGTTTGAGAAAGTAGCTCAAAAAACTGGATTTATCCCCTTCTATCTCCTGCTCCTTTTATCTTCCAGTCATGAAAGAATGTGAAAAAGACATACTGGAAAGACGAGGAATAGGGAAATGGTATGGTTTTTGTCCTAGAGGCTGAGTGTGCAAAATGTAAGCTTTCAAATTAGATAGAAGCAGCATTGCTTTTTAGGGGCTAATGGGCCCTGGGTAACGCGTTACAGAGGTGGGTCTGCAGGATGTAAGACGTGGCAGGTGGGTGGCAGGGTGATAAAACCACCTGGAGGAGGTAGGACAGGACAAATCAGAGCCAGCTCTCCGCCCTCCCTAAACAAGCTCGCCTAAGTGACACTTCCTTGCGTCCCAGGAAGTGACGATCAGCCAGAGTAGACGTCCTGACTCCCGGGTCTCAGCCACTCCGGGGGTGCCGCGGTGGGCGCCTGGCGACCTCTTCCGCCGGCCGAGTTCCCTAGGAGGCCATCCTGTCCCGGCACATCGGCAAGCCGTCTGGCCGGAGCCCATCGCACAGAGTCCGCAGCACCGCCTCCGAGGCTGCTGGCGCTTTTAGGGGAGCTTTTATGCCCTCTTCCCAACTATTAGGGTGACCCTGAACCCAACGGCTCCCGGGAGAGGGGGACCGAGAGGGCTGGGGGGAGGACAGAAACCGAGAAAGCTGGAGAACGGCGAAGGAGGCGATGAATTTAAGAATAGGAGAAGTCCCGAGATAGCAGATAGGATCCAGCGTAGGATCATGCCCATTCTCCCCCCACCCCCGCAATGAAACGGACAAAAAAGGACCACTCAATTGCATCAGCGCCCTCTCACCTCCCCACCCCCTCCGCCCCGGCAAAACCCAAACACTAATCAAAAATTAAATCCACCAGAAGCTCTGAAAGACTACCGTACTCCGCGGGTGGGGGCGAGAAACAAAAATAAACACGGGGACAGACAGGCGATGGAGCGCGGAAGGAGGAGGAGGAGGCGGCCCCGCATCCCTAATGAGGGAATGAATGGAGAGGCCCCCCTCGGCTGGCGCCCGCCCACCCGGCGGCGGCCGCCAAGTGCCTCTGGGCGCAGCGTGCCGCGCCCGCCGCTCCTCGCGCAGCCGGCTCGGGCCGCATCTCCCGGTTCAGGCGCGGCGGCGGCGGCGGCGGCGGCGGCGGCGGCGGCGGAGACCGCGCGGGACTCTGAGTCTGGGCTGACGCGCCGGGGGCGCGGGGGCGCCGCCGCGCTGGGCCCCGGGCGCGTGGCTGCGGCTCGGCCGGGCGGCGCCGCTCACCTGAGGCGGGGCGTGGGGGCGCGGCGCGGGCGGTGCTGTCAGGGCCGCGGCTCCCGGCTCCCGGCCGCGCTCGGCGGGACGAGCCAGGCAGTGATTTGCGGCGCCGCTTCGCCTTCGGCCATGGCCCGGAGAGCCTAGCGGGGCCCGGACCCCGCCCCCCCCTCACCGCCCCTCTCCGGCTCCCGCCCCGCCTCCCAGCCTCGGCGTCGCGTCCCGCCGGCCTCGCCGCCCGGCCCGCGCCGGGCAACCGCCCTCGCCCGGAGCCCTCCCTCGCCCCGGCCCGCGTCCCCCCGGCGGCGCCGCCGCGGGAAACGGCTCCCCCTCCTCTTCCTCCGCGTCCTCTGTCCCCCCCGTTCCCCCGCCGCGGCCGCTTGTTGCACCGCCCGCGGCCTGCGGGAGCCGCTCTCCCCGGCCCGGCCCCGGCTTCGCGCAAAGCGGCCGCAACCCCTGCCTCTCGCCCCCGGGGCCCGCAGCAAGCCCGGGCCCGGCCCGGCCCGCGAGACCCCGGCCCGACCCCGCCGCCCGCACAAAATGTCGGCCCGGACGCCATTGCCGACGGTGAACGAGCGGGACACGGAGAACGTGAGTAGCCGGAGCCTCCCCGGCAGCGGTGGGGCCGGGCGCTGCCCCCCGACCGCCGCCTCACCTTCCGCGTGGGCCGCCCGGGGTCCTCAGGACGGCCACCCGCCGCAGGGTCTCCACCCGGAGCCCGGCGTGACCCTCGCCCCCCGGCTCAGCCCCTGTCCTCCTTTCCAGCCCCATTTCGCTGCTTTGCTCTGAAGGGTGAGGGTTGGGGGGCGCCGTCGGTGGCGCCCTCCCCGCGGAGGTGATCCTCCGGGAGAAGGATGGGGGTGATGGAGGGCAGAGAGGCACAAGGAGATGGCAGAGTGGGCATCCCGGCGGGCTTTATTTCCACTCGGCATTCCGTATTCCCCACCCGAATGTTTGCTTTATGATCACAGACGAGCCGGCCGACTGCCTCTTCTCCCCTTGCTTTTCTGGCTCTTTCGGTCCTTTGCACCCCACCCCCCTGCATTGCCCATGACTTTGCTTTTTATCACATTAGGTCCACAGTTGGGTCTTGGGCACCAAAGGGGAACGGTCGGGAATGGAAGGGACGAGAAGGGGAGTAGAGACGGATGTGTGTGTGTGTGTGTGTGTGTGTGTGTGTGTGTGTGTGTTGGGGTGTGAGTTTATACTGCTGTATGATACTCTTCCATAGAAATGAGTGGAAGAATTTCACCACCCGCTTCTGTGGTCCCAGGGTGACGGCACAATGTTTAAAAGCCCAGTGAAGCCAATGGCTTTTTACTTCTCTTCCTCAAGTCAGTGGTAATAATTCAGGGCAGGTTTTACTTTAAATACCTCTCCTCCTCCTTGGAGTGTCACAAGGTGCATTTCTTTGAAGGAAGGATTTTCTGTGCCTTTGATCAAATTGCCCTCGGGAGTTTTCATCTCACTGCCGTTGTCCCCAGTGTTTAAACTTCTGAAAACCGAAAGAACCAAATCAGTTGTATTTCCATGTTCTGAAAAGTACAATTGTGTGTGAATGCATGAGTTCCTTTGTGGCAAAGGGTTTAAAAAAAATAATTTTTTTTCTTTTGTTTGTTTAAAGCCCTCATGACCTGTAAAGAGGGCCTTGGATGATGTTTCTGACCGGTTTTGAGTACCCCTTAGAGGGGTACTAAGTTTTGGCCTGCTGTCCAATCTCTGTCAAGTCAACTCCATGACTCTCCAGCTCTTGGTTGGAGAGGCTTCATAGGGTTGGTAAAATAAAATAATGAAGGGCTTTGGCATTCTTAGACAAAAGATGCAAGAGAGAAAACATACAAACTCACCGCCAGAGTGTTGGAGGGAGGTGTATAAACAGTTTATTTAATCTTGGAGCGTAGAGGAACGCAGAAACTTGATAGAAGGGAGACGAAATTCTGGTAAGAGACTGTCGAAGATCCAGGAAATTTCAGAGTATGCTTATGTGCTGTTTAGTGTCCTGCATTTCAAATGGTAAAGATACAGTGCAAAGCTGCTGACACCGTAAATTATAACTTAGTTTACAACATAACTGTTTTTTAAAAGCCTGTTTTTAAAAATATAATTGATACATAATTTTGGTTGGGAGATTGAAGAAGATGACAGGAAAAGACCCAAAATTGGGTTAAAGCTAGTTTTAAAGCCAAGGTGGTACAGGATTTTTCTAATAGAAAATCTTCAAAAAACAGTGTCATTCAGTATGAATGAAAAGTAGGCAAATGATGACCTTTGCTTTTATGAGCAAAACACTGTGTTTTTAACCTAAGATAGGTGGAAAAATACATTGTTCTTATTTTCTTTTGGACTGTGACTCGTACAGCTTCTTCCAGAGTCTGATGTCTGCTTTATACAGACATGAGATAGCATTATACAAATATCTGTCAGGGAATAGTACAAAATGCAGCATCACATGTAAACCAGAGAAAGGGGGGAGTTCAGTTAAGCAATAGCAGTGTACTACATTTTGCTTCTGAAAGTGAATATGCTATGTAAACTCATCTGCTCTGTTTCTGGACATGGTTTTTCTAAGTTGCTTTTATGATCTTGTCCCTTGTTATTGGTTCCATTGTGCGTAACTCTTAGGCTGCCTTTACCCACATCCTGACTTTCTCCTGATTGCCATGGAAAGTATCTGTTGTACTATAGCTGTTAATTTATCAGCAAGTATGCACTCAGTTTTGTTTTTGAGCTACAAGGGATGCGGAGGTAGTATTAACATTTAAGACAAGGCCTCT
Source organism: Bos taurus (assembly GCF_002263795.3). Taxonomy (NCBI): domain Eukaryota; kingdom Metazoa; phylum Chordata; class Mammalia; order Artiodactyla; family Bovidae; genus Bos; species Bos taurus. The sequence continues at coordinate 24,019,449 of NC_037343.1, forward strand.
CCCCTCAAGGAACTTAAGAAGGAAGGTAAATAGAGTCCCAAAGAAATAATGTACAGTAGAAAGCTGTGTGTAAATATGGCTGAATTGTTTTATAGGTGCTATAGGTTTTTAATCAGCAGGATCACCAGTGATGGCTATTGAATCAGCATTCGTGTCTCTGTCTATTCTCTGGTTGGTAGTAAATGTCATTACTCATTCTTGCTTACTTCTCATCAGTGAGATAAAGCAACAAATCTACTTGTTAGCTAATATACAAATACCAGTATGGTAATAAAAATGAACATTTGTTTGTAGCTGTTTTCAGTGAAATTGACATTAAAAAAAAAGATATTGTGAAAAATTTACATTCACGTGACTATCAAATGCTGGTAAGCCTTTTGGAATATTAAGGACATAACTAAACACCTTTTTATGATTGCTAAAAATAATTTAAACAAAATAAAGAACCTTTGAATTTTATTATCATTTGCACTTGTTATAAACATTTTAGTTATACATGAATGGATTTGATATCTTTGGGAATATGTAGTATCTACCTTTCACTAATATATATTGAGGGTATATAAGTAAACAATATTATATAAAAAACAATTCAGAAGACTGATGTTACAGCACTGTTAACATTAGTAGTAAATATTCTCCTCTTTACTACTCGTGTATAGTAGAATGAGAAAGAATTGCTTTTCTTTGAGAACATTCTGTGTGTTTTTTCAGAAGTATTTTCTTAGATGAAGGGTTTGTATGTGCATTGTTAATAGGCCTCAAATGGCTAAATACAATAGAACAACTGATGATTAACTTTAAAGGCAATGAATACTTCCTAGTGAAGTAGAAAACATATGTTGAGTATCGTAGAATTAATTTATGCAAACTGTGTTTGATTTTAGGTTGTAAATAAATCCAGAAAGAGAATGGTTATTTGAATGGATATTTCCTTATTTTACCTCTGTTAGATTATACTTGGATAATTGCAGCATGGATATAGAGAATTTATTGCCATTACTCTTTTGTGCTTTTAAATGAAACAATTTTTTTTTCATGTTTTAAGAAACAATTTTTCTACACAAATTTTCTAAACAATTTTCCTGAAATACGTTTTAGGAAACAATTTTTTTTCATGTTTTAGGAAAACTAATTTTGCTGATTGCTATGGATCCAAAGTGTCCCAGCTAGCTTTCTGTTGTGAAATTTTGATCAGTACGAAGGAAATTAACTTGATTCCTTCTTGGGGTCTTGTAAAATGGACTTTGTATAAATTTAGCTTGAAACTTTTAATAACAAAACTCTTGATGATGATTCTTTTCAAAAATCCGAAATTCACTATGGTGACCGTATGGTACTACTAAGGTGGACGTCAGTAGTTTGCCTAATGGGAATAACTGTTAATTATGTGAAAAGGCAGGAGAGAAGCATGCTTTTGCCACTGTTGTTGGGTTTTACCAGTACCATGTGCGTACATCACGTGTCACGGGACCTATCACATTGCCTTCTAATTGCTGATTTACTTTGTCTCCTTTGTTGTGTATCTCCAGTGCCAGCACAATGACTGGCAGTAATCTATAGGAGAGCAGTCCTATAATATTCCCCGTTTGAATTTTTTCCTTTGTCATCAGAATATATTAGTAACAGTGGGAAGGGAACGTACTACAAAGCCCTCAGTGAAGTGACCTGCCCAAGGTCATAAGCAATCTCTGATGTCTTCTACCGTTGCTGTGCTCATGCTATTGCTTCTTCAGGTTTTTGTTTTGTTTCTGTCTCAGAGATTTTAAAAGGACATTCATGATGATATGAGATAATTAGAGGAAGAACAGGGTATGCCATGCTCATCTGATTCCTGAACCTTTGCTCAAAGAAACCTTTGTTGTCCCAAACTTTCTTTAAGAAGCCTTTTGAAGTGATTGTAGCCAACATTGCTGTCTGCTGTAACTGAACATCTGTGTATGTATAGTCCATACCATTGGTTTCCAGAGTGGGTATGCAGGACCATCCATTGTGAGAAAAAAAATGTCTTTGCCTTCTATCATCTTCCTTCTGACCTCAATGCTATTATTAACTCTCCTCCTCCTCTCCCTCCCCTCCTCCTCTAAATCTTAGGTTGTTTAGAATCAGCCACATACTTTAAAATGACTGTTCCTTTGCCATTTCTTTTCCATCTCAGGTTTTCCTTTGGAGGTCATTTTCCCTTTTGTTTATAGATATCTTTTGGTGATAATTGTCATAAACTTTTTTTTAAATGTAGAAATGTATTTTGCCCGTTTCTTGAAAGATAGCCTTGCTCAGTCTCCAGTTCTGAGTTGCTTTCCATTGTCTACTTATCACCATTGCTTCTGTTCAGAAGTCATCTGCCAGTATGTTGGTGTCTTTTCTCTCCCTCTTTTTTTAAGATTCTCTTTTTCTTAAGTGTTATACTTTCACTACAGTGTATTTAAGTATTGATTTCTTTTCTTCCTGTTTGCATCCCCTGTCTTTGAATTCCTATTTTTTTAATTAAAAACTAGGATACTTATCAACTATTATTTTTTTTAAACATGGCCTTGCTTCTGGTCTCTTTAGAATTTTATTTTGGTACTCTGATTAGATTATGTTGGACCTTAGTTCTCCCATGTCTTAACTACTTTTTATTTTTTTAATTGAAATACAATTGATTTATAATATTGTGTTAGCTTCAGGTGTATACCAAAGTGAGTCAGTTTTATATGTATGTACATATATGACACATACACATATATATTTTCCAGATTCTTTTACATGATAGGTTATTGTTACTTGTGCTATACAGTAAGTCCTTGTTTAGCTGTTTTGTATATAGTAGTATGTATCTGTTAGTCCCAGACTCCTAATTTATCTCTCCCTTCCCCTCTTTCTCCTTTGGTAACTATAAGTTTGTTTTCTGTGTCTGTGAATCTGTTTCTGTTTTGTAATAAGTTTGTTTATATCATTTTTTTAGATTCCACATATAAATGATACTGTATGATACTTGTCTTTGTCTGACTTCTTCACTTGGTGTGATAATCTCTAGGTTCATCCATGTTGCTGCTGCAAATGGCATTATTTTATTCTTCTTTTATGCCTGAGTAATATTCTACCGTGCATATATACTCCATCGTCTCTAGCCATTCATTTGTTGATTGCTGTTTAGGTTTTCTTCCATGTCTTGGCTCCTGTGAAAATTGGGCTACATGTATCTTTTCGAATTAAAGTTTGCATCTTCTTTAGATATATACCCAAGAGTGGGATTGCTGGATCATGTGGTAACTCTATTTTTAGTTTTTTTCCTGTAATTAATCTTTAGTGAAGTATAGTTACTTTACAATGTTGTGTTATTAATAGTTTCTGCTATACAGCAAGGTAAATCAGCTATACATATATATCCCCTCTTTTTTGGATTTCTTTCCCATTTAGGTCACCACAGAGCACTGAGTAGAGTTCCCTGAGCTATATAGTAGATTCTCAGTAGTTATCAGTTTTATACATAGTGTATATATATGCACTTCCATATCCTAGCTGTTGTGAATAGTGCTGCAGTGAAAAGTGAGGTGCATGTATCTTTTCAAATTATGGTTTTCTGTGGATATATGCCCAGGAGTGTGATTGCTGGATCATCCGTCAGTCAGTTTAGTCACTCAGTCTTGTCCAACTCTTTGCTACTCCATGGACCACAGCACGCCAGGCCTCCCTGTCCATTGCCAACTCCTGGAGTCCACCCAAACTCATGAAAATTGAGTCCGTGATGCCATCCAACCATCTCATCCTTCGTCATCCCCTTCTCCTCCCACCCTCATTCTTTCCCAGCATCTGGGTCTTTTCAAGTGAGTCAGCCCTTCACATCAGGTGGCCAAAGTATTGGAGTTTCAGCTTCAACATCAGTCCTTCCAGTGAACACTCAGGCCTGATTTCCCTCTGAATGGACTGGTTGGATCTCCTTGCAGTCCAAGGGACTCTGAAGAGTCTTCTCCAACACCACAGTTCAAAAGCATCAATTCTTCGGCGCTCAGCTTTCTTTACAGTCCCACTCTCACATGCATACACGACTACTGGAAAAACCATAGCCTTGACTAGATGGACTCTTGTTGACAAAGTAATGTCTCTGCTTTTTAATATGCTGTCTAGGTTGGTCATAATCCAAGGAGTAAGCGTCTTTTAATTTCATGGCTGCAGTCACCATCTGCAGTGATTGGGAGCATATGATATTCTCTTTAGTTTTTTTTAAGAATCTTCATACTGTTCTCCATACTGGTTGTACCAATTTATATTCCTTTTAAAACACAGTTTCAGTTTCATTACCTGTGATTGATTTGTTCGTATTTCTGCATCTTCCTGGTTCCATCTTGGAAAGCTGTACCTTCCTAAACATTTGTTCGTCTCTTCCAGGTCCTCCATTTTGTTGGCGCGTGGTTGCCTTTAGTAGTCTCTTACGCTCCTTTGTATTTCTGTGGTGTCAGATGTAGTGTCTCCTTTTTCATTTCTAATTTGATGGATTCGTGTCCTCTCCCTTTTTTTCCTCGATGAGTCTAGCTAAAAGTTTATCAGCTTTATCTTGTCAAAGAATCAGATTTTAGTTTCATGGATCTTTTCTGTTATTTTCTTTGCGTCTCATTTATTTCTACTCTTTTCTTTATGATTTCTTTCTTTCTTCTAACTCTGGGCTTTGTTCTTTCTCTAGTTGCTTTGGGTGTAAGGTTAGGTTTGTTATTTGAGATTTTTATTGTTTTCTGAGATGCTTTATTTCCTTTTGATTTCTTCAGTGATCTGTTGATTGTTTAGTAGCATATTGTTAGCCTCCGCATGTTTGTGTTGCAGTTTTTTTCCTTCATAGTTGATTTCCGGTCTCATAATGTGGTCGAAAGAGATGCTTGGTAGAATTTCAGTTTTCTTAAATTTACCAAGGCTTGTTTTGTAGCCTAACATGTGACCTGCTTTTGGTCTGTTGTGTCATTTAAGGCCAATGTTTCCTTATTGATTTTCTATCTAGATGATCTATCCATTAATGTCAGTGGGGTTTTAAAGTCCCCTAATATTACTGTGTAACCATTGATTTCCCTTTGTGTCATTTAATATTTGCTCAAAGTATTTAGGTTTTCCTACGTTGAGTGCTTATATATTTACAATGATTATATCTTCATGTTGGATAGACCCCTTGATCATTAGGTAGTGCCCTTCTTTGTCTCTTATAATAATCTCTATTTTAAAGTCAGTTGTCTGGTGTAAGCATTGCTGTCCTAGCTTTCTTTAAATTTCCATTTGCATGGAATGCCTTTTTTCATCCGTTCATTTTCGTTCTGTGAGTGTCTTTATATTTGAAGTGAGTCTCTTGTAGACAGCATGTAAACAGTTCTTGTTTTTTTTTTCCATTTAGCTATTCTATTTCTTTTGACTGGAACATTTAGTCCATTTAAATTTAAGACAGTTATTGATGTGTATGTTCTTACTGCCATTTTGTCACTTGTTTTGGGTTGTTTTTATAGCTCTTTCCCCCACTTTGTTTTTTTGTGTGTGTGATTTGATGACACAAAATAGATATACACATTTTGTGTATATCTATTAAAATTTTTTGGTTTGTGGTTATGAGGTTTTCATCTAGCTATACACACACACCCCCATGATTGTTATAATTTGCTGGTCTCTTAATTGTAAATGCAGTTTTAAAACTCTGCCTTTGTACTCCTTCTCTCAAAGTTACTTTTTTTGATATCATAATGTATATATATCTCTAGTTATTTTCTAGATTAACTCCTTATTGTGAATATAGATGGCTTTACTGCTTTCATGTTTTAAACCTCCTGCTAGCTTTGTGTGTGGATGATTTCCAACCTTTATATTTGCCTCTACTGATGAGCTTTTTCGTTTCATGATTTTCATGTTTCTAGTTGTGGCCTTTTCTTTTCTTGCCTGGAGAAATTCCTTTAACATTTGTTGTAAAAGTGGTTTGGACGTGCTAAACTCTTAGCTTTTGCTCATCTGTAAAGCTTTTAATCTCTCCATCACATCTGAACAGGAGCCTTGTTGGGTAGAGTATTTTTGGTTGTGGGCTTTTCCTTTTCATTACCTTCAATATATTGTGTCACTCCGTCCCGGCTGCAGGGTTTCTGCTGAGAAGTCAGCTGATAGCTTTATGGGAGTTCCCTCTTACATTGTTTGTTGCTTTTCCCTTGTTGCTTTTAGTACTCTTTTTCTTTAATTTTTGTCGTTCTAACTACTGTGTGTCTTTGTGTGTTCCTCTTTGGGTTAATCCCCTATGAAACTCTGTGCCTTGTGGACTTGGGTATATGTTTCTTTTCCAAGGCTAGCACAGTTTTCAGCTGTGCTGTTTTTGGATAAATTCTCTGCCCCTTTTCTCTTCTGGGACCCCTATAATGTGAGTATGAGTGTGCTTGATGTTGTCCCAGAAGTCCCTTGAACTATCCTCATTTCTTTTCATTCTTTTTCCTTTTTTTCTCTTCAGCATCAGTGATTTCCCCTACTCTGTCTTATAGCTCGCTAATCTGCTCCTCTTATCGTTTAGTTTACTGTTGATTCTCTTTACTGTATTTTTCATTTCTGTTATCATGTTTTTCATTGCTGTTTGGTTGTTCTTTATGTTTTGTAACTCTTTGTTAAAAACTTCTAACTTCTCTCTGTGCATCCATTCTTTTCTGAGTTCTCTTGGGTAGATTACTTACCTCTAATTCAGGTAGTAGTTCTTCTGGTTTTATCTTGTTCCTTTGTCAAGAGTTTTATCTCGTTCCTCTGTCACCACATTTTGCCTAAGTTATGTTTTATTTGTTTATTTTTTGTATCTGGGAGGTTGGCTACATTTTTCAGTCCTGGAGAAGTGGCCTTTTGTTGAAGACTTCCTGTGCGTCCCGGGAATGAAGTCCTCATCACCGAAGCTGTGTGCTCTAGGAGTTCCTCCTGTGAGGGCTGCATGGACCCTTCTGTTGTTGTGGGCTGTATGGGCAGTCTCATAGTGTTGGTTGGCTCCCAGTCCAGTAGTTTGCTAGACCCTGCCTCGAAAGGCTGCTGGCTGCAGGTTAGCGGCACTGTCGTGAAGTGGCTGTTTGTGGAATCCCTAGGTTCCCCAGAGCTTATACTGGCTCATTGCTGGACAGAGTCATAATCCAGAAGATTGTGGGGCTGTTGCTTGCCCACTGGTGGGTGAAGCCAGGTCCTGGGGTTGATGCTGGACTGCTGGCAGACAGCATTCAACCCTGGAGTCTGGTTGCAGGGCCTAGGGATCCCAGAGGTGGTGTCAGGTCACCCGTTGAGGGTCTGGTTCCTGACTGAGTTGAGTATGAGGTCGGGCTGTCCTGAACTTGGCCTGCTAGTGGGCAGGGTGGTGGTCCAACTGCTCTCCGGTCAGGGTCTGGACTGCTGTGGGCAGGCTGGACCTATAGGCTATTGGATTATGGTTTTCTTACATCTAGTGTCTGTCCCCTGGTTGGTGAGGCTGCTCTAGAGGCTAAAGCAGGCTTCCTGGAAGTCAGGGGAGTTAGGATATGAGATTTTGGAGCTGATGGGTGGATCTGGGTCCTGGGCCCTCTGGTGGACAGGGCCGTGTCTTGAGGTGTGCTTATAGCTGTTGTGGGCTCAGGAGGTCTTTTTAGCAGTCTGTCTGCTGTTGGGTGGCGCTGTGTTCCTTGCCAGTTAGTTACTTAGAGGCCTTCCAGCACTGGTGCCTACAGGCTGTTGGGAGTGGGGGCAAGCCTTGGTACTAATGAGTTAGAGGGAGGATCTTATAATGGCACCTGCCAACACAAGCATTCATGAGGTAAAAGCCATCCCTCGTGTGAGTTGCAGCCACCCCCTGCCTCTCTAGGAGACTCTCCAAGGTCAGCAAGTAGGTCTAGTCCAGGCTTCTATCAAATAACTGCTTTTGTCCTGGGTCCTGAAGTGTGTGAAATTTTGTCTCTGCCGTTTAATGGTGAAAACTCTACTTCCCCCAGTCCTGTGGGGCTCCTGAAATTATGCTCTTCTGGCCTTCAAAGCCAAATTCTCTGGGGGCTTATCTTCTTGGTATGAGACCTGGGGCTGGGGAGCATGATATGTGACACAGACCTCTAACTCCTATGGGAGAACTTCGGCAATGATTCTCAAACTCCTATGGGAGAACTTCGGCAATGATTCTCATTTGTGAGTCACCCATCTGGGATTATGGGACTTAACTAGGTTTCAAGTCCATAGACCCTACCTGTCTTGTTGCATTTCCTTTTTTATGTCTTTAGTTGTAAATTTTCTGGTGGGTTTCTGATCTTTTTCACTGATGGTTGTTGTGCAGATCATTGTGATCTTGGTGTGTTCTTAAGATGAGTAGAGCTTAGGGTCTTTCTACTCTGCCATTTTGGCCTAGCTGAACTCATGCAGTATTATTCATTCTGTGACTAATTTAGAATAGTGTCCTCTAAGTGCATCCATGTTGTAGCATATAACAGAATTCCCTTCCTTTTTATGGTTGAAAGTACTCCATTGAATGTGTATTGCACATTTTCTTTATACACTTAGATACTGATGGACATTTGGGTTATTTTCATATCTTGGCTATTGTGAGTAATTTTCCAAATTTGCTGGCATATTGAGTGCAGCACTTTCACAGCATCATCTTTCAGGATTTGAAATAGCTCAACTGGAATTCCATCACCTCCACTAGCTTTGTTCGTAGTGATGCTTTCTAAGGCCCACTTGACTTCACATTCCAGGATGTCTGGCTCTAGGTCAGTGATCACACCATCGTGCTTATCTGGGTTGTGAAGATCTTTTTTTGTACAGTTCTGTGTATTCTTGCCATCTCTTCTTAGTATCTTCTGCTTCTGTTAGGTCCATACCATTTCTGTCGTTTATTGAGCCCATCTTTGCATGAAATGTTCCTTTGGTATCTCTGATTTTCTTGAAGAGATCTCTAGTCTTTCCCATTCTGTTGTTTTCCTCTATTTCTTTGCATTGATCGCTGAGGAAGGCTTTCTTATCTCTTCTTGCTATTCTTTGGAACTCTGCATTCAGATGTTTATATCTTTCCTTTTCTCCTTTGCTTTTCGCTTCTCTTCTTTTCGCAGCTATTTGTAAGGCCTCCCCAGACAGCCATTTTGCTTTTTTGCATTTCTTTTCCATGGGGATGGTCTTGATCCCTGTCTCCTGTACAATGTCACAAACCTCACTCCATAGTTCATCAGGCACTCTCTCTATCCGATCTAGGCCCTTAAATCTATTTCTCACTTCCACTGTATAATCATAAGGGATTTGATTTAGGTCATACCTGAATGGTCTAGTGGTTTTCCCTATTTTCTTCAATTTAAGTCTGAATTTAGCAATAAGGTGTTCATGGTCTGAGCCACAGTCAGCTCAGTTTTCATTCCAATCCCAAAGAAAGGCAATGCCAAAGAATGCTCAAACTACTGCACAATTGCACTCATCTCACATGCTAGTAAAGTAATGCTCAAAATTCTCCAAGCCAGGCTTCAGCAATATGTGAACCGTGAACTTCCTGATGTTCAAGCTGGTTTTAGAAAAGGCAGAGGAACCAGAGATCAAATTGCCAACATCCAGTGGATCATGGAAAAAGCAAGAGAGTTCCAGAAAAACATCTATTTCTGCTTTATTGACTATGCCAAAGCCTTTGACTGTGTGCATCACAATAAACTGTGGAAAATTCTGGAAGAGATGGGAATACCAGACCACTTGATCTGCCTCTTGAGAAATCTGTGTGCAGGTCAGGAAGCAACAGTTAGAACTGGACATGGAACAACAGACTGGTTCCAAATAGGAAAAGGAGTACGTCAAGGCTGTCTATTGTCACCCTGTTTATTTAACTTATATGCAGAATACATCATGAGAAACGCTGGACTGGGAGAAACACAAGCTGGAATCAAGATTGCCGGGAGACATATCAATAACCTCAGATATGCAGTTGACACCACCCTTATGGCAGAAAGTGAAGAGGAACTAAAAAGCCTCTTGATGAAGGTGAAAGTGGAGAATGAAAAAGTTGGCTCAAAGCTCAGCATTCAGAAAATGAAGATCATGGCATCCGGTCCCATCACTTCATGGGAAATAGATGGGGAAATAGTGTAAACAGTGTCAGACTTTATTTTGGGGGGCTCCAAAATCACTGCAGATGGTGACTGCAGCCATGAAATTAAAAGACGCTTACTCCTTGGAAGGAAAGTTATGATCAACCTAGATAGCATATGCAAAAGCAGAGACATTACTTTGCCAACAAAGGTTCGTCTAGTCAAGGCTATGGTTTTTCCTGTGGTCATGTATGGATGTGAGAGTTGGACTGTGAAGAAGGCTGAGCGCCGAAGAATTGATGCTTTTGAACTGTGGTGTTGGAGAAGACTCTTGAGAGTCCCTTGGACTGCAAGGAGATCCAACCAGTCCATTCTGATGGAGATCAGCCCTGGGATTTCTTTGGAAGGACTGATGCTGAAGCTGAAACTCCAGTACTTTGTCCACCTCATGCGAAGAGTTGACTCATTGGAAAAGACTCTGATGCTGGGAGGGATTGGGGGCAGGAGGAGAAGGGGACGACAGAGGATGAGATGGCTGGATGGCATCACTGACTCGATGGACGTGAGTCTGAGTGAACTCCGGGAGTTGGTGATGGACAGGGAGGCCTGGCGTGGTGCGATTCATGGGGTTGCAAAGAGTCGGACAGGACTGAGCGACTGATCTGATCTGATCTGATTGTGAGTAATGCTGCAATATCTCTTTGAGATACTGATTCCAATTCTTTTGAATAAATACCTAAAAGTGAGATTGCTGGGTCATGTGGTAGTTCTATTTTTAACTTTTTGAGGCATGTCTACACTGTTCTCTGCACCATTTTACAGTCCCTCTAACAGTGCACAAGGGTTCCAGTTTCTTCACATCCTTGTCATTACTTGTTATTTTCTTTTTTTAAAGAATAAAGTTTAAAACATTGTTTATTTCTTATTTATTATTTTGCTGCTCTGAGTCTTTGTTGCTGTGTGCCACTTTCTGCAGCTGTGTAAGCGGGGGCTTCTCACTAGTGCAGTGCACAGGCTTCTCATTGTGGTGGCTTCTCTTGCTGTGGAATGTGAGCTCTAGAGCATGGGAGCTTCAGCAGTTATGGCACATGGGCTTCCCTGACCCTTGGCAAGTGGAATCTCCCAGACCAGGGATAGAACTTGTGTTCCCTGCATTGGCAGACAGTGGCATTCCCATTGGACCACCAGGGAAGTCCTGGTATTGGTTTTTGATAAACACATTGTAACACATGAAGCGATTCCTCATTGTGGTTTTGATACGAATTTTCCTGATGGCATTTTCCTAATCCTAATCATTAGTGATGTCAAGCATCTTTTCATATACCCATTGGCTATTTATATATCTTTGGAGAAATATCTACTCAAATTTAAAAAAAAAAATCACTTTTTTTTTTTTTTTTTTGCTGTGGTAACAGTTTCTGAAATATTTTGGCTGTTAACCCTTTTTCACATATATGGTTTGCAGATCTTTCCTTTCATTCCGTATGCTGCCTTTTCACTCAGTTGATTGTTTCCTTTGCTGTACAGAAGCTTCTTAATTTGATGTAGTCCCATTTACTTATTTTTGTATTTAGTAGTCCCACTTACTTATCTGTATTTACTTTTCTTGCCTAATTGCTTTGGCTAGGACTTTCAGTACAGCAGCCTTCTATATCTGCAGGTTTTGCACCTATGGGTTTAATCAGTTGTAGATTAAGAATATTTTAAAAATAAAATTACAGATTTTCATAAAGCAAAAGTTGAATTTGCTGTGCATTGAGCTATTTATGTAGTTTTTATATACATTGTGCTATTACAGTACTTAATAGTAATCTAGAGATGATAAAAGTATATGGAAGAATGTGTGTAGGTCATATACAAATACTCTGCCTTTTATATAAGGGACTTGAGCATCTGGATTTTGGTAGCTGTGGAGGGAGGGGTCCTGGAAGCTGTTTCCTAAGCATACTGAGAGACAAGTGTATGGTGTTGAACATACGAGGCAAGAGTGGGTATCCTTGCCTTATTCCTAATTTTAGAGGACTTTCACTGAGTATGATGTTAACTGTGGACTTTTCATATGTGGCTATTATTTGTTGTTATTGTTCAGTCACTCAGTCATGTCTGACTCTTGCAACCCTGTGAATGCTAGCCCTCCAGGCTCCTTTGTCTATGGGATTTTCTGGGCAAGATTACTGGGATGGGTTGCCATTTCCTCCTCCATGGGATCTTCCCAACCCAGGGACTGACCCCATGTCTCCTGCTTCGCAAGTGCATTCTTTACCCCTGAGCCACCAGGTAATGTTGAGGTAATTTTCCTGTTCCTAGAGAGTTGAGATTTTTTATCATGAAAGGAGTATGAATTTTGTCAAGTGCCTTTTCTGCATCAGTAGAGATGATCATGTGTTTTTATCCTTTGTCTTGTGTGGTGTATTACACTGATTATCATATGTTGACTCATCTTTGTATCTTGGGGATAAATCAAACTTAGTCATAGTGTATGATCTTTTAATAGGCTTTTAAATTTGATTTGCTAATATGTTGCTTAGGATTTTTGCATTTTTATTCACCAGGGTTCTTGGCCTTTAATTTCCCTTTATTGTAGTGTCTTTTTCTGGCTTTGGTGTTAGGGTAGTGCTGGTCTCATACAACGAGTTAGGAGGCATTTCCCTCTCTTCAGTTTCTGGATGAGTTTGAGAAGGATGGGTATAAGTTGTTTATATGTTTTATGGAATTCACGAAAAAAGCCATCTGGTACCAGGCTTTTCTTTGTTGGCAGGTTTTTGGTTACTGATTCAATCTCCTTTCTAGTTACCTATATCCCTAGATTTTGTTTCATTATGATTCAGTCTTGGTAGATTGTGTTTGTAGGGATTTCTTCATTTCCTCTAGGTTATTATTGGTGTGTAATTGTTTATAACAGTCTTTTATGTTCCTTTATATTTCTGTGGTATCAGTTGAATGGTCTTTTTCGTTTCTAATTTTATTTGTGTCTTCTCTCTTTTTTAGTTAGCCAAGGTTAAAAAAAAAAAGTCATTGGTTGATCTTTGCAAAAAGTCATTTGTTGACTTTCTCTATTTTTTTTTTTTTAATTCTCCATTTCATTTATTTCCACTATTCTTTTAGCTTTAATTTCTTTCTGCTAGCTTTGGGCTTAGGTTTCTTTCTCTTAGTGCCTTGAAATATAGTTCGATTATTATATACATATATATTTAAATCCAGGCATTTATTGCTATAAATGCCCCTCTTAGTACTGTTATTTCTGTGTCCCATACATTTTTATATGTTTTAATTTGTCGCAAGATATATTTCTAATTTCCTCTTCGATTTCCTTCTTGATCTATTGGTTGTCCAAGACTGTGTTAATTTCCACATACATGTGAGTGTTCCATTTTTTTCTTCCTGTTATTAATTTATAATTTTATACCATCAATTTGGATAAGATATTTGGTATGGTTTTAATATTCTTCTATTTGTTAAGACTCTTTTTGTCACCTGGAGACATACGTGTGCTTTTGAGAAGAATGTGTATTCTGCTGTTGAGTAAAATGTTCTATTTCAGTTCTCTTCATCTAGTGTATAGTGCTGTTTAAGTCTTTTGTTTCTTTCTCGATCTTCTGTTGGGGTTTTGTCCATTATTGAAAGTGTGGTGGTCAAATCTATTGTTGTTGCGTTGCTGTGTATTTCTCCCCTCATTTCTGTCAGTGTTTGCTTTGTATTTAAGTGCTCTGAAATTGAGTCTATAAATAATTGTTACATCTTCCTGGTGAATTGACCTTTTTATCATTATATAATGTCCTTCTGTGTCTCTTGCAACAGTTTTTGACTTAAAGTTATTTTGTCTGCTGGTTACCATTTGCATGGATATCTTCTGTCATGATTTTACTTGAAGCATATATGTGTCCTTAAATCTCAGTTGAGGCTCGTTTAGACAGCATCTAGTTGGGATTTTTTTTTTAGCCACTCTGACTTGATCAGGGAGTTTAATTTATTTATATCTAAAGTAGTTATTGATAGGGAAGACTTTGCTGTTGCTATTTTGTTGTGTTTTGCCTTATTTTTCTTTTTTTGGTCTCAACATCTCTTGCTGTCTTTATATGTATTTTGATTTATTTTTTTGTAGTGACATGCTTTATTCCTTTCTATTTTTCTATGTGTGTTTATCTTTTGTATTTTCTTTGTGGTTACCATGGGACTTCCCTAAAATACTTCATAGTTGTAGCAGTCTGTTTTTAATTGATAACTTCAATTTCATACAAAAATTCTGCACTTTTATTGCTCCCACCTCAATACTTTATACTATTGATTGTGCAGATTTGTCTTTTTATATTGTGTGTCCAGTAACATACATTTTTAGTTAGTTTTTAACATACTTCTTTTTTAATGTATTAGAAAGTGCGTTATGCACCATCATTACAGTATTACAGAATTTTGTATTTACCTATGTATTTCTCTTTACTGACAGACTATATGTTTATATGCTTCCTTGTTACTATTTATTTCAATTGGTGGAAAATAGGAGTACAGTGTGTTGGTTTCTGGAGAAGGCAATGGCACCCCACTCCAGTACTCTTACCTGGAGAATCCCATGGATGGAGGAGCCTGGTGGGCTGCAGTCCATGGGGTCGCTGAGGGTTGGACACAACTGAGCGACTTCACTTTCAATTTTTACTTTCATGCATTGGAATAGGAAATGGCAACCCACTCCAGTGTTCTTGCCTAGAGAATCCCAGGGACGGGAGAGCCTGGTGGGCTGCTGTCTGTGGGGTCACACAGAGTTGGACATGACTGAAGTGACTTAGCAGCAGCAGTGTTGGTTTCTGCTATACAGTAACATGAATCTGTCTTATTATATATACATATCTCCTCCTTCTTGAGCCTGCCTCCCTGCCCCTTGTCCCACTCCTCTAGGTCATCACAAAACACCAGGCTGGACTCCCTGTGTTATTAGTAACTTTCCACTATCTATCTGTTTTACACATGGTATTGTATATTTGTCAGTGATACTTTCTCAGTTCATCCCACCCTCTCCTTTCCCCATGTCCCCTTTCCACAAGTCCATTCTCTACTGGTTCATCAGTACCATTGTTATAGATTCCATGTATGTGCATTTATGTATGATACTTCTCCTGTTCCTATTTAGTGTCTTTTTGTTTTAGTTTGAATGAGTTACCTTAACATTTATTGTAAGAGAGGTCTAGTGGTGATAAACTTCCTTAGCTTTTATCTTTGAAAATTTGTCTTTCCTTCATTTTGAAGGACAGTTCTAGATACAGCATTCTTAGTTGGCTGGTGGTTGTTCTTTTCCCCCTTTCCCCTGTTTGAATGTATTATTGCTTTCCCCCCCGAGTCTGCCAGTTTTCTACTGGGAAATCTACTGCTAGGTTTTTGGGGGTTCATTTGTGTGTGGCAAGTCCCTTTTTTCGTGCTGCTTTAAAACTTCTGTCTGTGACTTTTGAGAATTGGATTATAATGTGTCTTGGTGTGGACGTCTTTGGGTTTGTCCACGCTCTTTCAGTTCTCTCGGGTTTCTTGAATCTGGGTGTCTGTTTCCTTCTCCATATTTGGGAATTTTTCCTCTTTTACATTACACTTTGTTCTTTCTTATCTTCTGGGACTCCCATAGTGTAGATGTGTGTATATGCTCAGTTCCTCAGTCGTGTCTGACTCTTTCTGACCCATGGAGCCCACCAGGCTCCTTTGTCCATGGGATCTTTCAGGCAAGAATACTGGAGTGGGTTGCCGTTTCCTCCTCGGGTGGATCTTCCCAACTCAGGGGTCAAACCTGTGTGTCCTGCATCTCCTGCATTGCTGGGTGGAATTTTTACCACTGAGCCACATAATCTAGATATTGGTGCTTATAAATACCATAGGCATCCCATTTTTACTTTAGACTTTCTTCACTCTGTTTTATTTGTTGTTGTTGTTATTTTGTTGTTTAGTCACTAAGTCATGTCCAACTCTTTTTCGAGTCTGTGGACTGCAGTCCTCCAGGCTCCTTTGTCCATGCGATTTCCCAGGCAAGAATGGTGGAGTAGGTTGCCATTTCCTTCTCCAGGGAGTCTTCCTGACCCAGGGATCAAACCCATGTCTCCTGCATTGCAGGCGGATTCTTTCCCACTGAGCTACCAGGAAATTTATTTTGACTAGATAATTGCAAGCAACGTGTCTTCAAGTTTGCTTATTCTTTATTCTGCTTGATCAAGGATTGGTGAACCTCTTTAATGAGGTTTTCAGTTTAGTTATTGCATTCTTCAGCTGCAGAACTTCTGTCTGATTCTGTATCTTTGTTGGAATTCTTATTTTCTTCATGCATCATTTTCATAAGCTCTTTGAGCATCTTTATGCCAGTTGTTTTGAACCCTTTGTCAGGTAGTACATGTAACTGTTTCTTTAGGCTTGATTTCTAGAGACTTTCTTTCTTTCCTTGCTTGGATCATGGTGTTTTTTGTTTGTTTTCTTAATTTTCTTTTCATGTTCCTTGTAGTTTTGTGTTGTTACTCACACAATTTAAAAATGGCTACCTCTCCTAATCTTTCTGTACTGTCTTGATACAAGGAAGGAGTTTCACCGTTCACCTCAGCTGGAGATTCTCAGAGCTCTCAAATCTTTTCTGTAGTTGTCTTTTTCACTTGTCTGGGTAGACTCCTGATTAGAAAAATTTTAGGACTTTTTATTTTTTTTTAGGGTGGCAGCTTGCAATCTTTTGCTCCCTCTGGTGTCTGTCTGCTGTACCATGGTTTCTCTGAAGCAGCACAACACACTGAACAAGTCTTTTTGTTCTCAGCGGCCACTCGGCATCTAGCATATGCCAGTTCCCATCAGCACCTGAGTGGAGCTGGATGGAAACCAGTCCCTTGGGCGATCCTCTGAAAAGCCAGTGTTGGATGCATGCTCCACTCTTCTCTTTCCTCATCTGTTGAATTTTTAGTTTTATTAATTCAGCTTTTCGTCTCTACCAGTTCTGAGGTTTTCTCTTAGGTCAGTCTGGCTTTTTAAATATTCTTTTCATCTTTGCTTACTTTTGTGATTTAATCTACATTTTCTTAAACATCTAATACATAGTTACTTACATTCTGTATCTGGATATTCCAGTGTCTCAAGTCCCTGGGGATTTAGTGCTCTTGTTTGTGTCTACTTACTCACTGTGACTTTTTTCTTCTGTATTTGCTGATCTTTGCTGATGAACTCATATTTGCCTGATTTTTGTCTGTGTGAAAGTTGGGAGACTAAATTGAGGATGATTTCCTCTGCAGGGGGTTTGTGTTTGTGATTGCCCCTAATGGGAGCCCCTACTGACCTGGTTACACTTCAGTCTCCTAATAGGGGTCCTGGCTCAATGAGGGTGTTTTAGGTTCAACTCTCCCTCCTTGTAGTGGGTCCAAGGCTTAGTGTTTGACCCTATAGCAATGCTGGCTTTTGTAGTAGCTTTTAGCTGGAATTTGTTTTTTATATATTTGTTTGTTTTGTTTTTTTCTTAGATGTTTCTTTTACCCCATTCAAGCTCAACAATGCATTTTAAAAAGTGTCCTTTATCTTGGAGGACCCACTACAGGATCTTGCCTGTTATACTGCAGAAAGGCTGGAATAAGTTTTTTGAAAATGGGAGTTCAGAAATGTTTATACTCCTATAATATATTACCCTAAACTGTGTGTATCTGAAATACTCATATCTGTATACTTTAAAATGTGGATTCCAAGCTGTTTATAAGTCTTGTAGATAAAAAAAAATCTTAGTAAACTGTGGAAGCCGTTTGTTACAATTATTAAAATAGTTACTTTTCAAGAACAGCTGATTGTCATCAGGTAGGTGTCTCCTAAATTACTTTTATAAAAATTTTTCACATAATTGGTGGATGGATTGAAATGTGGACTTTATAAATAAATAAATGTAACCAGAAATGAGCTGCTTTTATTTGTATGGGGTACTTTTTTAAAGTCCCTGATAGTCACTGAAATTAAATATTGACATAAGCTTAACTTACAATCTGGAGAAGGCAATGGCACCCCACTCCAGTACTCTTGCCTGGAAAATCCCATGGACGGAGGAGCCTGGTAGGGTAGGCTCCATGGTGTTGCTAAGAGTCGGACACGACTGAGCGACTTCACTTTCACTTTTCACTTTCATGCATTGGAGAAGGAAATGGCAACCCACTCCAGTGTTCTTGCCTGGAGAATCCCAGGGACGGGGGAACCTGGTAGGCTACCATCTATGGGGTCACACAGAGTCGGACATGACTGAAGTGACTTAGCATAGCGTAGCATAACTTACAATCAGTCCTTCAGTCTCTGTATCACCAATTGTTAAACCAAAATTTTAAAAATCAGGAAACACGTTTATATTGTATAATATTAGTAATAGTTTATTAATTACTATAAAGTTTGCTCTACACTAAAGTTTTAGTGTATTTCCAAGAACCTTTCACCTGTTTTATGTTATGTTTTTTATGTACAAGTTCTGTTAGTAAAGTAATACATATATAATTTGTGTTGGTATTGTTAAAGTGGTCTGTGCCTAAAGATTTTAAAGATTGAGCACTTGATCTAAATTTTGAAGGCCTTTCTGTATCATAAAGGTTAAGACTACAGTTCCTCTGTGTATAATTTTATCTTCCTAACTCAACTGAAAGTTTTCTGAGTTAGTGATTACTTCCAAATTACTTGTGTATGTTGTATGTTACCTACCATAGTATTTGGCACATGTTTTGGCCCTCAGCATTTTGATAAATCAGGGTTATTTTTTTTTCAAATATAGTGAGTTTACAGACCAGCTGGGGCAACCATTTCAAATTCTCATTCCCTAACCCCTGCTCTCTCTCAGTCCATATTCTTACTCAGTTTCTCTAGGGTAGAGCCCAAGTAATTCTGATACTGATATCTACCACCTAGACTTTGTAAAACACTGAGTTATGATGATGAGGATGATGATGGTTACTGTGTAATAAGTCCCATCTTTTGACTAAAGTGGAAAGAAAATTATCTTTGGTTACTAAAGCAAGTGGGATAAGAGACATGATGAATCAGTCCTTTTGGTAGATGATGACAGCAGTAGAAAATACTGGAATCGTCTTGCTTGAAAATAATAAGGTACAATGTGGTGTTTGTAGGTGGAAGGTGGAAGGAGGGGATAATGAGGAATTTTGTTTTCTTCCTGTCGCCTAGCTTTATGTGGTTAACTATTTGAGAGGGAAGGTGCCAACATCAAGGAGTTACCTGTACAGTGCCTTTGATTGTAGGCTGCCTCTTTCTTCTGAGGAAGTACTAGTTAATATTGTTTTGGCTTCTATGAGTTTAGTTCAGGCTGTAAACAAGTTAGAAGCTGAGAAATAGGCCAAAATCTTAAAGAACTACCTGTAAGGTGTGTAGTGTCAGGTTTATTTTGAAACTTTAAATCATGACTACCTTTCCTTTGGGCTTCCCAGGTAGCGTGATGGTAAAGAATCTGCCTTGCCAGTGCAGGAGATGCAGGAGACACAGGTTTGATCCCTGGGTTGGGATAATCACCCCGAGTAGGAAATGGCAACCCACTCCAGTATTCTTGCCTGGAAATTCCGTGGACAGACGAGCCTGGTGGGCTACAGTCCATGGGGTGGAAAAGAGTTGGACGTGACTGACTGAATGAGCACGCGGTATCAAGTACCTTTCCTTTGGGGACCAACGGTGCTGCTTTCACAGTTTCAGAAGAAGGTTTTCTTTATTTCCTTTACTGTTTATTTCAGCTCAGCTGTAGGTAATCGAGATACAAAGGCAAATGAAACCTGTTCCCTGCTCTGGAGGGACTCAGAGCCTGAAGAGAGAGAGTCATAGAGACAAACTAGTGCAGTAGGAAGTTACAGCTCCTTGTCGTCTGAGTGGTCAGAACATAGACTGAAAGAGGGTGGGGGAAAGCGGGAGGCAGTACTTAAGGAAAGTTAATAGCCTTTGAACAAAGGCTCGAAGGTAAGTCATCCTTTGCTAACAGCCAGCTCTGTGGAAGATTGAGTTGATGGGAGGAAGAGAATATTGGGCTGAAGGAGCATTATGTACGTGGAGTCAGAGGAGGCAAACAGTAGCCCGGAAATGGCCACATTTAGTGAGAGCCCTGCAGCCTTCGTCAGCAGGAAGTGGTCCTGGGGACACTGCTGGCCCTTGGGTGATGCAAGTAAAGGGTCAGCATGATTAGATTTGTATTCTGGGTATGCTGGCGTGTTTTAGAAACATTCCAGTTTTTAAATTGCATGCCCTGCCTTCTCATGGCTCTTGAAAGAGCTTTTAATAGGGGACTTATAAAAAGTTTATAATAGGAGACTTAATTTGGCCTACTGGGAGAAGAGTTTGGTAAAGGAGAAATGCCAGTCCATCTTGGTCCTTGATCAAACTTCAGTTAGGCTCCTTTGAACCTTCTTTTCAACTCAGCCTCCCTGTCTGTCCTATCCTTGCAGAGCCTGCACAGCCCAGTCTCAGCAGAGTTCAGTGACGTCAGTTAAGTGAGAATCCCCAACTCTTGCTATCTGACCACCCTGGTATCTAATCAAGTTTCTTATCCCCTATGTTTGATGTCCAAGTTCTTGACCTGTAAGAATCCTGTTAGGCTAGTTTAGCAAGAATCCCCCTACCCTTGATGTTTCCTTGTAGTAATTTTTTTGCCACTGGCACCCTCCCTGTGCCCCTTGGCTGTAAATCTCCAGATGTCTTTGCTGCATTCAGAGGTGATCTCCCTCCCCTGTTGTAATATCCCTGTACAGTAATCTTCAGTGAACTCTTCCTGCTGTTATAACAAGTATTGAGATAGTTATTTCTTTGACACTAGTTAAGAAAAGACTCACATTTTATAGTGAAATCCCATACACATTTCACTATGGTAGTAGGTATTGAGAATAAGGTTAAAGAATCCCAGAGTCGCCTTAAAAAAATGAGTAGGTCAGAAAGTAGAGCCTCTCTAGACTTA
Source organism: Bos taurus (assembly GCF_002263795.3). Lineage (NCBI taxonomy): Eukaryota > Metazoa > Chordata > Mammalia > Artiodactyla > Bovidae > Bos > Bos taurus. The sequence goes on from NC_037343.1 coordinate 24,040,335, forward strand.
GGGCAGAAGAATAGGGTGATGTAAAGGGCTTAGGACAAGGATTTAGCAAATGCTTGAGGTAGGTAACTCATTATCTGTTCATGACACCCTGTCTTTGTGATTTTTATTAGTAGTGAATAGAGTTGACCTAAAGGGGAACATTGTTTAGCTTCTAATGAGTCACTAGCTAGTTATCTTGGGTAAGTCATTTACCCTTTCTGCTGGCACTCATTGGTATACCAGGAAGATCCCCTGAAGGAGGGTATGGCAACCCATTCCAGTATTCTTGCCTGGGGAATCCCATGGATAGAGGTGGCCTGGTGGGGTTTCCAAGAGCTGGACATGACTTAGCGACTGAGCACACACGTGAATTTTGGTACTTCCTTTTTCACTACAGAAATTATTTGTTGACTGAATAGCACTACTAAGTCATGCCATTGGTCCTTCTGGCCACTCTAGATTCTTTCTGTTTGCTGCTTAAATACCAAAGCTAGAGGGAAATAAGTTCTGTGACAGTGGCCACGTGTTTAAACATGGGGATTGATTCTTCAGTAAGTTCTTAAAGACCAGTGGCCAAAAAACATGCTAAGGAGGAAAGCCTTGAAAAGGTTGCTGCCACCTTGGTTGAGTACTTCCACCTTTTTCTTCTACCTTCCCTTCCTCTCCAGGAGGGGTAGAACCAAGGAGGGAAGAGTGTGTCAGGCAGGAGACAGTGCCCTCTCTTCTGGTGGAGTTGAGTATCACGCCGTGGATTCTCCCTTGTGTGCCCTTAAAGGACAGCCCTTTCACACTGTACTGAGATTTCTTTAAGTCTGTTCTGTATGCAGTGCTACAAACTCCTAGAGACTGAGATCCCCGCTCCCGATTACCGTATCAGTCAGGCAGTGGTGCTGGTATAGTTGGCTTTCAGAACCTTTCAGAATTGTTGCTGTGTCATATTAAATAGCAAGAATATGTCAGCACATAGTCCTGTACACCTAGTAGCTACTTGATGGCACTCTGGAAAATGATGAAGTACTTTAAGAATCTGAGGCGGTGCTCTGTAGATAAGGTATTTGCCTTTTAAATTCTGGTCATTTTAAAAATGAATTTCTGAGGTGTTTTGAAGATTATTTCTCCCTACCCTTCATGTTCATGTTCATAAGTCATCAGTTAAAATTTTGCTATAATTTAAAAGGTTTATTCAGAAAGTGTATTGACATTTAAGTTGATATGATTATTAGCTTATTATATTCAGGAAAATTATGGAATTTTGTTAGCTTAGTAAATATATCTAAACTGAAAGTCTTAGACTAAAGCATTGACTACTGGAGTATTTTAATGTTTTAAAGAACAAACATCCATTGTCATTTCTGACATGAGTTTGCTGTATGATTTTTGTACTTGGGGGACTTGAAAGAACTAGGAAGTTTCTAAAACAGTATACTGTATTTTTAGATATAATTTAGGCCCATGTTTTCTTGTATCCCCTGGTGATTCAGTTGTGTCAGCTTGTAAGGTCTTCTGGCAAGTTATAGTGAAAACCCTCCCAGGGGAGTGTCCTGGGGTTTAGGGGAGTGTCTCAGGGAGGAGTGTCTCTGGAAATAAGACACAGGCCAGGCCAACACCCCCCGCCCCACTCCCAACCGCCCCCCCCCCCGCCCCCATCCACCTTCTGAAGAGGGGGAAATCACCCTCTGTATACCCCAGCTCAGATACAAAAGCAATGTCATTCCAGAATTTAGGGCATATTCAAATCCAAGCTTTGCCATTTACTAGCTCTGTGACCTTGGGAAGACACTTCATTTCTTTATGTTTCAGTTTCTTTATCTGTAAAATAGAATAACAATAGTGACCATCTTCTAGGGTTGTTGTGAGGTTTAAATGATTGGATGTATATCATGCCCTTAGAACAGTGCCAAGCATTTAGTAGAAGCTGTGTAATGTAGCTGCTACCACCACCACCATTACTACTACTACTATTACATTTAGGTAAAGGAAGTGAGTATGCCAAAGTTTTAAGTGCTTACCTTAACTACTGGATTATACATGATTTCAACTAGAATTTCTGTATTTTAGGTCATGGATTTATTCCTTTTTATACCAAAAAAGTAATAATTGTGGTAAATTTTAATACATTAAATTTACAGTGTGAAGGATAACGTTCTGGCTCATTGAAATGCTTCTATTAAGTATAAGAAAGCCAGATGGAAGTCTGAATTATGTGCAGGTAGCTGGTAAACAAGGAATTGGAGCAGGGCACAGAGAAGGATAGGCGTGTGCTGACATCAGTGTTCTCAGTGGCAGTGGACACACCTGTGATACGTGTAATGCTTAAGAGCATACATTCTGTAGACAAGACATCCTTGGGGTGGCTTATCTCCAGCTTAGTCATTTATAAGGTGTTGCATGGCATCACCAACTCGGTGGACTTGAGTTTGAGCAAAATCTGGGAGATAGTGAAGGACAGGGAAGCCTGGCGTGCTGCAGTCCATGGAGTTGCAGAGTCGGACATGACTTAGCGACTGAACAACAAAGGTGTATAATATTAGGCATATTTCCTTATCTGTAAAATGAATAAAATGCTTATCTGTTGATTAGATTGTCAGGTTTAAGTTATTAGATACACATTACATACTTGGCAATAGTTAGGTGTTCAGTAATGGTACCAAAGAAACAAAACCAAGGTGACAAGAAGAGTCACAGTTGCTCATCAGGATGTATTCTTTCTTCTACCCCACAGTGTTGAAGATACACAATTAAACTTACTGGTGTTTGGGCTTCCCTTTTTCCCATGCTTACCATTTTCTTCATGTCAATCCACTCATTCTGCAGACTGAGTGCAAATATCCTCACATTGCTTACTGCTTTAAACATGCTAATGGAATCTCTCTTTTGAGACTGCATTGATTTTACTGAACCCAAATTTAAAGGCAGGTTTTAAGTCAGGCATTTACAAGTTGAAGATAATTTTGATGGTGACATCATGTATGCTGGAATATAATGTTCTTCCATTGTCTTTTTTGAATTGTGATACTTATATTTTGGCCCTTAGAAATGATGGGTAATGGCTTGATGAGCAAGATTTTGGTGAAGTTCTGAGTTCTTCTTCTCATTCTGTATTGTCTTCCTTCTCTTTTAAGGAAATAACATTTATCTTTCTAAAAGTAATGCTTGATAGCTATTTTCTCTTCAGAGGAATTAATTTCACCTTTGTGAAGTTTACATAATAGTGACTTAAATTAAGGAATATATGTCCATGTTTGACTGCCTTTCACAAGTAAGACTATGCCAATCTTACCTATATTATTACATCTGAATTCAATCTGGGAAGCAGGATCCTATGAATGATACAGATTAAGGCTTTTGCTGCTACTGCTGCTGCTAAGTCACTTTAGTCATGTCCGACTCTGTGCGACCCCATGGACTGCAGCCCACCAGGCTCCCCCGTCCCTGGGATTCTCCAGACAAGAACACTGGAGTGGGTTGTCATTTCCTTCTCCAATGCAGGAAAGTGAAAAGTGAGAGTGAAGTCGCTCAGTCGTGTCCAACTCTTAGCGACCCCATGGACTGCAGCCCACCAGGCTCCTCTGTCCATGGGATTTTCCAGGCAAGAGTACTGGAATGGGTTGCCATTGTCTTCTCCAAGGCTTTTGCTATGGCATTAAAATTACGGAGTTGTGGGAACTGGCTAAGTGTTTTATATATGGTTGCTGCTTTGGAGTCTGGTATTAAGAGGCTGAAATTACAAGGCTTTCCAGTCAGGAAGGAAAGACGAATGTGAAAGTAGGGGAGAACAAGACATGTTGGCGTCTCTGAGGACAGACTGGAGCTTGTGTGTCTCTCACTGCCTTCCAGCCTCTAAGGAGGGTGGCCTGCAGGGAGCTGGCACCCTTCATGTAGAGCTGCACAGCCACCTGGCTCAGTACTCAGAGCAGCTGAAGAGCGTGGTCCTGGGGCTGAAGGAGCTTCGAAAGCCTGGCTGCTGTTCCATGCCCACAGGCAGGCCAGCAGATTCTCTCACAGCTGTGTCTGGCCCTACAGGGACCTTCAGAGCAAATAAATGTGCCAGTACTAACCCAGATCATGGCTCAGTGCGTAAAGAATCCGCCTGCAATGCAGGACATACAGGAGACGTGAGTTTGATCCCTAGGTTGGGAAGATCCCCTGGAGAAGGAAATGGCAACCCACTCCGGTATTCTTGCCTGGGAAATCCCATGGACAGAGGAGCCAGGTGGGCTAACGGTTATAAAGAGTCGGACATGACTTAGCAACTAAACACTAGGAACACTAACCCAGGACCATAGAGGGAAGGGAAATATAACTCTAACCTAGCTAAGTTCACATACCAGAAGCCACCACAGCCTGTCCCATGTCACCTTGGACATCCCTTTTAAGTATGGGATGTGGCCACACCAATCTTAGCCATACTTAACTTCCAAATAAAGTGAAAGTGAAGTCACTCAGCTGTGTCAGACTCTTTGCGACCCCATGGACTATAGCCTACCAGGCTCCTCCCTCCACGGGATTCTCCAGGCAAGAGTATTGGAGTGGATTGCCATTTCCTTCTCCAGGGGATCTTCCCGACCCAGGGATTGAACCCCGGTCTCCCACATTCCAGGCAGACGCTTTAACCTCTGAGCCACCAGGGAAGCCAAGATAGTAGCAAATTATGCTTTTGCCTAATATGACACAGCTCTCATAGGTAGACCAAAACATGTTAACCCTCTCTTTAAAAGAAGATAGACATGAAGTATCTTTATCCCTCTTTGGGTAGTGTTCACTTCTCTTCTGAGTCACATTCTCCTTTTATACCTTGTAACTTCAGTATTCATATAAAAAGCTAGGGGAATGGGGAAGGGGAATAAAAAGGAAGAAATAATTGGTTGATATATAGGCAGATATATTTATAGTAAAATAAGGAAGAAATATTCATAAGTATTACAGTCCTTGTTTTATAGCTAGTCACGTGGAGATAGGTGGTGTTTATAATTACTTTCTTCTACTACTAATTCCATATTCCCTTTGCCCTCAGTAAACACTTCAGTTGATTACAATTTCTTGCCTGGTGAGGTAACCCAGGACTTCATTTCTGAAGAGTCTGGGCCATCAGAAGCCTTACTTGTATTGGGTTATTGTAATTTTCCATTGACTTAATCTCAGGACATGAGAGTAATAAGAGGTGCCCCAGAGGAGCTTCTGCATTTGGATATACTCCTCTTCAAGCCTTTGCATAATAGCAACCCAGTTTCCCCTTGGTAGTCAGGATCAGTCGCCCTAGCTAGTATAATAACCTTCTTTGCCTACTGATTCACTGCCACGAAGCAGTCTCAACTTGCAGTTTAATGGACCATTACTATGACATCTGGTGGAAGCATTCCTCCCTTAGGTGCTAAGACTTCTCTGGTAGCAGAACCCAAAGTTGTAGAGACAAGAAAGAAAGAAATTCACAGGTGGATCACTAAGGGTAATTGAAAGAAGAGCTCCTCTCATTTCTGTCTCTTGATTCCTGGACCTGTGAATTCTGACTATGGAGTAAATAGCACCATATAATAGTCACTGATTCAGAGTACATATTGCATCCTGGAAGATGTTACCCTAGCTCTGCAGAGTGTCACCCATCTGGCATCATAACAGAATCTTTAAAAAAGGCCATTCCACTGGTTTATCAAGCCAGCTGCTTCAGGATATTGGGAACATAATAAGACCAGTGAATTCTTCAAACTTGAGCCCACTGTCTTGCTTCATTTGCTATAAAACAAGTTCTTTGCTTAGAAGCAGTGCTGTGTGGAATATACCATGATGGCAAAAAATAGATTCTGTAAACCTCCTCATGGAGGTTTTAGCATAAGCATTATGGACAAGAAAGGCAAATTCGTATCTACAACAAATATTTATTTTAGTGAGAGCAAAGCACTGCCCCCTTCTATGATGAAAGTATAATCGTATAGTATATGATAATCAGCCATATAATCAACCTGCTACCAGGCTACCTGTACTTGATCCTTCTGGGAATTGTGGTGTCGTTTGAGGACCTCAGTGTTATTCTTTGCACTTGGCAGATTAGCCTTGGTGAATGTTAGTCTGTGTTGCCAGGAAGATGGTTGACTAGAGAAAGAGGCTGACTGATACCAATCACATGAGTAATCCTTGGTGAGCTTTCACATGGTACAACTCTCCACATGCTGTGCTCATTTAGGGGTATCTATTAGCATACTTCTTCCTTGTCATTAATTTTCAAATCATGTTCCTTCCAGGTCCTTGATTATTCAGCCAAACAACGAGCACCAGTGTGCGAATCTCTGTAGAATCTACACACTCTCTTTCTAGGCAGAGGAAGCAACCAGGTTCCCTGCTTAAAGTTCCACCCATGGGGAATTTTCTTTTTGCTACTCTTCCTTTAGTGCCATCACAAAGTGGCTATAGTGCTACAGCTGTCCACTTTTGGGTGGTACCAGAATATTGTGCAGAAATGAGTGTGAACTGAATGTGGATTTATTTTTCTTCCTCTATCAAGTGGCCATAGGAAGTGTCCCGTGAGGCCATAGGTGTGGGTTTAGAATAAATATAGAGAATAAGCAGGGAATCCGGAGTATGGGCCAGGGACACTTCAGCTATGTGGATGCAGCTTGTGTATTCAGTATCCGCTCAAGCCTTATTTAATATACACTACTTCCATCTAATAGTGGAATGTTGCTGTACATGCCCAAATTTTCGGCTTGATGAGTTGGACAATACCCAAGTCATAATGGGAAGCTCATGTTGAATGATCAACTATTCAGTCTCTCCTGGGGCCCAGTATCAAGTCAGAAGCAGTTTCCCCCAAAGAGAATAGTTACTTGCAGAGTGTGGCATAGTTTTGCTTCAAAGTCTTGAAAGTCTGCACCGTGATTCACATGTAGGGGCCTGCCAAACACTCAGTACTTGACCTCTCTTGGTCACAGATGCTTCTTGTACTGGTGAGTCTTCTGAGTTCCAGTGGCAGGGCAGGTTGACAACAGCCTTATATCTCCTACAAAGTCCTGCTTTTCTGGCCCCAGTACACAACTGGCAAGCTTTTGGACTGCCTGTAATGAAAATGAAGTATATGTGTTGCCTTCATTCCATGTCCATGGCTTCCCTTTCTTAAAAATTGGGGAGGCCAGGTGCAGCAATTTGTTCTTTACTCTGAAGAAGGTATCTCGACACATCCCAGATGATTAAACTGTTAGAAGTTTCACCGAGGAGACAGGCCCTTGGATTTTTGTGGAATTTATTTTCTCTGGCTTACACATACCTTAATCAAAGTATCAGAGTAGTTAATTCCTGCTTACCAGATCCAGTCAGCATGACGTCATCCATGTAACAGACCAGTGAGATATCCTTTGGAAAGAAAGATAAGGTCCCTATGGACTAGATCAGTGATTCTCAATTGTGGGCAGTTGGCAGAGGACATTCAGCCATGCCTGCAGACATTTTTGGTTGTCATAAGTGTGTGTGTGTGTGTGTGTGTATGTGGCGGGGGGAGCTGCTAGTCCTCTAGTGAGTAGAGACCCAGGGATGCTGTTAAGCGTCCTGTGATGCACAGGACAGTCCCCTACAGCAAAGAATGATCTGGCCCCAAATGTCTGTAGTGCCAAGATTGAGAAAGTGTGGACTAGATTACGAGATAAGGCTGGAGGTTTGAAATATCTCCAAAGTAGCATAGTGAATGGAGCAACAAGCTGCTTCAAATATTCTAAGATGTATAGAGAAAAAAAGCATTCATCAGCTCAGTAGCTGCACACTCAGTACCAGAGGGTATGTTGATTTGATTCAGCAGGGAAATCACTTCTAGAATAGTGATTGGAATTGGAACTACCAACCAATTAAGTTTTGATAACTTAGTCATTTTTCAGAATGTATCCGTGTTTTGCTGAGACCAAATAACTGAGTTGAACGAAGATGGGGTGGGAATGGATGTGTTGGGGGATTACTATCCCTGCATCTCTGTGCTGTCACTAATCTCTGCAGTCCCTCAAGGAGCCAGGATTGCTTTGGTTTACTGTGTTGGTAAGACTGCATAATTCTAATAATTTCCACTTGCCCTTCCTCAGACTAATGGCCCTCATATTAATTCACAGGCCTGGGAGCCAGTGTTTAGGTTCTGGCAGGTGCTGAGTTTGTGTATTCCAACTGTGTATCCCAGAAGTGGGGAAATAACCACAGGACCCATCTGGGGACCCGGTTCTTCTGTGAAGTGAGCCCAGTTCTAAAGGTCATTGATCATCTGATTTCCTTAAGCCCCAGCTCTGACTGGTAGAACATGGTGGAGTTTTAGGTTTTGAGGAGTTATTGTTAATTTGGAGACAGTTTGTATTTTTTTTTTTTTTAACTCCACATCATCAGTTCATAGTCATACTAGTAAACTAGCTGTGTCATACTGACACAGCTCCATTTGGGGGAAAGCTAGGAGGAGGATTTACAGTATGCATTTGGGGATAAGTAATATTGTCTTTCTTGTAGACCTATCTTTCTCTTCATTCGAGGGGCTTTAGGTCTTGAAAGTACTCAAGTCTGGGAATTGTTTGAAAGCTGTAACTATATTTTAATTCAAGTCACAATGTGAGCTACAAAAGCACCTGACTTAGAACCAAAATGTAACACTTTGGCTTTACAAATCTTGTACAAGTTTCTCATGGCCAATAATAACTCAGAAACATGGAGGGAAGGGAATTTGTGGGAAACATCACAGCTTAGTTAAAATGATGGTACAAAACCACCACAAGTTGAGTACAGAAAAGTTGTTATTACTGATATTGACCTTGGGCTGATGTATGTTGCTTGCACATAGTGATATCTATTGTTGCCTCAGTTTATTTACCTATTTGGAATAGCTGACATCAGAGCTATTGAGGGTGGCTGTGTACAAGTCCAGAGGTACCATTGACATGGACTGGAATATGAAAGTTGTGCCCTGACTTTGTGCAGCTCAGCACCCTGGCCAGGGTTAGTGTGTGGCTTTGTGTGTGACCGACAAAGCTTCTGATGGTTTGAGCTTTTTTTGATCAGAATGTTAATTGGTGATAGCTTTTGATAGATTGTGGCTTTTGATGACTATACTTGCAAGGAAGTGAGAGTATGCAGTTTATTTAGAAAACCCATAAGAGATGTTTTACTCTATAAATTTTGGACAGTATTCAGAATGGTAGCTTTGGCAAGTGAGATGCTTCTGAAAAAGTTTCCCCCCTTCTAAAACATGGCTGAAAATCTAAATATTTTAGTATATGTTTACTTAGAACAATTTGGTATGTATATTCAATATTCAACTTTGTGGTGTGTTTTAGCTCTCATTAGTGAATAAGCATCTAATGATCAAGTGAAAACCAGGCATTTAAGTTATAGTTAAGTAAAAGGATGATGGGTAGTTGTTTAAGTTAATATCTGCAAACACAAATACACAGATTTTTGGGGGTAGAGTTTAGTGAATTTTGATAAACGTATAAACCAGCTCAATCAAGATAAAGAACATTTCCATTATTCCAGAAATTTCACTTCAGCTTTTTTCTAATCAGCACACTCTCCTCTTTATTACTATAGATTTGGTTTGCCTGTTCCAGAACTTAAGTGAATCAAACAGTGATTCTTTTTTTGTTCCCCAGGTTTCCTTATTTCATTCGTTTGTCTGTGAGATTTATCCATGTTGTGTGCATATCAGCCAGTAATTCCTTTTCATTGCAGAATAGTATTCTTTGGTGTAAAACTACCACTATGTGTTCATCCGTTCCACTACTGACAAGCATTTGGATTGTTTCCACGTGGGCTTATTAAAAACAAAGCTCTTATGAGCTGTCTTGTACATATCTTTTTTTAACTTATATTTTTATTTCTTCTGGGGGAAAACATAGGATTGGAATTGTTAAATTGTAGCAAAGGTATATTTTTAACTTTTTAAGAAATTGACAAGATATTTTCCAAAATGATTGTACCATTTTACACTCTTACCAGCAATGTGTGAGTTCTGATGATTTTTCACCAACATTTGATGTTGTCAGTCATTTTTATTTTAGGCATTCTGGTGGATGTTTAATAGAATCTCCTTATGATTTTCAATTTACAATTCATTATAATAATTATGTATACTTTTTTAGTGTTCTTATTGTCCATTTGTATATTTTTTTTATGATGTGTGTGTACAAGTCTTTTGATTATTTAAAAAATTGGGTCAATTGTGTTTTTGTTTTGATTTATAGGAGTTTTTAAAAAATAATGTATTCTGTAGAAGTTCTTTGTCAGAAAATATGTCTAAAATTCAAAGGGGAACTGTTGGAGATAAAAGTTTGGGAGTCATGTGGTATAGCTAATATTGAAAGTCACAGGACAGTAAATTCGCCTAGGGAAAATGTGTAGAAAGTGAAGAAAGAAAGTGTTAGTCTCTCAGTTGTGTCTGACTCTTTGTGACCCCATGGACTGTAGCCCACCAGGCTCCTCTGTCCATGGAATTCTCCAGGCAAGTATACTGGGGTTAGGTTGCCATTTCTTCTTCCAGGGGATTTTCTGAAGCCACATCTCCTTCATTGCAAGCAGATTCTTTACCATCTGAGCTACCAAAGAAGCCCATAAACGTGCATACGGGGAGTACCAATACTCTGGTAGAAGGAATTGACATGGTTCCTTCCTTCTTGCTACAAAAACATGAATTGGCTTAAATATAACTTTTTAAGTATATTTACTACTGAGCTTTAAAGGAGGAAGGAATGAAAATAAAAGCCAAAAGGAAAGCACAAATTGACAGCATGACAGCCCTTAATGTGTACACATTGTGAAATGTGATTCCAGCACCTTTATATGGATAGGAGATAGAACACAAACAAAGAAAGTCACCAAATCACAAGGGAAGAAACAAAATAGTTTTTGTTTAGTAAATGAACTAATATATAAACAAACTGCTGTTTGTTTTTGAATAGTAAATGAACAGATAAAATCTACACAAACAATTGGAAAACAAGTTAAAAGATGGCACATATTTGTTACTAATTACTTTAAATGTTACTGGATTAAGTGCTCCAAACAAAAGGCATAGGGTGACTGATTGGATGAAAAAACAATAAACTTCAATATGCTTCCTACAAGTGATCTACTTTAGGCCAAATACATATACAGGCTGAAAGTGATGGGATGAAAAATGTTATTTCATGCAAATAGAATTGACAAGAAAGCAGGGATAGCAATGCTCGTATCAGACAAAATAGACTTTTAAAAAAAAGGCTATAACAAAAGACAGAGAAGGCCTTTATATAATGATAAAGGAGTCAATACAAGAAGAGGATATTACACTTACTAACATATATGCACCCAGTACATAAGCACCTAAATATATAAAGCAAATACTAACAGACATAAAAGGAAAAGCTGACAATAATACAATAATAGTGAGACTTCGACATCCCACTTACACCAAGGGAGAGATCATCCAGGCAGAAAACTGGTAGGAAACGGTGATCTTAAATGATACAGTGGACCAGTTGGACTTGATAGATATCTGTAGGATATAACATCCCAAATCAGCAGAATATAAATTCTTTTCAAGTGCACATGGATGAGTTCTCTAGGGTAGATCACATGCTAGGCCACAAAGCAAATCTCAACAAATTTAAGAGGATAGAAATTAGATGAAGCATTTTTTCCAACCACAGCAGGATGAAACCACAAATCAATTGCAGTTAAAGGAAAATGAGAGAAGCACAAACACATGGAGACTGAACAGCATGTTACTAAAAAGGTAAAAAAGAAATCAGGAAGGAAGTCAGAAATATCTCAAGATAAATGACTTGACTTGAAGACACAGCACTCCAAATCTGTGGGATACAGCAAAAGCAATTCTAAGAGGGAAATTTATAGTGATATAGGTCTTCCTAAAAAAAAACAAGAAAAAAATCCCAAATGACCTAAACTCCTACCTAAAAGAATTAGAAAAAGAAGAATTAAACAAAACCCAAAGTCAGCAGAAAGGAGGCAATAATAAATCAAAGAGGAAAAAAAGTTAGGTAGAGGTTAAAAAAAAAAAACAACCAGGAAACATCAGTGAAACCAAGAGTTGATTTTTTGAAAAGATAAACAAAATTGATAAACCTTTAGCCAGGCTAATCAAGAATGAAAGATAGGGGACCCAAGTAAACATAATAAGAAATAAGAGAGGAAAGCTAACAACTGATGCCACAGAGATACAAAATATTGTTAAGAGAATACTATGAACAGTTATATGCCAATAAGTTGGACAACCTAGAAGAAATGTACATGTTTCTAGAAACTACAGCTTGCCAAGACTGAATCAAGAAGAAACAGACAATTTGAAGAGAATGATCACTACTAGTAAAATAGAATTTGTAGTTAAAAAAAAAAAAAAAAAAACTACCAGCTAACTAAGGTCCATGTCTGGATGGCTTCACTGGAAAATTCTCCCAAATGTATAAAGAGTTAATACCAATCCTTCTCAAAATATTCCAAAATCACTGCAGAAGAGGAAATACTCCCAAATTGATTTTATGAGACCACCATTACCTGATACCAAAACCAGACAAAAACACTACAAAAAAAGAAAATTATAGGCCATTGATATAAAAAATACATAATATTAGTTCACCAATGTACAAAAAAAGTATCATATGCCATGATCTAGGTGGCTTTACTCCAGAGATGCAAGGATAGTTCAATATTTGCAAGTCATAAGTGTAATACACCATTAACAAAAGGAATGGTAAAAAGCTACATGATCCTCTCAATAGATGCAGAAAAACCATTTGACAAAATTCAGCATCCATTTATGATAAAAAAAAAAAAAAACAACTCGCATCAAAGTGGGTATAGAGGGGACATATCTCAACGTAATAAAGGTCATAGCCAATGTCATACTCAACAGTGAAAAGCTGAAAGCCTTTCCTCTAAATTCAGGAACAAGATGGGGATGCTCACTCTTGCCAGTTCTATTTAAATGGTAGAACTCGCTACAGCAGTCACATTAGGAAAAAAAAAAAGGTTGGAAAGAAGTAAAATTCACTATTTGCAATGATATGATAACTATATATAGGAAACTCTAAAGTATCTACCCTAAAACTATTAGAACTAATAAGTGAATTCAGCAAAGTTGAAGGATGCAATATTGATATACAGAAATATGCTGCTTTTCTATACATTAATAGCAAGCTATCAAAGAGAGAAAGTAGAGAGCAATCCTGCTTAAAAATCGCATCAAAAAGAATAAAATACCTAGGAGATAATAAGCTTAACCAAGGAGATGAAAGACCTGTCTTCTAGGAAGTATGAAACATTCATAAAGGTAATTGAAGATGATACAAACAAGTGGAAAGAAAGCCCATGCTTTTGAATTATAAGAATTAATATTGTTAAAATGACCACACTACTCAAAGCAATTTTCAAATTTAATGCAGTCTCTGTAAAAGTACCCATGACATTTTTCACAGAACTAAACAGATAATCCTAGAATTCATATGGAACCACAAAGACCATGAATTGCTAAAGCAGTCTTGAGAAGAAAGAGCAAAGTTGGAGGTACCGCCCTTTCAGATTTCAGACTATACTATAAAGCTACAGTAATCAAAACAGCTTGGTACTGGCACAAAACCAGACTTAGAGATCAATGGAACTAAACCCATACACATATGTTAATCTATGACAGTTAATATATGACAAAGGAGACAAGAATATACAATGGCAAAAATGGAATCTCTTCAATAAGTGGTGCAGGGAGTACAGGACAGCTACATGTGAAAGATCAGAACATCACCTCCCACTCTATATAAAAGTAAACTCAAAATGGATTAAAGACCTAACTGTGCAACCTGAAACTGTAAAGCTCCTAGAGGAAAACATAGTAACAGCACTCTCTGACATAAATTATAGCAATTTTATTTGGATTTGGCTCCCAAAGGAAAAGAAAACCAAAAGTAAACAAATGAGGCCTAATTAAACTTAAGAGTTTTGCATAACAAAGGAAACCACCAATAAAAAGGACAGTCTGTTGGATGGGAAAAAATATTTGCTCTTGATATGGCTGATAGGTCAAAATATATAAATAGCTCATACAACTCAATATCTCAAAAGCAAACCAATTATAAAATGGGCAAAAGATCTGAATAGACATTTTTCCAAAGAAGAATACACATGGCTAACAGGCACATGAAAAGATGTTTAACATTGCTAATTGTTAGAGTAATGCAAATCAAAACAATGAATTATCACCTCACCTCACACCTGTCAGAGTGATTTTCATCAAAAAGCCAACAAATAATAAATGTTGGAGAGGATGTAGAGAAAAGAAAACCTTTGTACACTTAATGGTGGGAATGTAAATTGATGTAGCCACTTTGGAACAGTATGGAGATTAGTCAAAAAAACTAAAAATAGAGCTACAGTATGACCCAGTAATTCCATTCCTGTATGTATATCCAGAAAAAAAGAAAACACTAATTCAAAAAGAGACATATACACCAGTGTTCATAGCAGCACTATTTACAGTAGCCAAGATATAGAAGTAACCTTAGTTAGTGTCCATCAAGAGATGACTGAATAAAGAAAATGTAGCATATATGTAGTCAGTGTTACTCAGCCTTAAAAAAGAAGGAAATTCTGTTTGCAACAGCATGGTTAGACCTTGAGAATATTACAGTTAGTGAAATAAGTCAAACAGACAAAGACAAGTACTATGTGATGTCACTTATATATGAAATCTAAAATATGATACAAACACATATATTTAGGAAAACAGAAATAGACTCTCAGAAAACGAACTAGTGGTTACTGGAGGGGAGAGGGAAGGGGGAGGGGCAAATTAGGAGTAGGGGGTTATAAGGTACAAGCTACTACGTATAAAATAGATAAGCAACAAGGATATATTGTATAGTGCAGGGATTTATAGCTATTATGTTGTAATAACTTTTAATGGAGTGTAATGTGTAAAAATACTGAATCACTTTGCTGTACACCTGAAACTATATAATATTGTAAATCAGCTAAACTTCAGTTTAAAAAAGCAGCAAAATATACCTAATTGAAAATAGCCTTGAAGACTCATATATACATCTGAGGAGATGATTTAGAGTGAAACATGAAGAAATGGACATTGAGAGTACTGAAGAGTGATTAACAAATATGGAGCATAGAATGAAAAAGTACACTGTACCTTTAATAGACACTTGAGAAGGAGATAAGGAAATCCTTGAGAAGCTGTTTTTGAAACGATGATGGTTGAGAGTGATCCACAGTTGAGGACATAACGTGTCTTTAGATTGGTACACACTGAATACCTAGCAGAATAGAGAAATCCATACCCAGTGGAACTGCTAACTCAAAATAGAGAATCTGAATAGCAGTCAAGAGGAAACATGATTTCTGAAGTTGTTACTTAGATGAACAGTAAGTTTTTCATCAGCAGTGAAGTGAAGTCGCTCAGTCATATCTGACTCTTTGCTACCCCATGGACTGTAGCCTACCAGGCTTCTCTGTCCATGGGATTCTCCAGGCAAGAATACTGGAGTGGGTTACCATTTCCTTCTCCAGGGGATCTTCCCGACCCAGGGATCGAACCAGGTCTCCCGCATTGGGGGCAGACGCTTTAACCTCTGAGCCACCTGGGAAATATATAATATTGATATAATCTCTTTAATATGACAGAATAATCATAAACCACAAATTATCTTCTTAGACAGTCCTTTAAGAGCAAGGACAAAATAAAGGTATTTTCAGACAAATAAAGACAGATTTTTCTACCCATAATATTTTGACTGGCACAAAACCCGACGTAGAGATAAATGGAACAGACTAGAGCCCCCCAGAAATAAACCCATGCTTGTATGTTAATCTATGACAGTTAATCTGTGACAAAGGAGACAAGAATATTCAATGGCGAAAATGGAATCTCTTCAATAAGTGGTGCTGGGAATACTGGACAGCTACATGAAAAAGAACATCACCTCCTACTCTATATAAAAATAAACTAAAAATGGGGTAAAGACCTAATTGTATGACCTGAAATTATAAAACTCCTAGAAAAGAACATAGGCACAGCACAGCACTCAGTACAAGAAGAGGATGTTACACTTACTAATGTATATGCACCCAGTACACAAGCACCTAAATATATAAAGCAAATACTAACAGACATAAAGGGGAAAACTAACAATAATACAATAATAGTGAGACTTTAACATCACACATACATCAAGGGGGAGAGATCATCCAGGCAGAAAACTGGTAGGAAAACAGTGATCTTAAATGACACAGTGGACCAGTTGGACTTGATAGATATCTACAGGATATAACATCCCAGATCAGCAGAATACAGATTCTTTTCAAGTGCACATGGATGAGTTCTCTAGGGTAGATCACACACTAGTCCACAAAGCATATCTCAACAGATTTAACAGAAGTATGTTGTCTTTCTCAGCAAATGTAAGAAATTACAATAAGCAAACAATTTCAGGTTGATCAATACAAATATGGACTATAACACAAACAAAGGGTAATTGTTTATTTTAGGATGCTGGGAAAAAATGAACAAAAATGCTAGATAAGAATAACGGGAAATTGGAGTGAAAACTTCTGAGACCTTGGTTTACTGGGGAGGAGGATGTAAAATGGATTATTTAAAAATTTAAGGCATATTGTGCATTTTAAATTTTAAATAAAAGAAATGGAATGTATACTAGCTTGTAGTGGGAAGGAAAATTAAACTAAATCCAGTAGAAGAAAGAAAAAGAAAAAAATCGATAGAATGATCATAGGATAGATATAAGGGGATTAAGCTCCCCATTTAAAATATATATATAGTTTTTTCTCTTCTTATATAAAAAATAATAAAATCTAACTCCAGCAATTAAAAAGTGAAAAATTTTAAAGTTTAATGTGAATAAAATGTTGAAAAAGGTAATTAAACTGGCAAATTAAAGACGAACCTCATGGTTCAAATGGTAAATAATCCACCTACAATGCAGGAGACATAGATTTGATCCCTGGGTCAGGAAGATCCCCTGGAGAAGGGAATGGCTACCCACTCCAGTATTCTTGCCTGGAGAATTCCATGGACAGAGAAGCCTGACAGTATACAGCTCATGGGGTCTCAAGAGTCCAACATGACAGTGACTGAGCATGCCTGCATGAGCATAGGCTCCTCTCAACTGGAAGCGATGTTGGCTTCTCTGTTAAGAATAATAAGTAAATAATAAAATAAGTAAAATTAAAAAATAAAGATAAGGAATATTGGAACAAGTAAAATAAGTTTTATTCAGTGGACATGTACAGAATGTATACTCAAAACACAATATCCTGTTTTTGAACGTATTGCTGGACTGGAAGAAACACAAGCTGGAATCAAGATTGCCAGGAGAAATATCAATAACCTCAGATATGCAGATGACACCACCCTTATGGCAGAAAGTGAAGAGGAACTAAAAATTAGCCTCTTGGTGAAAGTGAAAGTGGAGAGTGAAAAAGTTGGCTTAAAGCTCAACATTCAGAAAACGAAGATCATGGCATCCGGTCCCATCACTTCATGGGAAATAGATGGGGAAACAGTGGAAACAGTGTCAGACTTTATTTTTCTGGGCTCCAAAATCACTGCAGATGGTGACTGCAGCTGTGAAATTAAAATACGCTTACTCCTTGGAAAGAAAGTTATGACCAATCTAGATAGCATATTCAAAAGCAGAGACATTACTTTGCCAACAAAGGTCCGTCTAGGCAAGGCTATGGTTTTTTCTGTGGTCATGTATGGATGTGAGAGTTGGACTGTGAAGAAGGCTGAGCCCTGAAGAATTGATGCTTTTAAAGTGTGGTATTGGAGAAGACCTTGCGAGTCCCTTGGACTGCAAGGAGATCCAACCAGTCCATTCTGAAAGAGATCAGCCCTGGGATTTCTTTGGAAGGAATGATGCTAAAGCTGAAACTCCAGTACTTTGGCCACCTCATGCGAAGAGCTGACTCATTGGAAAAGACTCTGATGCTGGGAGGAATTGGGGGCAGGAGGAGAACGGGACGACAGAGGATGAGATGGCTGGATGGCATCACTGACTGGATGGACATGAGTCTGAGTGAACTCCAGGAGTTGGTGATGGACAGGGAGGCCTGGCGTGCTGCGATTCACGGGGTCGCAGAGTCAGACATGACTGAGCGACTGAACTGAACTGAGAGTAGTTCAGCTAAAGTACAGTTAAGATGTAAATTTGCTGCTCTGAATACACATAATAGAAAACAAGGGACTAAGAATTAATTAGGAGAAAAACCCCGATGTAAGTTGAATTTTACAACTTAAATTTAACAGGTAAACATAAGGAACGTAGAAGGAAGAAAATAATGAAAATTACAGCAGGTGATCAGATCAGATCAGTCGCTCAGTCATGTCCGACTCTTTGCAACCCCATGAATCACAGCATGTAAGGAAATGGAAAAACAAAAACAGGAAACATCAGTGACACCAAAAGCTGGTTCTTTGAAAAGATGAATAGAATATGTTTAGGACAGGGCCGTGGTACATGAGAAGAGGAACAAAGGGCACTGAAGTAACTGTTAGTAGGCTAGGCAGAAAATCTGGAATTGTGTTGCAGAAGCCAAGAGAATAAAGAAAGAGCAGGCAGCTGTGTCAAATGCAGCTGTTGGGTTTTTCGACATAGAAGTAACTAGTACCATTGACAAAACTAGTCCCAGTGAAATGGTGGAGACAATTCTGCTTGGAGTGGGTTGAAGCAAAGATTGGGAAGTGACAACAGTAATTTACCAGCCGTCACAAAAGCTTCTTTTGATAACTATTTTCATGTGTAGAGAGGGCTTCCTTGGTGGCTCAGATAGTGAAGAGCCTCCCTGTAATGCAAGAGATCTGGGTTTGACCCCTGGGTCACAAAGATCCCCGAGAGAAGGGAATGACTACCCGCTCTAGTATTCTTGATGGAGAATTCCATGGACAGAGGACCCTGATGGCTACAGTCCATGGGATTGCAAAGAGTCAGACACAGCTGAATGACTTAACATTTTTATGTATAGGAAGTAGAGTTAGAAGGGGCATATAGTTACAGGACAATTTCCTCTTTTAAAATCAGATGCAGGAATATGTTTATGTGATATTGGACAGTCTGTTTGAAAACTGATGACTCAGGTGAACAAGAGTAAGTTTAGGAACAAAACCTCTGAAAAGGTAACGTTAAATGGGACCCATAGTATGGAAGGTCGGAGAAGACAATGGCAACCCACTCCAGTAGTCTTGCCTGGAAAATCCCATGGACGGAGGGGCCTGGTGGGCTGCAGTCCATGGGGTCGCTAGGAGTCAGACACAGCTGAGCGACTTCACTCTCACTTTTCACTTTCATGCATTGGAGAAGGAAATAGCAACCCACTCCAGTGTTCTTGCCTGGAAAATCCCAGGGACGGGGGAGCCTGGTGGGCTGCCATCTGTGGGGTCGCACAGAGTCGGACACGACTGAAGCAACTTAGCAGCAGCAGCAGTATGGAAGGTGAGTTGGTTTTCTGGCAACAGGAAGGACATTTCACAGAAGTTGTGGATAGGTCGTAGTTTTGATGTGGGTAAAACACTGAGTAGCTCTCGAATTGTCTCTGTATTATTAATGAACTATAAAACAAAACATCCTTTGGTGAGTGGGGATATAAGAGGAGGGAGGAGAAGGTGTGAAATGAGGGTTTTAAAGGGTAAAATTAGTGTTCTCAAAGTATAAAGGATTGTCAGATGATATTGAGTCCTCATTTGGGATTTGTGGCCAAAAATGTAAGTGAATTGGGTATACCACTAGTAAATGTGTCTCTTAATGATGTTGAATGACGTTGAGTGGGTATTGAGTTGGAGCATGATTGAGTTTCACAGCAATGAGGGTTTGCCAGGCAAATGTGAAAGAGGTACTGAAAAGCAGAGGAGTCAAGGAATTTTGTAAAGGAGCAGTTACAGTAGAGAATCGTAGCATATTGCCTGAGTGAGGAGATACATGAAGACATGACAGGGATGTATGGTGGTGAATGAGGAAGGGTCAGTGGACTAGAGGTTTTGAGGTTGAAGAAAACTGAATATTCCAGCACAAGACTATTTGAATATTCTGGGGACAAGAGCTAATTATTTCAAATCAATGCTCTAAATGCTCTCAACACATCTATTACAAGACTTAGGATACATGAAAAATTAAAAAGTCACAAAGTCAAGAATATAGTTTGAGTATAGTGTTTATATCAGTGCATCATAAGATCTAAGAATTTTCTGGGAAGGTCCATGCCATTCTACTCTTAGACACGTAAATGATGAGGAAAATTGTGTTTATATTGTCTATAAATTGTTTATAAATTGTCTATAAGTTGTTTATAAATTGAGTTATAATTTAGATCTGCTCAAATAGTATAGACAATGTTGTTGCTCATTTGCTAAATTGTGTCCACTGTTTTGCGACCCAATGAATCGCAGTATGCCAGGTCTCCTTGTCCTTCACTATCTCCCAGAGTCTACTGAAACTCATGTCCATTGAGTTGGTGATGTTTTCTAACCATCTCATCCTCTACCACCCTCTTTTCTTTTTGGCTTCAATCTTTCCCAGCATCAGGGTCTTTTCCAGTGAGTCAAGTTGCCAAAGTATTGGAGCTTCAACTTTAGCATCAGTCCTTCCAATGAATAGTGAGGTTTGATTTCCTTTAGGATTGACTGGTTTGATCTCCTTTGCAGTCCAAGGGACTCTCAAAAGAGTCTTCTCCAGCACCACAGTTCGAAAGCATCAATTCTTTGGCACTCAACCTTCTTTTTGGTTCAACTCTCACATTCATACATGACTACTGGAAAAACCGTAGCTTTGATTGTACAGACCTTTGTCTGCAGAGTGATGTCTTTGCTTTTTAATCTGCTGTCTAGGTTTATCATAGCTTTCCTTTCAAGGAGCAAGCGTCTTTCAATTTCATGGCCACGGTCACCATCTGCAGTGATTTTCCATTTTTTTCCCCCTCTATTTACCCTGAAAATATAGAAGGTATGTGCTTTGTGTGCCAAGTTGCTTCATTCGTGTCCGACTCTTTGTGACCCTATGGACTGTTGCCCACCAGGCTTCTCTATCCATGGGATTCCCCAGGCAAGAATACTATAGTGGGTTGCCATTCCCTTTTCCATGGGATCATCCTGACCCAGGGATGGAACCTGTGTCTCTTACATTTCTTGCATTGGCAATGGGTTGGTTCTTTACCATTAGTGTCACCTGGAAAGTCCTTAGACAAACTATAGGCAATGGTTATAGACAACTGGTTAAAGAAAACTGGGCTTGGGTGAGTGAAGAGACAGTGTGTTAACAAATAAAAGATCCAGCATTCTGCATTTGGAGTTTGGCCAGGCAGCTGTTAATTGGGTTCTGTTTACTTCTAAATGTTCTAGATTTCAGAATTTCACTGATAATTTTTTTTTTTAAATAAGCAAAAATAAGAACTTTTTTATTTGTCAAGTAAATGGGAAAAAAACTCACCATGAGTTACCAACATAATTACTTAAAAGAAAGGACAGCTAACTATAAATGAGTAGAAGGGCAGAGCCTCAAAATAGAGAATAGTCCTTTTAAGAGAGAGCGTTTGGCAGTCTTACACCGACAATGTATATTCATTCACATACATACACAAATATGCAGTCCTTAGTTTGCTGAGGGTCTATGTAAACTTCCATCTGTTGGGGAGTATTTCAGAAACACCTGCCTTGCTCATTTGAGGACCTCGGCAGTAACCTAGTTTGTCTCTTGGTGATACTGTTATCAACAAAAACGGTAGCTAAGGGAGAATTTTAGCATAATGAATTAAGGAATTTGAAGTTCCACATTAGAATCATCTGATGATTTCCATTAAACGGTTGGGACCTTTACAGACTCCCACTTAGCCCAGTCCAGTTACTTTCTGCACAAATCCTCGTCTCCTCCTCATACTGCATTTAAGCAGGCCAGAGATAGGTGCAAAACTAAGATATCAACTTCTTGACTGGGTAGGACTGTCTTTCATTGCTGTATCTATGGAATGCAGGTCATAGCATATTGCTCAATAAATGTCTGAGATGAATTTCATAAAGTAATCTACTCCAAAGGCAGCACCTAATAGTGGAAGGGAAAAATCCTTTCAAGCTGTAAATTAGTATAATTCTTGGTTTTGGTGAATAGTAAATAAGATCTGCAAAGACTACGAGGATAATTATTTCAAGATATAACACCAAAGCCTGAATTATTTACCTGAATTCATTACCTAGATAATGTTGGAAGCCATTTATTGAATGCTTACAACATACATCTCCTGTGTTGTGTGTTACTCGTCCATTGACTCAGCAGATATTTATCAGGTTTCTACTTGTGTGTATTGTGCACTGCTTCTAGGCACCAGGGCTGTGGAAGTAAGACAGACAAGATTTCTTTTTATACTTTTAATGGGGAGGTCATATTGAAAACAAGTAACTTTTAAAATGATTTTAGATAGTAGTAAGTGATATGAAGGTAATAATGGAGAGTTAAAGAATGGGGAGAAACTGGCGGGAGAATCTCAGACCTGGTGGTTGGAGAAGGCCCTCAGTGCTGGTGGGAGATGGTTGAACATGGCGCTTTGAAACAGGTCCTGTTATCACCCTGTTTCCCAAGGCAAGTACTTGCCCAAGGTGGCACAGCTGGTAAGTCCCAGGGCCAGGAGTCACGCCAGGCAGCCCCACTCCAGACCCATTTCCCTTAATCACTGTGCTAGAGTTTGTGGACCTGAATTATCAATCATGTTTTCCGTGGAAATATTTTCTTTGAACTCAGCCATTTTTTTGCTTTAAAAACTGATAACCCTCTTTCTCCAGACTTACTGCTCTCCTCCTTCACGCACTGTCTTCCTTTGGGCCATTTCATTGTAAATCAGCACTTCTGTTTGAGGACAGCAGTAGAAAAGAGAAGGGCTGCCAAATGAAAATGGATTACATGCTTATTCATTAAAAACATTAGTTTGCTGAGGGACAGAGTAGAAACTATTGCATTAAATGGCTTTTAAGTAGCCTGTGGATTTAATTTCTCTCTGTTCTCTGTAATTTTAATTTAATACAAGTGCTTTAGAGTCTTTTCGTTTATGATTCCTTAGCCTGTAACTTCTTTTTGTGGTGTAGAGTTTGAAACTCTGTTTAACTGAAGGCTGTGTGTAATCTAACGAGGATCAGAGACTGCATGCAGGAAGCCCCGTCTCAGGTCTTATATTTTTGGATGTTTGCTTGTTCATTTCACACGTGAAAGTAGGCCAGATACCTTGTACAAGATATTTTGCTGGATCAGAGAGAAGCCTATCAGCATCTCCTTGGAGATGTACAATTAATTAATTATAGTGATAATTGCTAGAAAGGTGAAAGACCAGATGTATATGCAAATTATTTCCTGTATATACTTTCTGAATAGGTCTCATATGGTACAAGAGGGATGAAAGAAGATTTACTGAGAATAACTGTCTGATGCTGGGAAACAGCTCTAGTGGGTAGAAAAATGGTACCCTGTGTATACCTGTTACTAATTAATTGCTGTCTCATATCAAAACTGTTTGTATTTTTCCCGCTAACTTCTTATATTTAGAGTCATTTCTTATAATCATGGGGGCTTCCCAGGTGGCTTCCCAGTGTTAAAGAATCTGCCTGCCAAGCAGGAGACCTGGGTTCCATCCCTGGGCTGGGAAGATCCCCTGGAGAAGGGACTGGCAACCCACTCCAGTATTCTAGCCTGAACGATTCCATGGACTGTATGGGGTCGCAAAGAGTTGGATACGACTGAGCGACTTTGACTTCAGTTCACTTATAGTCATGTTCCTTCAGCAGTTGTAGGTTCTCGATTAATGTTCGTTAAACTCAACAATGTAATGTTGTGGTTTACAGATTTCGTCCTGTCATACTGTTTTTTTTTTCATCTTGAAGTCATACTATTTTTTTCATTTTTAAGAGAGTTTATTCAAATTCTAAAAGGGGAATCCTCCAAAATAATTTCCTCTTTATTTTCTTAATTCTCATTCTCTTCTTTACAAGATTACCTCTCTTTTTTTCTCCTTCTGTATTTTTTGAGGGAGGAACATTCCTTATTATAATTTAGGCCGGTACAAAGATAACCTATTTTATGTAAAAGGATATGAAATTCCAAGTGTGTACCATTCTACTTTTATATCTCAGTAAGACATTGTTTACAGCAGTTCTTGAATAGAATAGTAGATGTGAAAAATGACTGGAATTTAAGGGGGAAATTAAATTACTACATTTTAATCACATCTGTCAGATATTTTCCCATTCCTCTCTAACTGAGCATTTAAACTGTAAAATAGATGATCAGTTTTCTTAGCCGTGACCATCACTTGGAGCCTGTGAATATCTTTGATTAGCTAATGACTGATTTCCGGTGGTGCCACAATAGAGAAGTTATTCTGGGAGCCACCAAAATTCTGATGATGAAGTTGAGAGCACTACTTTGATACCCTCTTTGGTAAACTGGTCCATGATCTCAGTTTGTTGACGCTTTCCTCAGGGTTTTGTAGGTATAGAAGGAAGTGCTGAAAGATGAAAGTGTGCTTTTACTTGCATTATTCTGTGAGGGCGGGGTACATGGGGAGACCTTGGTCTTGTGTCTGCTGCAAAGACGGGCATTTGGAGCAACAGATTATACTGGGAGTGGGTGGAGGGAAGGCCTCCCCAGCCCAGAAGCTCCGGTCAAGGAAACGGCCCAGGTCTTGTGGCCAGTGAGCAGTACAAATGGGATTTCTCGTTGTCCACACCCTTAAGAATTCTCATTCTTTGCTCTCTTCCTCTCTCTGTCTTGTTTTTAACTATTGGCAAGACTGGACAATCATAGGCCTCTGGCAGAGCCTGCCCTGCAGATGAACGAAAGCTGATAAGGATGTGTGTTCTAAGTGCTCACCTCTGAAAGGGTTCAGAAGGACTGCTTTTGCTATTTTCAGATACAGTTAATGTTGGGATAGGAGGAACATTTAGGGAGGTAACTTAGCCTTCTAGTGGAGAGCATAGGCTTTAGTGTGAGCTGGACCTGGCCTTGAATCCTGCAGCTGCCATCTGCTAGGTGTGTGGCCCACCGGTTTGTTTTGCTTGCTAAGTTTCTAGTTTCTTATCTATAAAGTGGGTCATGTAATCCACTTCTCAAGTTTACCCTAAGGACTAAATAAAATCATGTCTAATTAAGCACTCATCACAGAGGACATGGTCAATATTAAATAAATGATGGCTACTGTTTCTATTATTGAACTGGTAGTAATGTTATTCCTGTTTTCAGGGATTATGAGTAGATGCCAATGTATTCTGGTCATAGTAGAGTTAGGACAAAAAGAGTGAGGAGCAGCCAGAGGAGAGAACCACCATTGAAAACATAAATGTAAGCTGTTTATTCTTCATTGGTCTGTTAATGGATAATCTTGAGCACACCATTTCACGATAGCTCTAACCACTAGCATTTTCTAGTCTGGATCTTCATCTGTACACCAACTAGTTGTGCTTAAAACTGTTACTGATCAAGCACGTTACTCCTTGCAAACCATTGCTAGGGATTTATTTTATTTCGTTTTGAAAGAGGAAGTGATACGAGTGTTATATTGATAAATGCACTGTGCTTGCCATGCTCAGTAAATATGGTTTTTAGTTTGATGTAGTCCAGTTTGTTTGTTTTTGCTTTGTTGCCTTTGCTTTTGATGTCAGATCCTAAAATTGAAGGTAAAAACATCAACATGTAGGAGGTATTCAGTTAATGTTATGAATATTCAGGCAGAATTTACCTTGCTTGTCACTGATAGAAACTAACTTATTCAATAGTCTTTTTACTTAAATATTTTTAATGACAGGTGATGCATTCAAATGGGTGAAAATTTTTAAAAGTTCAAAAAAGTATGCCTTTTGCTTGTCTAGTCCCTCGTCCTCATAAGTTTTTTCTAGAGATATTTTATTAATATGAGCAAAAATACATGTCCTCCCACCAGACTTTACACACGGGGCAGCCCTTGATTTGTTTTAAGACTATATCCTGGAGGTTATCCCATATCACTACGTAAAGGTCTGCTTTATAAAATTGCTTAGTACTCTACTATATGGATATGTTTAACCATGTTTCCTACTGATGGCTATTTAAGTTGTTTCTGGCCTTTTGTTATTATAAATGTTTTGTTGCAGTAAGTCTGTCTTATAAATGTCACCTTGCGTTTCTCACATTTGGGAGTTTATTTGTATGCTAAGTTTTTTTGAGTAGTGTAGGGTTGCTACCTCGTAAAGTTTGTAAGAAGCCTCTAACAGGGCATAATAAATATTTGTGCTTTACCTGAGAGAGAAGGAAGGATAGTTAGGGTAGGCTCTTGTAAAGTAAGCCTTTTAGTATTGAATGCTTCTTTAGGCCTCTTCAGAAACCTGAATAGCTGCCTAAAAGCTAGAATTGTTGCTCTGGTGTTTCCTCCTGTTTTAAAACAACTCTTACCAAGACTGTTATTTTTTTATAGAAACACTGAAAGATATTTGTTCCATTTTAGTATATAACAAGGTCATTACAGCATGTTCCAGTGTTGATTATATGCCAGACAACATGTTAAATGCTTTGTTTCATGTAATTCTCATTAAAAACCCTTTGAGGTATAGGTAGTACTGCCATTTTATAGATGACTCAGCTGAGGCTTAGTGAAGTAACTTCCCAAAGGTCACAGAGCTGTTAAGTGTTGTAACGACACTTAGATCCTAGGTCTGTCTAGTTTTGAAGCTTATTTTCTTAATGCCCACATGACTCCTACTTTCTTTCAATTTGTATTTACCTGGTGTTTTGGTACATTCTGTTACTTTTAACTTTTTTTCTCCATTTGTGTTAAAAGTGTCTCTTACAGGCAGCATAGAGGTGAATTTAGGCGTACCTTTGGAGAATCCCATGGACAAAGGAGTCTGGTAGGCTACAGTCCATGGAGTCACAGAGTTGGACACAACTGAGTGACTAACGCTCCCCCAGTGTAAAAGTCTTTCTTTTGAATAATTTTAAATAACCCACTTATGCTCTGATGATATGATAGATTTAGCTTTGTTAAATTATTTTATTTGAACCTGCTTAGTGCTGCTTGATGTTGTACATTGTCAGGCACTTTAGATACAATAGTGAACAAACTAGACAAATACCTGTCTTCTTACAGTGGGTGGAGGGGGGTGGAGGGAAAGCTAATACATTAATAAGTAAGTACAGCAGGGGAAATGTGGTATCAGATAGATCTGAATGAGCCTCCCTGAGAGGGTGAGATTTGGGGAAAGATTGCTAAGGAAGTTGACCAGACAGGTGTCTGAGAGAAGAATGTTCTGGGCAAAGGGAATAGCTAGACCAAAGGTCATCCTAAACACGTGTGCCCCCATGTTTGAGGAGCAGCTGTGAGCCTACACTGGCTGAGCAAGGGGAGTGGAAAAGGAGGGGTGGTAGCAAGTGAATTCAGAGAGGTAATAAGGGGCCAGAATTTGTAGGGCTGTTATAAGGACTTGGAGTTTTACTCTGAGTAGAATGGGGTAAATTTAGAAACAGTGACCTGTTAGGAAGCTAATGCAGTAATCTAGGTAGCTTCAGACTTGAGTGGTTGCAGTAGGGATGGTGGGAGTGGCTGGATTCTGGATATATTTTAAGGTAGAACCAATAGGATTTCCTGACAGTGAATGTAGGATGAGAGAGTTGAGTAGGGTTGGAAAGGTCCAAGCTAAGATGACCCTAGAGTTTGGGTCTGAGCACCAGAAAGGGTGGATTTGTCTTCACTGGGATGAAGAAGGCTGTGTTGGGGCAGGTTTTGTATGGGGGATGGAGGTCAATTTGGGACAAGCTGAGGCTGGGGTACCAATAAACATCTATATGGACATGTCGAGGTGGCAGTCTAGAGTTGGGAGAGATAAATGGAGATAGAAACTTAGGAGCTGTCTGCATATACTAGTTATTTCAAGCTATGAGGCTGAATAGGATCACCAAGGGAGTTAGTATAGTGTGGACAGAGAAGACAGGAATACTAAGATCTGAATTCCAGGGGCTTTCAGTATTAGGAAGTGGAGGAGAAGAGAAGCAAACAGCAAACTCTGAAAAGGTGCAGTCAGGCGGGAGGAATACGTGAAAACCAAGTAAAGAAGGAACTTAAGGGGGAAGGAAGGAGGGATCAACTCTTTCAAGAGGTATGTGAGGCATGATATTTTCTCTCTGTTCTGGTCTCTGGTTTTTATCTCATTTCCCCCTCCCCTCTTCATTGGATTTTTCTTGTGTGAGAGGTGGTGTAGAATAGTGGTTAAGAATGTGACTCCTGGAGGTACACTCCCTGGGTTTCACTTTCAGCTCTGCTTTGTAATAGACCGCTGAGGGACACTGGGAGCCTGATCAGACTGGCTCCTGTGTCCTTTTGATACAACTTCATTTTAATAATTGCCAGCTTTTTTGCTACTGGCACAAGATGTCCGGGGTTTATCTTGTAAATCTCCTGCCCGCCCCACCCAGACCTGAAATCAGCCAATTTTTTTAAATGAGAGTGCCATTGTAACTCGGTTATCTGTGTTATCAGGAAGTAGGCATTTTGCTAAAGTAAAAAAGCATGAGTTCATACTGATATTAGCACTTCAGATTTAATATTACATGATTTTACATTGATTTTATGATGACATTTTTAAATAACATGAATACGTAATTACTTACTTGCTTTATATATGCGTATGTTCATATATAAAATATAGTCTCCAAAAAATATCACTGTTCATCAGACTACTAAATGGTATTTAACTGTTCTTTGCCTAAAAATGTTATTCCACTAAGAACATAGTCAAAACAGAGTTCTAAAGTCCTTAAAATAATGTTTTTCATTTTGTTTTACCAATTTGACATATTGTTAAGTTCGTTTGTTTTGTTTTAAATATTTCAAGATTACTTTTTACTTTTAGTGTTGATTTTGTTTGTCCAGTGTTTAAAATATTCACGTGGTTTCTAAATTGAAGCTGTGTACTCTTGTCTGGAGAATCCCATGGATGGAGGAGCCTGGTGGGCTGCAATCCATGGGGTCTCTAAGAGTCGGGCATGACTCAGTGACTTCACTTTCACTTTTCACTTTCCTGGATTGGAGAAGGAAATGGCAACCCACTCCAGTGTTCTTGCCTGGAGAATTCCAGGGACAGAGGAGCCTGGTGGGCTGCCATCTATGGGGTCGCACAGAGTCGGACACGACTGAAGTGACTTAGCAGCAGCAGCAGCAGCAAGGTATATTCAGCACCGTCTTACTTCCTCTCATTCTTGTTCCCTCCCTCCCCTATAGGTAACCATTTTCCTTAATTTTCAGTTTATCTTAGTGTTCTTTTGCAAATATAAGCAAATGTGTATATATGTTGTAGAGAAGGTTTAATTAAAGTGTTTGGTGTTTTTTTTTTCTCCTTTCCTGTGTCCTAGAGTAATTCTTCATGATTTCTTCATAGTTCCCCCACCCCCGCCTTCCTCCAGTGTCTAAGCATAGGGACAGTGCAGGAATCTTTTACTTAATAGTTCATCCTCCAAATGGGGAGTTTTATCTAGGCTTGCTATTTGCCCAAGAATGATGTATGTGGATCCTCCTTGACTTATTTCCCCCTTTAGTGGAAGTAGCACTTGATCTGACAGCTAGGTTTAAGTATACATGGGTTCATATTCTCTTTTTAGTTCTTAATAGCTTGAGAGAAGTGATGAGTGGTAAGGGGATTAAGATTGTGGGTGGAGGTTGGGGCAAGTGGGGTCAGGTAACCTCTACTACTACTGAGTCACTTCAGTCTTGTCCGACTGTGCGACCCCATAGACGGCAGCCCACCAGGCTCCCCCATCCCTGGGATTCTCTAGGCAAGAGCACTGGAGTGGGTTGCCATTTCCTTCTCCAATGCATGAAAGTGAAAAGTCAAAATGAAGTCGCTCAGTCGTGTCCGACTCTTAGCAACCCCATGGACTGCAGCCTACCAGGCTCCTCCGTCCATGGGATTTTCCAGGCAAGAGTACTGGAGTGGGGTGCTATTGCCCAGTTAAGGTGTATTTTTTTAGGACAGTTTTACTGAATTTTAGGGGTTTTAGAGTCATATGTAACCTGTAAGGAATACTCCTTTGATTTTGGTCATTCTGTCCTGAATGAGCAGATTTAAAACCCTTTTTGCTAGTGAGGAAGCTGAGTTGGAGAAAGTTAAAATGATCTTACCACATGGTTCTTTTCAATATCAACTACACCTGCCATTTCTTCTGTGGTCTGCCTATGCATCTGATCATCAGCCCTCCTAGTTAGAGATTATTAATAAGGCCCTTCTGAAACTATTCACTTACCATTTTTTAATCTAAAGTTTGAGGAATGGGGCTGTGGTTACATTATTATACTCTAACTTGGTTCTTTCATATTTTCTACCAAAGGGTTATACTGAAGAAGTTATACAAAGTACTGTTACTTACCATTTGCCCCCAAAAGCTTTACTTCAAATTATAATTTTAAAAAATGTCTCTCTGTCTACTAATTTATAGTTTATTGCACCTGAGTTTTTAATCCCAATAATGGAATTTGTTATTGGTTAAATTTAGGTAAATTATTCAACCAGTTAACTGGATGGCATCACCGACTTGATGGATGTGAATTTGAGTGAACTCCAGGAGTTGGTGATGGACAGGGAGGCCTGGCATGCTGCAGTTCGTGGGGTCACAAAGAGTCGGACACAGCTGAGCGACTGAACTGAACTGAACTGAATGTGTGGTACCTAGTGGACATTCAGTAAATGCTGGTTCCCCCATTCCTGGCCCATTCTCTTAGATAAACTTAAAAAAATAACTTGTTTCATTATATTGAAGAGTTAATGTATTTACATAATATTATAAAATAACTTTTCAAGTATTTTAAAAGATACATTAGAAAAAGAAAGTGGTCCCTCTATTTCTTTTTCCTGATACCCTAGTTTCTACCTGAAGTAAGAACTACTTACATTTAGGTCACGTATGTAATCTCCTGGAGATCTTCTTTTCTTATCAAAGCTTGGGGATGGTTGTACATGGGTACACACACATACAAAAACAGACCTACCATACGTACATACATAACCAGTTCCCTATTGATGAACACTGATGCTTGTTTTAGCTTTTGCTGTTACAGAAAGTGCTGTAATACATTACTTTGTATGCTCTCGTCTTTCTGACTCATTAGTGATCATGTGTATGGAATAAATTACTAGAAGTAAGATTTCTAGTCTAATTGTAGGAATTTCTTTGATAGGTATGACCAAGTTCCTTTATATAGAGACTGTATTAGTTTTCATTCATCTGTGCTATATAAGTGTGCCTATTTCTACTATAGCTTTAGCAGCTAATGCTGTCAAATTCTAATCTGAGAAATGAGGAATAGTGTTTCATTGTAGCTTAACAAATTTGTATTTGACTTGTTATGAATTTTATATGAAAAATATTAACACATTCAGAAATGATGTATTTGTCCTTTCCATGAACTGTTTGTACCTATCCTTTGTTTATTTTCATTTTCTCTTTGAATTTTTTTTTTAATGATTTGCCAGAGGTTTTAGTATTTAAAAAATGAACCATTTGCCTGCCCATGTTACAAGTATCTTCTTCTTGGTTTATTATTTCTCTTTTTACTTGGGTTTGAGGAGAGGGTTTTTTGTTTTTTAATTTTAGATTACTTTTTTATTGAGGTAATTCTGGTTTATAACATGTAAGTTTCACGTGTACAGTGTTACACATCTGCTTCTGTATAGCACACACGTGCTCACCACCAAAAGTTTGGTTTCTGTCTGTCACCATACAGTTGATCCCCTTTACCCACTTTCTCCCCGCCTTCCCATCCTTCCCCTCTGGTAACAGCTACTCTCTTCTCTGTGTCTATGTATCTGTTTTTGTTTGGTTCTGTTTGTTCATTTTATTTTTTATATTTCACATTTAAGTGAAAATCATACTGTATTTATCTTTCAATTTCACGATACTCTCAAGATCCATCCATGTTGCCACAAATGGCAAGATTTCATTCTTTTCTATGACTGAACACTTATCCCACTGCATATAGAAACTGCAGTTTCTTTATCCATTCATCTACTGATGGACTCGTAGGGTGTTTCCATGCCTTGGCTTTTATAAATAATCCTGTTACAAACATGGGAGTGCACATATCATTTTGAGTTTGTGTTTTTGTTTCTTTGGATATATTCCCAGGAGTGGGGTTGCTGGATCATGTAGTACTGTTTTTAATTTTTGAAAGGCATCTCCATGTTTTCCACAGTAGCTGCACCAGTTTATATCCCCACCAATAGGGTTCAAAGGTTCCCTTTTCTCCACATCCCTATCAATGCTTGCTATTTCTTGCCTTTTTGGTAATAGCCATCCTGACAGATATGAGGTGATAGTTCATTATATTGTTTTGCATTTTCCTGATAATTAGTGATTTTGACCATCTTTCCAAGTGCCTGTTGACAATCTATATGTCTTCTTTGGAAAAATGTTCAACTCCTCTGCCCATTTCTTAATGGGGTTGTTTTTGTGTGTGATTTCTTTGTATATTTTGGATATAACCCATTATTGAATATATTGTTTGCAGATATTTTCTCCCATTCATTAGGTTGTCTTTTGTTTTGTGGGCGGTTTCCTTTACTGTTCAGAAGCTTTTAGTTTGATGTAATCCTCATTTGTTTATTTTTGCTTTTGTTTTCCTTGCCTGAGGAAGTATATCTAGAAACATATTGCTAAGACCAGTGTCAAAGAACATACTGCCTATATTTTCTTCTAGGAGTATTATGGTTTTAGGTCTTAAATTCAAGTCTTTAATCCATTTTGAGTTGCTTTGTGTGTATGGTGTACACTAATGGGCTAGTTTCATTTTCTTTGCATGTGGCTCTCCCGATTTTCCCAGCACCACTTATTGCAGAGACTGTCCTTTCTCTATGTTCTATGCTTCTTTGTCATAAATTAATTGTTCATATATGTGTGGGTTTATTTCTGGTTTTTCTTCTGTTACTTTGATCTCTGTATTTCCTTCTCTGCCAACACCACGCTGTTTTGATTACTATGATTTTGTAATATAGTGTGAGATCAGGCAGTGCAATACCTCCAACTTTGTTCTTTTTCTTAGGTTTGCTTTGGCTCTTTGGGGTCTTTTGAGATTCCATATAGATTTTAGAACATTTTATACTAGTTATGTGAAAAATGTCCTTGGAATTTTGATAGGAATTTCATTGAATCTGTAGATTGCTTTCAGTAACATAGGCATTTTAACTGTTAATTTGTCCAATCTGCAAATGCAGAATATCTTTTTTTTTAGTGGTAGCTTTATTTATTTTTCTTAATATATATATTTTATTGAAGTATAGTTGACTTACAGTGTTTCAGGTGCACAGCATGGTAAGTCAGTTATACACATACACGTATGTTATTTTTGAAACGATTTTCCATCATAGATTATCACAAGATATTGACTGTAGTTCCCTGTGCTAGACAGTAAACCTTTGTTTACTGTAATTAGGAATGTAGCATTCTATTCATACTAAGTCTAACAAGTGGAATCAAAATGTCATAAATTTTTTAGTTAGGCAAAAATTCATGTTTTCTAAAATATATACATTATACATATCATTTATGTGTATATGGGAAATTCCCTGGTGGCTCAGATGGTAAAGTGTCTGCCTGCAATGTAGGAGACCTGGGTTTGATACCTGGGTCAGGAAGATCCTCTGGAGAAGGAAATGGCAACCCACTCCAGTACTCTTGCCTGGAAAATTCCATGGACAGAGGAGCCTGGTAGGCTACAGTCCATGGGATCACAGAGTCAGACACGACTCAGCAAATTCACTATGTATATGTATACAAAAGCATTTCTACTACATTTGATAAGAGCTTGAGAAAACATAAAAAAAAAAAGAGATGGGGACATTGGAAAACATGAACTAAATGAAATGGGAGCACTGAATATGAAATGGAAAAAGTGAAACAAACCAGATAAAAGTAAAAGATCATCATATAGTCCAGTTTTTAAACATGAATGCTCATTAGAAACATATTTGAAGCTCCAGACGAGAAAAGCAATACCTACATTTGTATTTTTCAAAAAATTTCAAGATAATTCTGTTAGGCATCTGGATTTTAAAAAGTGATTACAAGTTTTTCTATTAAATTGTAGCTTTGGTGATACAGAGTTCTATTATTTTTCTGCTGACCAGTCATGATACAATGGTATTAAGTGAGTAATACTTGCATAATCACGATAGTAATAGATGTTTATCCATTTTCACAATCAATAACCAGACAAAAAATAAAAGATAATTATAATTGCAAGCCATAATGTGAACATGATTAACCTAACAATATAAAATAATTATATACAATTTGGTGGAGTGGTCAAGCAGAGTGATGTGGTAAGTGGAAGTGCATGCATGCACATGTTTTCATTTGCCCAGCCAGTCTGTGTCTTTTGGTTGGTGATAATCTGTTTATATTTAAGGTAATTATAGATATGTATGATCCTATTACCATTTTCTTACTTGTTTGGGGTTTATTTTCTGTAGGTCTTCTCCTTTTCATGTGTTTTCCGCCTAGAGAAGTTCCTTTAGTATTTGTCATAAAGCTGGTTTGATGGTGCTGAATTTTCTTAACTTTCACTTGTCTGGAAAGCTTTTGATTTCTCCATCTGAATGAGACTATTATTGCTGGATAGAGTATTCTTGGTTGAAGGTTCTTTCCTTTCATCACTTAAAATGTATCATGCCATTCCCTTCTGGCTTGTAGAGTTTCTGTTGAGAAATCAGCCAATAGCCTGATGGGAGTTCCCTTGTATGTTATTTGTCATTTTTCCTTTGTTGCTTTCAGTATTTTATCTTTGTCTTTAATTTTGGTCAGTTTGATGACTGTATCTTGGTGTGTTCCTCCTTGGGTTTATCCTATTTGGGATAAACTTCCTGGACTTGGTTGACTATTTCCTTTCCCATGTTCAGGAAATTTCCAGCTATTCCCTCTTCAAACATTTTTTCCAGCCCTTTCTCTCTCTTCTTCTGGGATCCTTATAATGAGAATGTTGGTGTGTTTAATGTTGTCCCAGAGGTCTCTTAGACTGTCTTCATTTCTTTTCATTCGTTTTTTATACTCTGTTCTGTGACAGTGATTTCTACTATTCTGTCCTCCAGGTCATTTATCTGTTCTTCTGCCTCAGTTCTTCTGCTGTTGATTCCTTCTAGTGTATTATTCATATCTGTTTGTTTGTTCTTTAGTTCTTGTAGGTCATTGGTAAACATTTGTTGCATCTTTTCCATGTTTTTCCTGAGATCCTGGATCATCTTCACGAACATTATTGTGAATTCTTTTTCTGGAAGGTGGCCTATCTCCACTTCATTTTGTTGTTTTCCTGTGGTTTTATCTTTTCCCTTCATCTGGGACATAACTCTGCTTTTTCATCCTGATTAACTTTCTATAATGTGATTTTTGTTTTAACCTATGGGAATGTGCTTCTTTTTGCTTCTTCTGTTTGCCCCCTGACAGATGAGGCTAAGAGGCTTGTGTAAGCTTACTTATGGAAGGGACTGAAGGAAAACTGGGTCTTGCTCTGGTGAGCAGGGCCTTGCTTGGTGAAGCTTTAATCCAATTATCTGCTGATGGGTGGGGCTGTACTCCCTCCCTGGGAGTTGTTTGGCCTGAGGTGACCCAGCCCTCGACTCTACAGGCTCTATGGCAGGATTAATGGTGAGCTCCAAGAGCCGGGGGGACCTTCCCCACCTGCTGCTGCCAGTGTCCCAGTCTCCTGGTGAGACCCTGCCGACCCATGCCTCCACAGTACGCTCTCTAGCACTAGCAGGTGGTTTTAATTCAGTCTCTGTGGGGTCACTGCTTCTATCCTCTGCGTCTTGGTGAGTGCAAGATTTTTTTTGTGCCCTCCAAGACCACTTGGCTTCCGTGGTGGCTCAGACAGTAAAGAATCTGCCTATAATGCAGGAGACCCAGGTTCAATCCCTGAATCAGGAAGATCCCCTGGAAAAAGAAATGGCTACCTACTCTAGTATTCTTGCCTGGAGAATTCCATGGACAGAGAAGCCTGACAGGCTACATAGTCCATGGGGGTCACAAAGAATTGGACACGACTGAGCAATAAACACACACAAAAAACCAGAGTTTTTCCAAGAGAATGCGCTGGTCATAGCAAATACCCTCTTCCAACAACACAAGAAACAGCTCTACATGTGAACATCACCAGATGGTCAGTACCGAAATCAGATTGATTATATTTGCAGCTGAAGGTGGAGATGCTCTATAGAGTAGCAAAAACAAGACCAGGAGCTCACTGTGGCTCAGAACATGAACTCCTTATTGCAAAATTCAGAATTAAATTGAAGAAAGTAGGGAAAACCACTGGCCCATTCTGGTGTAACCTAAATCAAATCCTTTACGATTGATTACACAAATAGATTCAAGGGATCAGATCTGGTAGAGTCCCTGAAGGACTAGGGACAGAGGTTCATAACTTTGTATAGGAGGTGGTAATCAAAACCATCCCTAAGAAAAAAGAAATGCAAAAAGACAAAATGGTTGTCTGAGGAGGCCTTACAAATAGCTGAGAAAAGAAGAGAAGCAGAAGGCAAAGGAGAAAAGGAAAGATATACCCATCTAAATGCAGAATTTCTTTTCCATGGGGATGGTCTTGATCCTTGTCTCCTGTACAATGTCACGAACCTCATTCCATAGTTCATCAGGCACTCTATCTATCAGATCTAGGCCCTTAAATCTATTTCTCACTTCCACTGTATAATCATAAGGGATTTGATTTAGGTCATACCTGAATGGTCTAGCGGTTTTCCCTACTTTCTTCAATTTCAATCTGAATTCGGCAATAAGGAGTTCATGGTCTGAGCCACAGTCAGCTCCTGGTCTTGTTTTTGCTGTCTGTATAGAGCTTCTCCATGTTTGGCTGCAAAGAATATAATCAATCTGATTTCGGTATTGACCATTTGGTGATATCCATGTATAGAGTCTTCTCTTGTGTTGTTGGAAGAGGGTGTTTGTTAAGACCAGTGCATTTTCTTGGCAAAACTCTATTAGTCTATGCCCTGCTTCATTCTGTATTCCAAGGCCAAATTTGCCTGTTACTCCAGGTGTTTCTTGACTTCCTACTTTTGCATTCCAGTCCCCTATAATGAAAAGGACATCTTTTTTGGATGTTAGTTCTAAAAGGTCTTGTAGGTCTTCATAGAACCGATCAACTTCAGCTTCTTCAGCGTTACTGGTTGGGGCATAGACTTGGATTACTGTGATATTGAATGATTTGCCTTGGAAACGAACAGAGATCATTCTGTCATTTTTGAGATTGCATCCAAGTACTGCATTTCGGACTCTTTTGTTGACCATGATGGCCACTCCATTTCTTCTGAGGGATTCCTGCCCGCAGTAGTAGATATAATGGTCATCTGAGTTAAATTCACCCATTCCAGTCCATTTCAGTTCACTGATTCCTAGAATGTCGACATTCACTCTTGCCATCTCTTGTTTGACTACTTCCAATTTGCCTTGATTCATGGACCTGACATTCCAGGTTCCTATGCAATATTGCTCTTTACAGCATCAGACCTTGCTTCTATCACCAGTCACATCCACAGCTGGGTATTGTTTTTGCTTTGGCTCCATCCCTTCATTCTTTCTGGAGTTATTTCTCCACTGATCTCAAATAGCATATTGGGCACCTACTGACCTGGGGAGTTCCTCTTTCAGTATCCTATCATTTTGCCTTTTTATACTGTTCGTGGGGTTCTCAAGGCAAGAGTACTGAAGTGGTTTGCCATTCCCTTCTCCAGTGGACCACATTCTGTCAGATACAAATAGCTGTGAAAAGAAGAGAAGCGAAAAGCAAAGGAGAAAAGGAAAGGTATAAGCATCTGAATGCATAGTTCCAAAGAATAGCAAGAAGAGATAAGAAAGCCTTCTTCAGCAATGAATGCAAAGAAATAGAGGAAAACAACAGAATGGGAAAGACTAGAGATCTCTTCAAGAAAATCAGAGATACCAAAGCAACATTTCATGCAAAGATGGGCTCGCTAAAGGACAGAAATAGTATGGACCTAACAGAAGCAGAAGATATTAAGAAGAGATGGCAAGAATACACATAAGAACTGTATAAAAAAGATCTTCACGACCCAGATAATCACGATGGTGTGATCACTGACCTAGAGCCAGACATCCTGGAATGTGAAGTCAAGTGAGCCTTAGAAAGCATCACTACGAACAAAGCTAGTGGAGGTGATGGAATTCCAGTGGAGCTATTCCAAATCCTGAAAGATGATGCCGTGAAAGTGCTGCACTCAGTATGCCAGCAAATTCGGAAAACTCAGCAGTGGCCACAGGACTGGAAAAGGTCAGTTTTCATTCCAATCCCAAAGAAAGGCAATGCCAAAGAGTGCTAAAACTACCGCACAATTGCACTCATCTCACACGCTAGTAAAGTAATGCTCAAAATTCTCCAAGTCAGGCTTCAGCAATACGTGAACCGTGAAATTCCTGATGCTCAAACTGGTTTTAGAAAAGGCAGAGGAACCAGAGATCAACTTGCCAACATCTGCTGGATCATGGAAAAAGCAAGAGAGTTCCAGAAAAACATCTATTTCTGCTTTCTTGACTATGCCAAAGCCTTTGACTGTGTGCATCACAATAAACTGTGGAAAATTCTGAAAGAGATGGGAATACCAGACCACCTGATCTGCCTCTTGAGAAACCTGTATGCAGGTCAGGAAGCAACAGTTAGAACTGGACATGGAACAACAGACTGGTTCCAAATAGGAAAAGGAGTACATCAAGGCTGTATATTGTCACTCTGCTTATTTAACTTATATGCAGGGTACATCGTGAGAAACACTGGACTGGAAGAAACACAAGCTGGAATCAAGATTGGCAGGAGAAATATCAATCACCTCAGATATGCAGATGACACCACCCTTATGGCAGAAAGTGAAGAGGAACTCAAAAGCCTCTTGATGAAAGTGAAAGAGGAGAGTGAAAAAGTTGGCTTAAAGCTCAGCATTCAGAAAACGAAGATCATGGCATCTGGTCCCATCACTTCATGGGAAATAGATGGGGAAACAGTGGAAACAGTGTCAGACTTTATTTTGGGGGGCTCCAAAATCACTGCAGATAGTGACTGCAGCCATGAAATTAAAAGACACTTACTCCTTGGAAGGAAAGTTATGACCAGCCTAGATAGCATATTCAAAAGCAGAGACATTACTTTGCCAACAAAGGTCTGTCTAGTCAAGGCTATGGTTTTTCCTGTGGTCATGTATGGATGTGAGAGTTGGACTGTGAAGAAGGCTGAGCGCCGAAGAATTGATGCTTTTGAACTGTGGTGTTGGAGAAGACTCTTGCGAGTCCCTTGGACTGCAAGGGGATCCAACCAGTCCATTCTGAAGATCAGTCCTGGGATTTCTTTGGAAGCAATGATGCTAAAGCTGAAACTCCAGTACTTTGTCCACCTCATGCGAAGAGGTGATTCATTGGAAAAGACTCTGATGCTGGGAGGGATTGGGGGCAAGAGGAGAAGGGGATGACAGAGGATGAAATGGCTGGATGGCATCACTGACTCAATGGATGTGAGTCTGGGTGAACTCCGGGAGTTGGTGATGGACAGGGAGGCCTGCGGAGAAGGCAGTGGTACCCCACTCCAGTACTCTTGCCTGGAAAATCCCATGGACGGAGGAGCCTCGTAGGCTGCAGTCCATGGGGTCGCTGAGGGTCAGACACGACTGAGCGACTTCACTTTCACTTTTCACTTTCATGCATTGGAGAAGGAAATGGCAACCCACTCCTGTGTTCTTGCCTGGAGAATCCCAGGGACGGAGGAGCCTGTTGGGCTGCCGTCTATGGGGTCGCACAGAGTCAGACACGGCTGAAGTGACTCAGCGGCAGCAGGGAGGCCTGGCGTGCTGGGATTCATGGGGTTGAAATTAGTTGGACAGGACTGAGCAACTGATCTGATCTGATCTGAAACGCAGAATTCCAAGATTAGCAAGGAGAGATAAGAAAGCCTTCCTTAGTGAACAGTGTAAAGAAATAAAGGAAAACAATAGAATGGGAAAGACTAGAGATCTCTTCAAGAAAATTAGAGATACCAAGGAACATTTCATGCAAAGATAGGTACAATAAAGGACAGAAACCTTATGGACCTAAGAGAAGCAGAAGATATTAAAAAGAGGTGACAAGAAAACATAGAGGAACCATAGAAAAAAAAATCTTAATGACGCAGATAACCACGATGGTGTGATCACTCCTCTAGAGCCAGACATCCTGGAGTGTGAAGTAAAATGGGCTTTAGGAAGTATCATTACAAACAAAGCTAGTAGAGATGATGGAATTTCAGTTGAGCTATTTCAAATCCTAAAAGACTATGCTGTGAAAGTGCTGCACCTAATATACCAGCAAAAATTGGAAAACTCAGCAGTGGCCACAGGACTGGAAAAGTTCAGCTTTCATTCCAATCCTGAAGAAGGGCAATGCCAAAGAATATTCAAACTACCACACAATTGCAGTCATTTCACATGCTAGCTTCAACAGTACATGAACCGAGAACTTCCAGATGTACAAGCTGAATTTAGAAAAGGCAGAGGAACCAGAGATGGGGGGCGGGGAGGGGAAACAAAGCAAGGGAATTCCAGAAACACATCTGTTTCATCGACTGTGCTAAAGCCTTTCACTGTGTGGATCACAACAAGCTGTTGAGGACTCTTAAAGAGCTGGGAGTATCAGAACATCCTATCTCCCTCCTGAGAAATCTGTATGTAGGTCAAGAAGCAACAGTTAGAACCAGACATGGAACAACACACTGGTTCCAAATTGGGTAAGGTGTAGGTCAAGGCTGTACATTGTCAC
The DNA here is from genome assembly GCF_002263795.3 of Bos taurus. Classification (NCBI taxonomy): domain Eukaryota; kingdom Metazoa; phylum Chordata; class Mammalia; order Artiodactyla; family Bovidae; genus Bos; species Bos taurus. Next base: position 24,081,116 of record NC_037343.1, read on the forward strand.
CTTGCTTATTTAACTTATATGCAAAATATGTCATGTGAAATGCTGGACTGGATGAAGTACAAGCTGGAATCAAGATTGCCAGGAGAAATATCAAACCTCAGACATGCAGACGATACCACTCATATGGCAGAAAACAAAGAGGAACTATAGAGCCTCTTGATGAAAGTGAAAGAGGAGAGTGAAAAAGCTGGCTTAAAACTCAACATTCAGGAAACAAAGATCATGGCATCTGGTCCCATCACTTCATGGCAAATAGATGGGGAAACAGTGGAAACAGCGTCAGACTTTTTTGGGGGGCTCCAAAATCACTGCAGATGGTGACTGCAGCCATAAAATGAAAAATTGCTTGCTCCTTGGAAGAAAAGCTATGACAAAACTAGATAGCATATTAAAAAGCAGAGACATCCCTTTGCTGACAAAGGTCTGTCTAATCAAAACTATGGTTTTTCCAGTAGTCATGTATGGATGTGAGAGTTGGACCATAAAGAAAGCTGAGCACCAAAGAATTGATGCTTTTGATCTGTGGTGTTGGAGAAGACTCTTGAGAATCCCTTGGACAGCAAGGAGATCCAACCAGTCCATCCTAAAGGAAATCAGTTCTCAATATTCATTGGAAGGACTGATGCTGAAGCTGAAGCTCCAATACTTTGTCCACCTGATGCAAAGAACTGACTCATTTGAAAAGACCCTGATGCTGGGAAAGATTGAAGACAGGAAGAGAAAGGAACATCAGAGGATGAAATGGTTGAATAGCATCACTGACTCAATGGACATGAGTTTGAGTAAGCTCCAGGAGTTGGTGACGGACAGGGAAGCCTGGCGTGCTGTAGTCCATGGGGTTGCAAAGAGTTGGACACGATTGAGTGACTGAATTGAACTGAACATTGATGTTGGCATCTCACAACTTCTTTGGATTTTAATGTGTTCCTTAGATAAAATTTTGTAAACATTTTGTCACTTTTATTTTGTCATTCATGGGTCACCATTTAATTGTAATAATTTTCTGGTTGTTAGTAAGTCATAATTCTATAAAATATAGCCTTCTGGAACAATCCAGAAATAAGTGGGAAAATGTTTCTTTGTATCTTATTCTGTATCCAAGTGAGTTATGATTTATAGAAATCAAAGAAAATTAGCCATAATAATTTAGAAAGTGTATCATACCAGTGTCAGATTTAGGGGACTGATACTTTTTGTTCATAACCTGTTAGAGTTAGTTGACATTTTTGACCATATGCATGTATCATTTTGCTTACATGCTCACTTGCGCCCAACTCTGCAACTCATGGACTGTAGCCCTCCAGGCTTCTCTGTCTGTGAAATTTTCTAGGCAGGAATACTGGACCAGGTTGCCATTTCCTTCTCCAGGGGAATCTTCCCAACCCATATATTGAACCCATATCTCTTACATCTCCTGCATTGGCAGTTGGATTCTTTACCAGCTGAGCTACTGGTGAAGCATCATGTATCATTTTAGTGAAAATTGACTTTAAAATTTAGGGCAATGCACTGCTAGAAATAACTGTAGAAAGACCAAAATGGGCACAGAACTCAGCTAAGTAGAGGGGTGTGGAATAGAAGTTCTGATATGGTGTATGGCTTTTCCTGGGAGGAAATGCATAAGCTGAATATAAAAGGATGAGTTCAGAGTTCACCAAAAGACTCAGAATCTAATTGATTGTTAAGGATGCTTTCTCTCTTGTAACTTTTTTGAACTCAAGTAGTACTTCCAGAAGGTATTTTATTATTTACTTGCATTTTCTAGGTTTATATTCAGGTCAACAGTGGAAAAATGATACAAGTAAATCTTTCCGCTTTGTTTTTCTTCTTCAAAAGCACTACTGGTCTATCTAGCACTACTCTAATGAGTTTTTCATGAGCTCTTGTTTGTGTTTTTATGGATTATCACTCAGAGTTACTCTATTTTTCAAATTGAAGTGGTAAGTTGTAATGTTTTTCTTATATAGAATTAAGTTTGCCTTTTTAGGTCATATACCTAAATGACTGTAATGATAGTTCTTTAATATGTTGTTGAATAGTGGTGAAGATTTTCTTTAGGTTTCTTGGACCTCTATATAGTACAGGCAGACCTCAGAGATATTGAAGGTTTGGTTCCAGGCCACTGCAGTTAAGCAAGCACATGAATATTTTGGTTTCCCAGTGCATATAAAGTTATGTTTATACTACACTGTAGTCTTTTAAGTGTGCAATGGCATTATGTCTTTAAAAATTGTGCATACCTTATTTAAAAAATATTTCATTACTAAGATATACTAACTTTCAGCTTTCAGCGAGTTCGTAATTTTCTTGTGGTAATAACATCAAAGATCACTGTCACAGATCAGTACAGTCAATATAATAATAATGATGAAGTTTGACATATTGCTAGAATTACCAAAGTGTGACACAGAGACATACTGGGAGGGAAAAAATGGTGTCAGTAGACTTACTCAATGCAAAGTTACCACAAAGCTTCAATTTTTTAAAAAAGCACAGGATCCATGAAGCACAGTAAACAGAGCACAGGGAAACAAGGCGTGCCTGTGACTGTATTGGCCGCCTTTCTTCATCAGCACCGTACATTTGAGGTATTTAAAAGTCAAACCAACTTCCAGTTCCTAAAAAAAGATCAGAGGTCTCTTACAGTAAGAAAGTTTGTAAAATTATACAGTTACTTGTTACAGACAGGCAGGATCACTACGCTGTGCAGCTTTTGCCCCCTGGGTTCATGCATTGCATAGCTTGGTAGCTACTGGAAAGTTTTGGTGATAATTTAATAACTATTTGGTTATCTTTGTTGGTTTTCATTTTTGTGGTTTATCTTTCTAAAAATTGATACATGACTGTTTTGTCAGATCTGTCATCTCATTGCAATAATGCGATGTATAAAAGAGATGTACATCTTTAATGTATAAGATAAAGTTGAGTTTTTAAATTTATATTTTAGGTGAGATATTTAAACTGTAACATGTTTAGTGGGTCTATTCATGCAACACCCACTATTTGAATGATAAATGTAAAAGAAACCGTGCTTGGTGACTTTGAAGATCACAGTTTAAAAGGAGATAGTTTCCAAAGAAAAGGCTATTGTGTCGTAAAGTAATTGTTGTCTAGAAGAATGTACAGGCATATCTCTCTCATTGTACTTTGCTTTATTTTGCTTCACAGATAATGTGTTTTTTAACACATAGAAGGTTTGTGGCAACTCTTGAATCAAGCAAGACCAATGGCGTCATTTTTCCAGTAGCATTTGCTTATGTCCTGTCTCTGTTTCACATTTTATTAATTCTTGAACTCTTTTAAACCCTTCACCAGCAAAAAGATAGAGTTTGGAGGATGCTGGCTTGCTTCATTGCAGTACTTTATTGTACTTGGCTGGGACCGAACCCATAGTGTCTCTGAGGTATGTCTCTCACGTGCTATAGGAAGAGAATGCACAGCCTTCCATTTTTAATAAGTATTCTTTTTCTGATGTGTAAGTTTTTTGACACTTAAGACTACTGCTTTCACTGAAGCAACTCACCATTGTGCTATTTAAAAAAGAAATTTCATCTTGAAACACTAAAATTGTGGAAGGAGGGAGGCGTCATTATGTGATAATACAATAAAGGAAGCGTACCATTTGAGAGAATTTTTCTGACAATTAAACTCATTTATTGCCTGATCCTTGTGAAATAGGCATCGTCATTATTAATGATATTTTCAGTCATGCTTTTGTATGACATGTAGCTGTTCTTTAAGTCGTTCTTTGACAAGCCACAGTTGTTAATGTCTATATGCAGTTTTCCAGGAAGGTAATTTGATACTTAAAGCTTAAAAAATCTGGAGTAGGGTTCTTGCCTTGGAGACTGTGATTCATGTGGTTTAAGAAATCTGTAATCTACCTCAAATTAATAGTGTGTTCAAATCTTCCTTACTCATACTCAGTTTTGAGTGAAGTTCTTTAAACTGTTGAGAGAGTGTTGTTAAAATCTCCAGTCATAGTTGTGGGTTTGTGTATTTTTGCCCTTTGCTATTAGTTTCTGTTCACTGAAACTCAGTTATTAGGCACATACATATTTAGGATAGTTATGTCTTCCTTAGAGTTGATCCTTTTATCATTATCAACTGTGTGTCTTTATTTTGTTAGTACTGCTTGTTTTGAAGTCTTTGTCTGACATTTTTATAGCTTCTTTAGCTCTCTTTTGCTTATTACTGTTTGCATTTTATTTCTTTTCTCATAGTTTTAGTTTCAACCTATCTGTATATTCATAATTAAAGTACATCTTTTAATTTAAAAGCTCATTTAATCCTGTCTTTGAATTGAAATTCTTGTTTACGTTAAATATAATTATTAATGTTTGGTAAGTCTTTAATTTTTTTCTTTTGTTGTTGTCTTTGGTGGTGTTCCTCTCTTCTTTTGTTCTTCTCTGCTTTTGAATCAATCAGTTAAGTTTTAGTATTCCATTTAAAAAATAATTTTATTTATTTATTTTATTGCTGAGCAGGCTTTTCTCTAGTTGCGGTGAGTAGGGACTCCTCTTCCTTGCAGTGTGGGCTTCTCGTTGCAGTGGCTGCTCTTGTTGCCAAGCACAGGCTCTAGAGCTCATGGGCTTCAGTAGTTGTGGTTCCCTGACTCTGGAGCACAGGCTCAATAGTTGTGATGCATGGGCTTTGCGGCATGTGGGATCTTTGTGGACCAGGGATCGAACCTCTGTCTTGTGTATTGGCAGGTGGATTCTTTACCACTGAGCCACCAGGGAAGCCCTAGTATTTCATTCTGATTCCTCTGTTGATTTACCTATTCTTCTGTATCTTTTTCAATGCCTTTTCTCCCCATTGGTTGTTCTAGAGATTACAGAATGCACCCATATATTACTGCAGTCCACATAGGGTGATATTGCAACAGTTCAGATAAAATTAAGACTCTTAAAAGAATCTTTTAATTTCCCTGATCTTTGTGCTTTTTTTTTTTCACATACATTACTTCTTATAAACTCCACAATATGGTGTTACCTTTTTTGCTTTATATAGTCATATTTCTTTTAAAGAAAGATGAAAAAATATGTATTATTTATATTTCTCACATATTTATCATTTCAAGAGCTCTTTTTTCCTTTCTGTAGGTTTAGATTACTATCTATGTTCACTTTCTTTTAGCTGGAAAAATTATCCTTAGCATTTCATATAGCATATGTCTTATGGCAGCAGATTCTTTCAGTTCTCGTTCATCTTTATTTTGTCTTCATTTTTTATTACAATTTTTATTCAGGTATTATTGATTTACAGTAGTTGTCTTTTTTAAAAGAATATTTTCATCGTGTAAAGGATTTTGGGTTGCGTTTATTTTTTTCTGCAGTACATCAAAAATCTTTCATTGTCACCTGACGGCCATTGTTTCTGATAAGAAGTGAGCTGCTGCTGCTAAGTCGCTTCAGTCGTGTCCGACTCTGTGCGACCCCATAGACGGCAGCCCACCAGGCTCCCCCGTCCCTGGGATTCTCCAGGCAAGAACATTGAAGTGGGTTGCCATTTCCTTCTCCAATGCATGAAGGTGAAAAGTGAAAATGAAGTCGCTCAGTCGTGTCCAACTCTTAGCAACGCCATGGACTGCAGCCCAGCAGGCTCCTCTGTCCATGGGATGTTCCAGGCAAGAGTACTGGAGTGGGGTGCCATTGCCTTCTCCAAGAAGTGAGCTACCATTTGCGCTGTCACTCCTTTGTATGTATTGTGTTGTTTTCCCCTAACTCCTCTTAAGGTTCCCCACCCCACTTCACCCATCTATGCATAATTTTTTAGTAGTTAGACTTTGTGATGTACCTCCTTTTGTTTTTCTTCAAACTTATCTGGCTTGGCGTTCATAGTTTGGGGGAATTATATGACCATTATTGCATGTAGTAATTTTTTCTCCCTTCTTTCCTTCTTATTCCTTCTTTAGTACTCCATTTACACATGAGTTAGTGTGTGTTATTGACCCACAGATCATGGGGCTCTCTGCATTTTTGTTTAATCTCCCTAGTTCTTTAGATTGACTAATTGATATTCTCAGTTCTTCAGATTGTCTAATTTTTATTCATCTGTCTTCAAGTTTGTTGACCCCTTTCTCTTTTGCAGTCTGCTATACACCTGCCCAGTGAATTGAGTTTCTAAAAAGTATTATACAATTCAGTTCTAGAATTTCCATTTACTTCTTTTTAACTATAGTTTCCATTTCTCTTCTGATATTTCCCATGTTTGTTTCTTCTAATCATATTATCCTTTACTTTTAGAAACAGTTATCATAACTGCTTTAAAGTTCTTGCCTGTTGAGTCCAACTTCTAGAACATCTTGGTGTCTATTTCTGTTGACTGCTCTTTCTCTTGACAGTCTCATTTTTCTGTTCCATCATGTACTTAGTAAATTTTGATTGTATATAGGATATTGTTGATAGTGCTAAACAGAGTCTCTGGATTTATTTATCTTCCTCTGAAAAGTGTTGATTTGACAGGAAGTTAATTTGGCTTAACTCAGTCTTCAAATTCAGCCTTTCCAGTAGCGCTCAATAGGCAAATCTATAGTTTCCCTAACCTTCTATCTGTCTCCTTCTGACATGTTTTTTGGAGTTTCTCTTGCTCACGTTTGGTTTAGGGCTCAGCAAGGGACCTGTAGTTTGTGTGAGGACTTCAGAGTTTTATTCTCCATAGCTTTATTTTCATCAGAGTTTCCTTTTTCACTCTTAGATCAATTCTTTTTTTTAGCCATCAGCTCCATCCTCTGACTCCTTAAGCCAGTAAGACTGTTGCTCTGCTTGAATTTCAGTCACTGGGAGCTTGGTGGATCAGAGTTTGCCCCCCAGGTGAAAACTAAAAATTTCACCCTATGTGGTTCCCTTTTTTCAAAGATCAGTCTCCTTCCAGTTTTTGGCTTCTTTCTGTAGCTCTTCAGGGCCACCAAACAGTTGTTTTTAATATTTTGCCTGGAGAGTGTATTCTTATTTACTGGTAGATTAATCAGATACAACTATTTATCCATTATTAGAACCATAACTTCCCTACTTTTTTTAAAAAATGACTTTGAGAAATAGAAATTTGGTTATTGTTTCTAAATTGTTGTGGCCTGTATTGCTGCTAATATCAACTGACTAAAGAGTAGTTATGGTGTGCAAAGTGGCATGTTCTAGAGTCCTGGGAAGTGAGTTGTGACATCCCCAGCTTCAAGTCTAATATATGATATATAACTTCTCAGGAATATTCTTTCTTTATCATGTATTTGTCAATTGATTCATTCATGTATTCATTCATTACCTAATAGGTTAGCCAAGCTACACCGTCTTTTGCCCTCTAAATCTGACACTGGTATGATTCAGTGTGCAGGGGCTCTATATCCGTAACTTTAACAGTTTGAATTCCAGTAGTATTCAGTTGGACAACTGAATTTTCAACATGTAGGCCTTTGAAAAAGATCCTCCATTTAATATACCATTTTCTTAGGTACCTTTCTTCTTTGACGTTACAAAGTGTACTCTCACCTTGGGGTTTTTCTGTTTATTCATTTCACTGCCTGAAATACTCTTCTCCTGTTTCTCTAGCTCATTGCCATGTGTTGGGTCCAGCTCAAACATCATTTATTACATCTAGTCCATTAGTAGCATTCACCCCAACTCCCTCCCTAGACACTCTTGTCACATCTCCTCATTTTATTTCCTTTTTACCCCATATTACCAAGTATAGTTATTTTATTTTGGCTATTTGCATAGTCTTGTCTTCTTCCACTTGAACACAAGTTTTATCCTTCAGAATTTTTTTTCAGGCTACCAATAGACTTAAGAAAAATTCCTTTTTTTTTTTTTTTTTAAAACTTAGCTTAAGTTGGTTTCTGTTGCTTAAGAGACAAGAAACCTGACTGTACCGAAACTAGTACAGTTTCTACACAGTCAGGTTACAGGCAACCTGACTGCCTGCAACCAGAAGTCACTGCAGGCAACAAACACTCAGGGAAATGGCAGAAATTTGGGATTGGTTTTCTGGCCTAGGAGATGGGTTTTTTTTGTTTCTTTGGTTATGACCAACCTAGACAGCATATTAAAAAGCAGAGACATTACTTTGCCAACAAAGGTCCGTCTAGTCAAGGCTGTGGTTTTTCCAGTAGTCATGTATGGATGTGAGAGTTGGACTATAAAGAAAGCTGAGCACTGAAGAATGGATGCTTTTGAAGTGTGGTGTTGGAGAAGACTCTTGAGAGTCCCTTGGACTGCAAGGAGATCCAACCAGTCCATCCTAAAGGAGATCAGTCCTGGGTGTTCATTGGAAGGACTGATGTTGAAGCTGAAACTTCAATACTTTGGCCATCTGATGTGAAGAGCTGACTCGTTGGAAAGGACCCTGATGCTGGGGAAGATTGAGGGCAGGAGGAGAAGGGGATAACAGAGGATGAGATGGTTGGATGGCATCATTGACTCGATGGACATGGGTTTGGGTGGACTCCAGGAGTTGGTGATGGACAGGGAGGCCTGTTGTGCTGTGGTTCATGGGGTCGCAAAGAGTTGGACACGACTGAACGACTGAACTGAACTGAATCAACAAGCACTTGTATGGTTCTTACTATGTGCTATTCTGAGCACCTTTACAGAAATTATTTTATGTAATGCTCAGAATAGCTATGAGGTAGGAAAATCCCATGGACGGAGGAGCCTGGTAGGTTGCAGTCCATGGGGTCGCTGGGAGTCAGACACGACATGAGCGACTTCACTTTCACTTTTCACTTTCATGCATTGGAGAAGGAAATGGCAACCCACTCCAGTGTTCTTGCCTGGAGAATCCCAGAGACGGGGGAGCCTGGTGGGCTGCCGTCTCTGGGATCGCACAGAGTCAGACGTGACTGAAGTGACTTAGCAGCAGCAGCAGGCTTTATTATTAGTTCCTTTAATAGAGGAGGAAACATGCACATAAAGATTAAACAGCTTGCCCAAGGATGCATAGCTAGTGAGTAGAAAAATTTCATTTCAGTTGGTATTGAAAGCAGGGAAAATTCTATTATTATTCAGGAATTCTAAATCTGATAATCCATGGGATTAGTTTCTTGAAGAGCTAATGAAATCGCTACCTGTAATTACTTTGAATACAGTACATCTCAAGCCCAGATTTAGGTTCACGTTGCCACTGCTGCAGAAAAATGAAGGAATTCAGTGTCTACTGGATTGAGTGGACAACTTGAAGAAAGAAATAAATAAAATCTGAATTTGTATTTTCAGCTAAAGATGAGGGACTAGAATTTATAGCCATTATATTGTTGAGCTTGCATAATATCTTGTACAGCTGAGACAGTTCTTAATTAAACTGAACTATGACTTCAGCCCGACGAGGGCATGGCAGCCCACTCCAGTATTCTTGCCTGAAGAATCCCAGTGGACAGAGGATCCTGGCAGGCTACAGTCCATGGGATCAGAGTTGGACACAGTTGAGTGACTAAGCACACACAGCACAGCATGACTTCAGCCCATGCTGGATAAACATTTTTTTCTAGGCTTCCTGTTTGAGAGTTAATATATTGATCAGCATGGAGTGAGATCAGTTATCTCAAATTACTCTTCAGAAAGTTCCTTTAAGGAAAGATTCTGCTGCTGAGTGGTGCTATGGCACTCCTAAGGAAAAATGGGGGTTTGAGGGAAGGAATATTTGTTTAGGTGGGTGTTTTATAATTAGCATCATAATATAAAAAATGTGCTTTATATTCCATTATAATTTCTAATTTAAGACTCCTCTAAATGCATTCTGAGAAAGTTGGATGGCTCCTAAAAAGGGTCATGCTTAATGTTGAAAGTTAGGAGATCTCATTTTTAAAAAGGATTTTGGAGAATATATTACCTTTTCCAATTCTAGGAGTGGGATAAGAAAGAATAGTATTTTTGTAAGAGCCCTCTCTCCCCTCCTCTCCTCTCTAAGTACAGACACTGCCATACCTATATTTTCCTAGAACCTCCTTCTCTGTTGGTAGCATTGGCCAGAAGCAATTTAGTCCTGCTTTTCAAACCATGACGTTTTACAGTAGCGGTTGGCCAACTGCATCCTATAGGCCAAATGCAGCTTTTGGATATGTTTTTGTATGGCCCTGCGCTAAGAAATTTTCTTTAAAAATGAATACCCAACAGGGACAGTGGAGTCTGCAAAACCTGAAATATTTATTGTCTAGCTTTTTATAGAAAACTTTGCTGACCTCTGTGTCTCACCATTCTTGTTGAGGATATACAGAACAGTCAAGAATGCTGCCCCTAAATATTGATAAGTTACCTGATCGAGAGTTTCTCCTTAGGGAACTGATTATACTGCCCTCTCTTTTGTTGGTAGCTTAGCTAAAAGTTGAACATGTCTGATAAGAATCTCCTAATTATTCATTTTTCCTTTATGACCTCTTAATTAGAAAGTAGCTCTTATGTATCAGCTATTGTATTGCTCGGTAACAAGTCATCCCAACACCCAGTGGTTCAAACTCACAAGCATATGTTGTTTCTTATGAGTCACGGGGTTATCTGGGGATCTGTTGAGTTAATCTGACCTCAGCTGGGAGTGGCTCTGCTCAGTGTGTTTCTCGTCTTCCTTCTGGTTCAACCTGGACACGCCCTTCTCATGGGGATGGCAGAAATGTGAGAGAGCAAGTTGAAACACAGCAGAGCCTCTTGATGACTAATATGGGACTGGCTTATACCACCATTTTGAACTCATTTTATTGGCCAAAGCAAATCATATGACTGGATGCCCAAAGAGTGTAAAACTATATTCTGCCCTCAGTAGGAGGACATTGGAAAGTTACATGGCAAAGGATGTCAAAATTTGGAGCTAATAATTCAGTCTACCAGTTTGGTTTATAGTCAGAATATGCTCTGCAACCAGCATTGAGATATAACTCAAATATCTTAACTCATTCTGCTGTTAAGAGATCTGGACAGCAAGACATCATTCCTCTTAAGTCATCCCAAGTATAGGTGTCAGGAGCACAGGGAACATAAGTTTCTTTACTTGGCTGATTTGTATTTGTTTTGTCTTTTTTTGTGCCTAACACCATATTTGGTATTGACCATTTGGTGATGTCCATCTGTAGAGTCTTCTCTTATGTTGTTGAAAGAGGGTGTTTGCTGTGACCAGCATGTTCTCTTGGCAAAACTATATTAGCCTTTGCCCTGCTTCATTCTGTACTCCAAGGCCAAATTTGCTTGTTACTCCAGGTGTTTCTTGACTTCTTACTTTTGTATTCCAGTCCCCTATAATGAAAAGGACATTTTTTTGGATAGTAGTTCTAGATCTTGTAGGTCTTCATAGAACTGTTCAACTTCAACTTCTTCAGCATTACAGGTTGGGACATAGACTTGGATTACTGGATATTGAATGGTTTGCCTTGGAAATGAACAGAGATCTGTCATTTTTGAGAGTGCATTGCCAAATTCAGACTTAGAAGAAAGTAGGGAAAACCACTAGACCATTCAAGTATGACCTAAATCTAACCCCTTATAATTATACAATGGAAGTGACGAATGGATTCAAGGGATTAGATCTGATAGACTGCCCGAAGAATTATGGACAGAGGTTCGTGACATTGTACAGGAGGCAGTAATCAAGATCATCCCCAAGAAAAAGAAAAGCAAAAAGGCAAAATAGTTGTCTGAGGAGGCCTTACAAATTAGCTGTGAATAGAAGAGAAGCAAAAGGCAAAGGAGAAAAGGAAGAATTTACCTATTTGAATGCCAAATTCCAAAGAATAGCAAGGAGAGATAAGAAAGCCTTCCTCAGCAATCAGTGCAAAGAAATAGGGGAAAACAACAAAATGGGAAAGACTAGAGATCTCCTCAAGAAAATGAGAGATACCAAGGGAACATTTCATGCAAAGATGGGCTCAATAAAACAGAAATGGGATGGACCTAACAGAAGCAGAAGATACTAAGAAGAGGTGACAAGAATACACAGAAGAACTGTACAAAAAAGATCTTCATGACCCAGATAACCACGATGATGTGATCACTCACCTAGAAGCCAGACATCCTGGAATGAGAAGTCAAGTGGGCCTTAGGAAGCATCACTACAGAGCTACTAGAGGTGATAGAATTCCAGTTGAGCTGTTTCAAATCCTCAAAGATGATGCTGTGAAAGTGCTGCACTCAATATGTCAGCAAATTTGGAAAACTCAGAAGTGCCACAAGACTGAAAAATAATCAGTTTTTATTCCACTCCCAAAGAAAGGCAATGCCAAAGAATGCTCAAACTGCCACACAATTGCACTCATCTCACATGCCAGCAAAGTAATGCCCAAAATTCTCCAAGCCAGGCTTCAGTAGTACCACCAACCTCCAGATGTTCAAGCTGGTTTTAGAAAAAGCAGAGGAACCAGAGATCAAATGGCCAACATCCAGTGGATCATCAAAAAAGCAAGAGAGTTCCAGAAAAACGTCTATTTCTGCTTTATTGACTATGCCAAAGCCTTTGACTGTGTGGATCACAACAAACTGTGGAGAATTCTGAAAGAGATGGGCATACCAGACCACCTGACCTGCCTGCTGAGAAATCTGTATGCAAGTTAAGAAGCAGCAGTTAGAACTGGACATGGAACAGCAGACTGGTTCCAGATAGGAAAAGGAGTACGTCGAGGCTGTATATTGTCACTCTGCTTATTTAACTTATATCCAGAGTACCTCAAAAGAAATGCTGGACTGGATGAAGCACAAGCTGGAATCAAGATTGCTGGGATAAATATCAATAACCTCAGATATGCCGATGACACCACCCTTGTGGCAGAAAGTGAAGAAGAACTAAAGAGCCTCTTGATGAAATTGAAAGAGGAGAGTGAAAAAATTGGCTTAAAACTCAACATTCAGAAAATGAAGATCATGGCATCTAGTTCCATCACTTCATAGCAAATAGATGGGGAAACAGTGGAAACAGTGTCGGACTTGTTTTGAGGGCTCCAAAATCACTGCAGATGGTGACTGCAGCCATGAAATTCAAAGACGCTTGCTCCTGGGAAGAAAAGTTATGACCAACCTAGACAGCATATTCAAAAGCAGAGACATTACTTTGCCAACCAAGGGTATCTAGTCAAAGCTTTGGTTTTTCCAGTAGTCATATATGGATGTGAGAGTTGGACTATAAAGAAAGCTGAGTGCCGAAGATTTGATGCTTTTGAACTGTGGTGTTGAAGAAGACTCTTGAGAGTCCTTTGGCCTGCAAGGAGATCCAACCAGTCAATCCTAAAGGAAATCAGTCCTGAATATTCATTGGAAGGACTGATGCTAAAGCTGAAACTCTAATCCTTTGGCCACCTGATGTGAAGAACTGATTTGATTTGAAAAGACCCTGATGCTGGAAAAGATTGAAGGCGGTAGGAGGAGGGGATGACAGAGGATGGGACTGTTGGATGGCATCACTGACTCGATGGACATGAGTTTGAGTAAGCTCCAGGCGTTGGTGATGGACAGAGAATTCTGGCATGGTGCAATCCATAGGGTCGCAAAGAGTTGGACACGACTGAGCACACACTAACTAGCAATCCATATTAATTTCTGGAGTTTAGGGAGATTTAGGTCTAACAATGAACATTGACCATAGACCAATACTTAAGAAGATGGTGTGATAGTCCAATAGTAGAAATTTTTCCTGGATATAAAGATAGCAACAAAAAAGAGGGGTAATCAGTTCTGCTTTGTGAAAGACAGAGCACTTTGTTGAGGAGGAGATAAAACTCAATTTTGAATGATAAAGAAGTCCATAGTCCCTGCTGGACAAGTTCAGGTTCAGAAGTACTATTTAGGAATAGTAGGAATTACTATAGTGATCTGTTGACTGAGAAAATGATTTTAATTAAAATCTCTTGTTTATGCTCAGATAATAGAAAAGTCGCTAAGAACCAGTGACTTTGTGATTACTGCCTACTTAAATTATTTATTGCAGTAGTTTTCAAATTTGCCTGCATCAGAATCACCTGGAGGACTGGCTAAAATACTCCTTACTGGGTTCCACCCCCAGAGTTTTCTGTTCAGTAGGTCTGGAACAGGGTCAGAGAATTTGCATTTCTAGCATGTTCCCAGATGATGCTGATGTTGCTAGCCCAAGGACAGCACTTTGAGAACTATTGGTTCATTGAACTTTTCCTATATTCTGGCACTCTGCAGTGTGGTAAGTGTATAAAAGTGGGAAGAAAACATGCCTGTCCTCAAGTTGCTCATGGTAAGGTGGCAGACACAAAGAAGTGAGTGTATGACAGTGCAGTGGATTGAATCACATGGAAGTACAGTTTGCTGTGAAAATACCCCAGCGTGACTCTTAACTCAAAATGGCTGCAAGTGTGTGTGAGACACAGAAAATCCTTTACTCCTGAGCCAAGTTTTTAAAAAATATCAAAAGTAAAAACAAATAGAAAAATGATCTTGAGTCCTGCTTTGGATGAAATTAGTAAATGGAGTCATCTTCAAAGTTGCCTTTAAGAAATTTCTGATCATAATTTTTTAGACATGCTTTTGGTGGTATAGTTTGGACAACATATATGTCTGAATTACTTTGCAAATAAAGCTGCCCACTTCTTTTGTTAATTTGTTGTACTCATCTTCAGCTATTTTTAAGATGTCAGATAATGATGTTATGTTTGTCATGGATAATTCTACATTTTTACAGAAAATGCTACAAATTTCATTTACTTCGGAAAGCAGACAAAACTAGCCAAGAGCAGGGACACTCAGAGCTGGGGTAACAGGGTTCCTTAGGCAGCCTTACCTGGGACTTGAGGTGCTGAGCCCCAGGGTAACACTGTCAATTACTGTGATTGTGAGCCAGCGTGAGACGCTGAGACAAAGTGACGTCTCTGCCTTGAGAACGGCAAGGAGGAAGAAGGCAGTGGATGTAAAGGCATGGATCCAGCAGGGCTGTCGATGGCTCCTTCTTGGGCATGGGAAACTGGGTGAGGGGCTGAGAGGGAGTTGATTAAAGGCGTACCTGTCGTGGGAAACGGGTTGGTTAGGTGGCCAAAGTTATGTGCCCAGCAAATGAAAGAGTGACCAGGACAAGTAGCTGGACTGGTTTAGAGAAACAGAGCTGTACTCGTGAAGTTGTCTTGGTACTGAAGACATTCTGTCATTGTAAGGAAGCAATCTGGATCTGGATTGGCATCTCAGCCTACACGGGTAACACCCTTAGGAGAGTAATCATCTGTGGGGCTCCTGGCCATCTCACCATTTATATCTTTTTAAAAGCAAAAGCATATGTCTAAAGCTATGCAGAACGTTTCATTTTAAATGATTATATTCCCCCTGGCAAAGGGAACTAAAGTCAAGTAGAAATTGCAAACAGAATGCCCAGAAATGGTGTAGTGCAATCTGTTTTCATTAGAGATGAATTAATTTTTTCCTCTTTATTTTTAATTGAAGAATAATTACAATACTGTGCTGGTTTCTGCCATACATCAACATGTATCAGCCATAGGTTTATATATGTCCCCTCTGTTTGGAGCCTGCCTCCCACCTCCTACCCCATCCTACCCCTCTAGGTTATGAATTATTAATGAAAATTGTTTGTAGTGTTATTTGAACTGTCCTTTAATTATATAGTTTAATTAATGATGAAATCTTCTAACCTTTTTCTTAGCATACATCTGTGGATGGATATACTGAACCCCATATCCAGCCAACCAAATCAAGTAGCAGACAGAACATCCCTCGGTGTAGAAACTCCATTACGTCAGCAACAGACGAACAGCCTCACATTGGAAATTACCGTTTACAAAAGACAATAGGGAAGGGAAATTTTGCCAAAGTGAAATTGGCAAGGCATGTACTAACCGGTAGAGAGGTAAGTTTTCACGATGCCTTTTAATACTTACTTGGACCTCTCCAGAGTCTTACTAAAAAGCTTTCCTATAGTTGATTCTGGAAATAAATTAACAGTTGTAATATAGTAAACATTGGGGTATGTGTGAATGAAATGTACATAGGTAGAGTTATACCTAGCACAGAAAAATTGTCCTTACGTATTAGCATCTCTTATAAATCAGATGTGCTGCACATGAGGTTTTCTTAGCCTTCTGTCTTTTCATTATATGGTTTCCATAAACATTTCTGATTACCCTTGCTACCCAACCCCAGGAACAGGGCTAGGATAACTTCTTATTAATTACTACTTAAGCTGTACTGTATATAGGAATAGAAATCTGAGGTTGTACACATGAAACTTACATAGTGTTAAAAGCCATTGTTACCTGAATAAAAAATAAATTCTAAAAACTACTACTTGAAGTAAATTAGGTATAAATGCATAGGAAATTAGCCACTAATTTTTAATCTATTTAGAGATTATATTGAGCAAGTGTTATAGATGTTTTTCTCAGATAATAAGAGAATCAGGTTTCTAAAATCCTGTGTGTTTCAAAGTAGGTATATTTACATAGTAAAATATATGTTTAATAATAATAATATATTTAGTAATTTGTATATTAAAGACTCAAAATAGTTAAACATCTAACACTCTACATTACATGATTGGATCCAATTAGGACATTATGAAAAATGTGTCATAAAACATTTTTGCTAAGTTTCCATTTTGTTTTATACATAATATTATTGTCACTTATGGTTAAATTTAGTCTTCTCTATTTTGACTCCAGGAGCTATTAGGACACAGGTTATATTAGACAAAGATTTAGAGGATGTTTAAACCTGTTTCATTAGTTTGCTGTAAGTTTGGGTGTCCAGTCTCTCTCCCCACATGTTACTTAACTTACTAAAAGTTTATAAGCCTCTCTCTTCTGATAATTATGACTTATCAAGATCATGAGTCAAATATTAAAGTACAAATGATTTTTACTTTAAAAGGGGAACCTTGGAAGAACTTAACAAAGGTGTAATTTCACTGACTTAGAATCAAATAGGTTACAGACTTGGGTCAATAGAATATATTCTAAGGCTGTCTAGTTATCAAAACTTTACCATCCAATTATGTTAACCCCCAGTATAGCTATATCTAATTAGGATGAAACAAAAGATGTTTTCTTTATAAATTTTATTCTTTAAGGTATGTATTCTCTAATTAAAATTTAATAATTCTCTTTTTCAGGTTGCTGTGAAAATAATAGACAAAACTCAGCTAAATCCTACCAGTCTACAAAAGGTATTTAATTATTTTAATAGTAAGTAATTATAATATGGGTTTATAATCAATATATGATACTTGTAGAATCAGTTATTCTAAATTTCCCATTAGGTACAATTCTACATTTCATCAGTATATGAAGAAAAGACTTGATATCAACGTAATATATACATTTGTTAGTATTTAAGTATTTATCAAATGTTTGAAAAATATCTACTCCTCAAATGCATTTACTGTGTCAAAGGAACTTGTCTTTTAATACAGTAGGATAAAACTTTTTGTATCAGATATTTTGAAGTACTTAGGATTCTGCTTCATTCTAATCAACTTATGAGATACTGTTGTCAGTAGATGGGTTTGCTATTGCTTCAGTTGCTTCTCTTCCTTCCTCCACAAAAACTACGGTAGAAGATTACTGTAGAAGTTACTGTAAGCTAACTTAGAGTAGAAGTTACTATAAGCTAACTTACAGTAGAAGATATGAACATTTCTTCAAAGGGTGAACATATAAAACAGCATGCTGCTGCTGCTGCTGCTGCTAAGTCGCTTCAGTCGTGTCCGACTCTGTGCGACCCCATAGACGGCAGCCCACCAGGCTCCCCCGTCCCTGGGATTCTCCAGGCAAGAACACTGGAGTGAGTAGCCATTTCCTTCTCCAATGCATGAAAGTGAAAAGTGAAAGTGAAGTCGCTCAGTCGTGTCCAACTCTTAGCGACCCCATGGACTACAGCCTACCAGGCTCCTCCATCCATGGGATTTTCCAGGCAAGAGTACTGGAGTGGGGTGCCATCTCCTTCTCCATAAAACAGCATAGGGACCAAAAAAAGCAAGTAGAATGGGAATTGACCTGGTAAATTTAGTAAAGCTGGTTCGTGTTGCTTCATTAATTATTTGGGAAAACTTTCTCAGATACACATTTTAGTACTTTGAAAATGAAGCAAATATTTTAGCATTTGTGCCGTATATGTTGTTTATATATAGCTCACTGTGTAGTATATAAGATATATATGTGTGATTATGTATAAAGTACATTATTATTTTTATGAGAATATAATGGGATCATGGTCACATATGTAAGTGTGGTGTAAATAACTGGATTTCTAAAACAGAATTCTATAAGAAAGTTTTAGTGTGGTGTGTATAACTATACCTGTTGTGATTCTAACATTAAATGAAAAATTTGAGTCAGTGATAATCAAGACTTTCCACTTGTCTCAGTACCAGATAACTCAGTTTATTTTATATATTTCTACTTAAGAGATTTGGATCTGTCTTTTTACTTACTGAGATTCCTTTTAAATTTGCCAACCAGTATAGCTTTTCATAGTATTGGTATTTCTCATCTGTATGAACATGAAAGGTTTGCTGAATTTTTTTTTTCTCTGTGAGAGTGAGATGATATATACCTTGTTGGATGTTTTTTGGGAGAAACTTCCAGTACCTGTCTCTCAGCTAATCATGACTTAGTGGTATGAGTTATAAAAAGGCATCTTCCTTGGGCAGACAAATTATCCAAAGATGCTGTTTCTTCCTGTGTTAGAGCCACAGTGGGGCAAATTTTTGCCCACCCCTCTCCTGGGAATCCCTTTAAAACACAGAGACTTCATAACAGCCCAGAGGCCCTGTTCATGGCCCAGCTAGCCTTTTCTCTTTTCCGAGGTTAATCTGTGTGATACTCTGGTAAATTATGTGATTTTGAGTGACATGTAGAACTAGTCCAGGCCTGTTGTGCTTGTTGGATGCAGGGCAGTATGACCCCCACTCTGTCTTTCCCAGAGGGGCCCAGAGAAAGTTGTGGAACCAAAGTCACCCGTGTTGAAACATGCAGCAGACATGCAGATGTGAAGCTGAACTGTTATTCAGATTAAAAATATACTTGGTGATGTAATTTCTGTTATAGATTGTGCTAAATTCTGCTAATCTTGCTGATAAAGGGTTGCTTTTCCAAATGGGCATATAAAAAATGATGGCAATTTTGTTTTCTTAAATCTGTGAAAATAAAAGCAAAGATTGAAATTTACTAAATGTAGCCAGTACACCATGTGTATTTTGTTGTTTTCAGAATAATTTTTATTTATGTTCATAGCTTCGCTTTTTGTTAAAAGATTTAGGAAAGAACAGATCAAGGCTTGCTTTGTTTTCATGCATTGTAGAATATTCAGCATTTGGCCTTACTCATAGTGAATGCTAGGAGCACCTCATATGCCAGTCAGTCATATCTAAGAAATAAAAATATAAAACACGGAATTAAAAGTAATCATTTTTTCCCCCTTAGCACTGACAGTCAAGTAATAGTAAAAAAAATAGCAAAATGGCTTTCTGTGCCTTAGGTGTGCTTCTTAAAAGGCAGATTATGACAGCACATATTTGCAGTAAGGATTCATTTTAATCTCATCTCAACCCAAAAGTATTTGGTTAAGTCTTGTTCTGAACTTGATCTGAATTTAAGCTGGTCCTTCTTGTTTATTCTTTTTTGTATAGCATATTAATAGGGAATATTACTTTCCTTTGTCAACATTAGTGATAGATGAAAGTAATCTAAATTTGATACCCCACCTGTTCCAAACTTCTGAAATATAGAGTTCTTAAAAACAGTTTGGTCTTTGGAATTGTTAGCATCTTTAGTTTCAACATTGCTCACGTAATATCTTGTATTATTTGTATTACATATTTTAAATTAATGGAATCCAGTTTAATACGTTTTCATAGTTTAAGACTGTTTAGCATAGATGTTATATTTACTTGTTCCTCTTTGAAGTATGACTCCCACCTCACGTATTAGTGGTTTTTTAGAGTAGGGTCTATGAACTATACTAGTGATTCCCTGGGGATCTTTTAAGCAGCCTGTAACTGATGGAGAAAAAGCAGAATGATGAAGCAGTTTTATTCATAGTTCACTTACTTGAAATGCAAGATTAGTTGTTTTCTCTGAAATTCCACCCAGTTTTGAAACTTGGACATATTAATTTATAACAGATTGACAAAGTTTTTGTTAGTTTGTCTCAGCTCACAATCATCAGGGTGCAGTTTATCTTCTGTATATTACTTATTAATTTGCATCTTTTATTGTTTTACTGTGTTTTATTATATTTCAAAATCACAAAAATAGCACAGTGGTTCAGAAGTCATCTGCTGAGTAGTAAACCCTGCAATGAAAACAGAAACAAGACTACTAAAACTCATTAATAATGAGAAGTGCTGCATCCCAGTTACATAGAATAGGAATCCTTATGACAGTGATTCTGCACAAGCAGGGCAAGTATAAAAAGTTTCGAGAATTAACATCTAGGAGTCAGACTTATTGAATGAATAATTCATTTACTGCTAGTGTGTTATCTATTGTGTAAAAACGTTGTCAAATGGTAACCTAAGCCATTTATACTTCAGTGAGTTTTCAGATGAAGCCCAGAGACCTCTCTGGTAAGGTAGTTAAGTTTTCCAGAATATCTTCAAAATAATCTGTATCATGTTGATGAATTTGGTCAGTAAAAGTAGAGAGGAAGACAGAATCATGGAAGCAATTCAGAATTACATTTCTTTTAACAAATCAAAAACCAAACTTTTAAAGGCAATCCTATAATTATTGACAAATATTTTGGATCAAGAAGAAAGCAGAAGCTCCTTGGCAATACTCCTTAACAAATCTCCCTGTTGAACATAGGCTGAAAACCAATTACTCTCACATATGCTTGCTCTCTCACATATGTCACTTCGTAGCTGCAAAAACCACTTACGTGCTGAGTACTTCTTGTGTACAGTTCTTTCCATGTGTGTAGATGATTTGAAGGAAAAGTCTTGACCAGTTCTTTCGTGGATAAATGAAAACCTAAGTCATAAGAGAAGAATTAGTGTTTTGTAAGCTGGTTGTAGACTGCAAAAGTTGTCTTTGAATCATTACCAAATTTATATGTATAAGTTCAAACACCTACAAGGAGTGATACTGCTGTGTGAATACATAGGATCACACCTAATGCCGAGTCCCTCACTGCTTCATTCTCCATGAAATTTTTGGTTGGTAACATATCTCTGACCTTGATTTGATTTTAAAGGAATGCTGGAAACAGGGACTATCATAAAATCTTGGCTATTGGGAGATGTCTGTGTAGCCCACAGTGTGGAGAATTGGGAAGTGTATCTTTCACACTGAAATATGATGAATTTGAGGGAGCAGGTGTTCAAACAAGTTTCTTTTTAAATTTATTTTTAATTGAAGGATAATTACTTTACAATATTGTGTTAGTTTCTAAACAAGTTTCTTTTAAAAGGTGATACTAATAATGTTAATGTCTAACTAAAATATCAACAGTTGAAATGTTAAAGATAACCAGATTTTTTGGAGAGTTGCTCTTGTTTAATCGCTAAGTTGTATCTAACTCTTTGGCGACCCCCTGGATGGCTTCTCTGTCCCTGGAATTTCCTAGGCAAGAATATTGGAGTGGGTTGCCATTTCCTTCTCCAGGGGATCTTTGTGATCCAGGGATCAGACCCGCGTCTCCCACATCTCCTGCCTTGCAGGCGGATTCTTAACTGCTGAACCACTGGGGCGGCTCCTTTTTGGAAAGACCAAACTGTATTTCAGGCAGTTCACTGACCAAAACTCTGACTTTTCTAAACCCTGCTTTAGCCTTCAGTTATTGGACAAAGAGTTCAATAACATATTATAGGCAGGTTTAACGTACAAATGTTACATCCAGATATGAAGACTACTTTCCAGAGTAAGCATATCCAAAGAGTATATTAAGAACCATTTGCTATTATCCTTCAGATTGAAATTTCTAGTCTTCTGACTTTTTAGTGTGATTAGATCAATAGCCTAGAATCTGTCTGAGAGCAGTACATAAGCTTCGTAAAGAACTGCTTTTGTAAGATTGGGTACTCTAATTAATCTGAATGTCTCTGACATACCTCCCAGTATTTCCTTTGTTCCTTTCACTGGTCAATCTGTGATTATAATTTAGGATTTTTTAAACTTAATAGAAATAAGGGGGAAAAAAAAGTAAAGCTAGAAGTGGAAACTGCCTTATGATTAAAGCTGCATGTCATTGAGTCCAATACATGTGTTAATTAATTAATTCTTAATATAGCAAATATGTATTGAATGAAGATTATATTTCCCTTATGTTTTCCTCTGTGTTTTTGGCTCCCCCTTTTCTCTTTCCTTTAAATGGAGTCATATTCCTTTTTGTTTGCCGCTCAGTGTTGGAGTTTCACAAGGCATGGTCCTAGGACTCTCAGTGTTCTCTTCCAAGGCTGTCTCAAGGGTGACTCTGGTTTAAATGGTCACCTATAAGCAAACACAGATTTATTTCTTCAACTCAGAACCCCTCCTACATTTGCTTGTAATCCCTCAAAGATAACCCAAACTTATATCCAAAGCTGAACTCATGACCTCCCCCCGCCTGCTCAGTATGTTGCCCTCCTGTTGCTCTTCCAGTGTCCTGTCTCAGTGAGTGACACTGTCCCCAAATTGTGCAGGCCAGAAGCCTCAGAACTATCCTTGGCTCCTCCCTCTCCCTCCTCCTCACCATCTCAGTCCTTGAATTGTTCTGATTTTATTTCTTTTTTTTTTAAAATTTTATTTTATTTTTGAACTTTACATAGTTGTATTAGTTTTGCCAAATATCAAAATGAATCCGCCACAGGTATACATGTGTTCCCCATCCTGAGCCCTCCTCCCTCCTCCCTCCTCCCTCCCCATACCATCCCTCTGGGTCGTCCCAGTGCACTAGCCCCAAGCATCCAGTATCGTGCATTGAACCTGGACTGGCATCTCGTTTCATACATGATATTTTACATGTTTCAATGCCATTCTCCCAAATCTTCCCACCCTCTCCCTCTCCCACAGAGTCCATAAGACTGTTCTATACATCAGTGTCTCTTTTGCTGTCTCGTGCACAGGGTTATTGTTACCATCTTTCTAAATTCCATATATATGCATTAGTATACTGTATTGGTGTTTTTCCTTCTGGCTTACTTCACTCTGTATAATAGGCTCCAGTTTCATCCACCTCATTAGAACTGATTCAAATGTATTCTTTTTAATGGCTGAGTAATACTCCATTGTGTATATGTACCATAGCTTTCTTATCTATTCATTGGCTGATGGATTCTGATTTTATTTCTTAAATATCTTTCTCATCCCGATCCTCTCGACACCGCTGCTGTTATCTCTTCCTTGGACTACCCCAGTAGCTTTCCACCTAGGTTTTCTGCACTTTGCATCCCCCTCAACACCCCCTACCCCCCCACACACACACTCAGTCACTCACTCACACATATATAAACCCTTTAAAAAGTCATCAAGGATGCAGAACCTGTCTGATTATATTGTCTTTCTGTTTAAACTTTTAGATGGCATTCCATTTTTTGTAGTTTGGAAATCAAGTTCATTAACATGGTGTTCAGATCCTACCTTCTTTTTTCATCTCATGGTCCCCCAACTCTCCCTAGCTTCTCCCCACTCTTCTCATCCCCTCCTCCTCTGATTCTGCTGCCTTTCTTTCATCTGGTGCTATTCATACTGTTTCAGCCATCAGGCCTTTGCAGCTTTTCACCCACCCTGTTCTTAAGCTTTTACCACTCCCTCTGGGCTTCCCTGATAGCTCAGTTGGTAAAGAATCTGCCTGCAATGTTGGAGACCTGGGTTTGATCCCTGGGTTGGGAAGATCCCCTGGAGAAGGGAAAGGCTACCCACTCCAGTATTCTGTTCTGGAGAATTCCATGGACTACAGTCCATGGGATTGCAAAGAGTCAGATACAACGGAGCGATTTTCACTTCACTTAATTCTTGCTCACTTCTCACATTTCAGCCTTAAGAGTAATTTCTTCAGGGAAACCTTTCCTATCTCCACAACAGGTGTTAAATCCTCCTGCCTTTCTTAAAATTAAGCACCCAGAACCAAGAGTTATTCATAAAACATTGCTTTAGTTTTGCTTGAATAGTACTATTTGGATTTTGCTTTTGATGCTTGTATTTCTGCCTCTGATTCTGAAGACCTCTGTTCTAATTTCTCAGTCTTTTTTGGCTGAAAAGTGTACATCTATTTCTGTATTCTCAAGAACTATGTAATATTTTCACAGTTATTTTAAGAGTCATACTCCTGGCTTTTCTAAGTTGGGAAGTTTGTTGATATAGTACACTAGTCTATTTTTAATTTTTGGATGGAGACTTCAAAACATCTTTACCATTTTAAAAAAAGTTGCTTTCTCATGATATTTATTTATTGGGCTGAAATGTTTCATTTCTGATCTTTTTTTTTTTTTTCTGATCTTTTTTTATAAGATAAAACTAGAGATACAGTTGAAGCCCTGTGTGTCATTTCTTGGCTCTATTCCTGTCCTTCTACCTAGAAATAACTTCTATTCTGAATTTGGTCTTTCTTATTCCCATTCATTTGTTTAAAAATTTTTCACATGTGTATCTTTACATAAAATACTATATATTATTTATTTTAAGCTTTATATTCTTCTGCAGCTTACTTGTTTCCATTTAGCTTGTCTTACAGTTTTATCCATGTTAGTGTGTATAGTCTAGCTCACTTATTTTCACTATTACTAATGCCATTGTACAAATAAGCTGGTTTACCCATTCTCTTAGTAGATATCTACCAGTTAGTCCATCTTTCTGTTTATATTTAGATTGTTCCTGTTGTTTTAGTGTTTCCTTTTTTTTTTTTTTTCCTAGTTAGCTTTTTGTTTTTGCTGTTACAGACAATGCAGCAATGTTTATTGTTGTGTACTTATTTTTCTAAAGAAGTAAAGAAGGGTATATATCTCTCCAAGTAGAAATGCAAGGTTAAAGGGCATGCATATCCTCAAATTTATTAAATAATGTCAAATTGCTCTTAAGTGGCTACACCAATATCTACTTCTGCTAACTTTGTATGAGATTTACTTTTGCTCCACATTGTTGTCAGCACTTTATATTATCAGATTTCTTAATTTTTGCCAGTCTCGTGGAAGGTATCTTGTTTTGATTTTCATGATTTCTGCCTAGTGAGATTGGACATTTTTTCAAATTTAATCTATTTAATGTTTAGTATCTTCTCTCTGAAATTATTTGATTTGATATCTCAAATAATTGTATTTACTTAACAGCAACTTGAGCCCACAGTTGTATCCATACAAGCCCTTGGGAAAGACTATAGCACTATAAAATTAGTACCAGTTCATAAAAAGAAAAGTTATCATTCATATATGAAGGTAAAATTTAGGCAAAGTGGCAGAGCCTATTATTTTGCATTTAATAATTGATGACAAGTTGTCAAGTTTAGAAGTAATACTAAGCATTTTGTGTTTTTTATTTAGAAATCATCTAATATATACTAATTTAAGTATATTCAGATTTCTTTTTCTGAAGTATTTCATGGGGAGAGCTTAAGTTAGCCTGTGTTTTAATACTGGTACTAGGAATAACTTCATAAGATATTTGATGTCCTAATAATAATGTCTGAAGTAAAAGAGGAATGAAATGGTAATGCTAGAAATTAAAAAGCTGAGAGTTTAATCTGTAGGGTTCTGTTAATATAGGCACATTGTATATAAAATCCCTCAATGACTGGTGTCTCTGAGAAGGTGTATACAAAGCCCTTTCCCTTAGATCTGAACATCACCTACAGGGTACAGCAGCACCCACACTTCACGTTAATAGGCCAGTAAACTGCTGTGAAAGATACAGTTGAATTTTTACAAGGTTTGAGGTGAAGGCAAAGAAGGGCTTCTGCCCCTCCTCAAACCCAAATCAGAGCAAAATACCTGAAAGGCCAAGAAAGCTGTGTTAAAAGGCCAAGAAGATATGAATGTCAGCCTCCTCTTATGAGCCCAGCATACTGTGACTCTGATGACAGCCTGGAAGAGCTCTCCTTGGGGGGAACAAGGTTGACCACTGCCTTTGTCAATTTCTCCATGGCCAGAGTTCTTCTCTATCTGCCCAAGAACACAGAGATGATGAAGAAGTCCTTTGACATTGACAGGTCCCAGGACAGCACAGTGAGCAGGTCTGGTAGAGATGATGATGGCAATTTGACTGGTCCCTGACTATGATGCTTTGAGAATAAATAGGATGAGCATTGTCTTAGCCATGTCCACTTGACTACTAATAAATAGAATAGACTTTTCCACCATCAAAAAAGTAATAATAAGCAGAAGGAATGGAAGAGGTTGGAAGGAACAGAGTAGTTGAGAGAAGAAATAAATAAGACAAATATGTATTGATTAACACTAATGGAGTTTGCCTAATCCTGATCCTTACCTCTAACCAGGAAGGACTGAACTGAAAAGTGAATACCTCTCCACAGAACTGAGGCTTGTTCACTAACTTCCGTTATCTAAAACAGTCAAGAACCCAGGAGGAAACCACAGAAGCCTCTGAACAACTAGAACAACTGTCACAAAGTCCAGACAGTGAAGTGCCTGCCCTTCCGTCATGGAAGACCCATCCGTCTCAAGCCTCGCTCAGCACGCACTTCTCTAATTCAACACACAGTCTTAAAACCCTGGCCTTAGTTCTCCGCCGACAGAAAAGCTGAACCAATAGTTTGAAAGGTATTAGTGAATCCAGAGCTCTCCTGCTAAATTTGTATATGTTAGGAACATCATGATGTCACAGTTTCAAGAGGAAAATTAGGACTAGAAATTAGAATCAGAAACTCAAATAGTAATGTGGGACTATTTAATATGTTCATGAACTTCTGTTTTTTTCCTGGTTAATTCTCATGTGCGTTTTAATCACACTGAAATTTTTAAAGGTGGGAAAGCTCATATAAATGCTGGTCTAAAACAATGGCAGACTTTTGTTGTCCTTACTTGGCCTGGATATATGATGCTTAGTTCGCTCGGTCATATCTTGACTTCATGGACTGTATAGCCCACCAGACTCCTCTGTCCATGGCGTTTTGCAGGCAAGAATACTGGTTGTTGTTGTTCAGTCACTCTGTCGTGTCTGACTCTTTGAGACCCCGTGTACTGCAGCATGCTAGGCCTTCCCATCCTTAACTGTCTCCTGGAGTTTGTTCAAACTCATGTCCATTGAGTCGGCAATGCCATCCAACCATCTCATCCTCTGTCGCTCCCTTCTCCTCCCACCTTCAATCTTGCCCAGCATCAGGGTCTCTTCCAATGAGTCAGTTCTTCACATCAGGTGGCCAAAGTATTGGTGCTTCTGCTTCAGCGTCAGTCCTTTCAATGAACACCTAGGACTGATTTCCTTTAGAATGGACTGGTTGGATCTCCTTGCAGTCCAAGGGACTGTCAAGAGTCTTCTCCAGCACCACCATTCAGAAGCATCAATTTTTCAGTTCTCAGCCTTCTTTATGGTCCAGCTATCACATCTGTACATGACTACTGGAAAAACCATAGTTTTGACTAGTGGGTTGCCATTTCCTTTTCCAGGGATTCTTCCCAACCCAGGGATTGAACCCACATCTCCTGTGTCTCTTGTAGTACACAGGCGTGCAGTGATTTTTACAACATTTCTCCATCTCAGGGTAACCTTCTTAACTTGGTCTAAATGTTCAGCTCTCCTTTCTCCCTCACCTCTCTCTCTCCCCCTTTACTAAGGAAGAGCAAGCATGGATAAGATTGGCGTCTTTGCTAATAAGGATGTGTTCTGAGTGAAAAAAATCACATGTGTGTAAGGAACTCACTGTCTCTCCCTCTTCTGCTCCCTTTGACTCAAGTGACTGGTGCAGAAGACTTCGACATTGTCCAATCTCTCTTCTGTGCAACCAACTGGAATATTAGAGTTTAAGAAGGGATTATGGGGAATCATGAAGAAGAGCATCATAAACCTTTACTGAATCCATGTGCTACTCCTGTTAAGTTGACCCAAATTCTCTAGGTTTGGAAGGTTATTGACAAATCTAGTGACAATTTAAGTGTTTCTTTAGAAATAAGGGTGATTGGCAGGGCATGATTCTGGCACTTCATTGTTCCAAGTCAATTAAGCACTTAAAACCCCCATCATTACTTCTTCCAGCAGCAGCTGCTCTTCTGTCCATAGCTGCCTGTCACGTTAAGCCAGCACATACCCAGCTTATACACACATTTATGCTGTTGCTTGTTTTTGTTTTTTTCTCACTCCTTGTCAAAAACTATTAAAGGATAAAATAGGTAACCAATGAGGACCGACTGTATAGCATAGGGACTGTACTCAATATCCTGTAATAACCTATAATGGAAAAGAGTCTAAAAATGAACATATATGGATATGTTCATATATGAATCACTTTGCTGAACACCTGAAACTAATACGACTTTTTAAATTAACCGTATTTCAATAAATTTAAAAAGAAATCCACCTGAAGAAGAGGAAACTATCCATAGAACAATATACTCTAGACATCTTTGAGATGTAGGAACCCGATGGCTGTATATTATTGCTTTAACTAGAATAAATTAAAACAACAGATATCACTTCACACCCATTGCATTGCACGTGTGTGCTCAGGCACGTCCAGCTCTGCGACCCTATGAGCTATAACCTGCCAGGCTCCTCTGTCCATGGGATTTCCCAGACAAGAATACTGGAGTGAGTTGCTGTTTCATCTCCAGGGGATCTTCCTGACTCAGATCAAACCCAAGTCTCCTGCATCTCCTGCATTGCAGGTGGATTATTTGCCTCTTGAGCTACTGGGGCTTCCTGCACACCTATAAAATGGTGAAAATCCAGAACAGTGACAACACTGAATGGTG
Source organism: Bos taurus (assembly GCF_002263795.3). Lineage (NCBI taxonomy): Eukaryota > Metazoa > Chordata > Mammalia > Artiodactyla > Bovidae > Bos > Bos taurus. The sequence continues at coordinate 24,109,883 of NC_037343.1, forward strand.
GCAAGGATGTGAAACAACAGGAGCTCTCAGCTGCTGATGGGAATGCAAAATGGTGCAGCCACTTTGGAGGGTAGTTTGTTGGATTCTTATAAAACTAAACCTACTCCACTATACCACCCAGCAATCATCTTCTTTGATATTTACCCAAGTGAATTGAAAATTTATGTCCACACAAAAGCTTAATGGTTTATATACCTTTATTCATAATTGCTTATAGTGTGATCAACGAGTAGAGATAAAGAGTCAGGCCCCCCCACCTCCTAAGAACGTTGTTTTTGGATAAAAGTCATAAGAATGTACATTTAGTTTCATTTCCATAGTATTTTTCTTTTATTCCTAGGAATGAGTATTTGAATTTTTTTTATTGTATATGGTATATTCACACACACACACAGAACCATTTGAGTTCAATTAGTTAACGTTGTCCTGGAATCCAAGTCTTAGTAGAGTTGGAATTGTGAAATAAATCCTATAGTGTCTTACAAGAAGATAAATTTCTTCAAATAGATGTTTTGATTGGTTCTCTGTTGAGTATTCTTTTTTAGCAGAAATGTTTCCTGTTTCCTTTCACAGTTGTTTCGAGAAGTACGAATAATGAAGATATTGAATCACCCTAACATAGGTATGAAATTTATATTCCACAATTAATGATAAAATATTTTCCTTAAATACTATTGAGGCTATTTAAAATGATACAGTTTTAAGGATGTTCTGTATAAAAAGAAGAAAAGTGATAACCTAAGTAATAATCTCAGAAAGTGTTACTTTGGGTAAAAATATTATAAAGAAGTTAACTGAAGGCTACAAATTGTATTTTTCTACTACCTTGCTATCTTCTACTCTTCACTAAAATAATACATATGACTTGGAGTTGCTGTATACAGGTGTTTCTTATGTCTCCTTACTAAATCTCTCTAAAGATTGCATGCCATTTAGATATGGATAAGAAATAATTCCAGATATTTTGGCAGTTTGGACTTGGGTTTGTTCATAGTCCATAGGCAAAATAACTAGTTTGAATTTTAAAGAAAATAAAGATTTTATTTCAATTTTAGTGAACTTATTTCCATAAGTTCTATTTTCCCCCCATATTTACAGACAAATTTATTTGTAAATTAATTTACAACATATTACTCAAAGTCATTGGATTATAAGAAGTAAAAAGCAATTATTCTTTTAATCTGTTTATTCTTGAAGTGTGTTTCTTGCTCACTAAAAAAATCTTATGTTTAATTAGAGATACAAATGCAATTCCCTTTGGTATATAATTTCAACTACATAAGTCTGATAATTTAGTAGATTTTAATCAGAAACTTAAAATATCACATAATTATAAAATTTTTTATTTCTTTTTTTTTTTTTTTTAATTTTTTATTTCTGTACCAAAGATTATTTAACATTTTTGATTGAATCGTTATGATAATAGTATCTTTTTAAGTATTCACTAAATTTTATTATTCTGATTTTAAGATTTTCCTTTTTATTACCTTATTCTAATTTGAAAGGGGATAAGCTTTTTAATCCTAGAAACTTAACTCTCTTTTGACCCAGCAGTTGGTTCCAAATCATTTTGTGATAGTTATCTACCATGGTAGTAATAATCCTTGGGAAAACTTTTAAACTTTAAATTGTAAGTAGTAATATTTAGTAAATGCTCAACTTTTCCTTTGGTTTAGTGTTACTTTAAATTTTCTTAAAATATATCTAGTATGCTCACAATTACAGAGTTATATCTCTAATTTCTTTTTTCAGTAAAATTGTTTGAAGTTATTGAAACAGAGAAGACTCTCTATTTAGTCATGGAATACGCGAGTGGGGGTAAGGATGAGGGGATTGAAAAGTTACCTTTGATGAGACATGTTGAATTATTAATACCTGAAAGCTCATTATAATATCTATGTCTTTATTTTGTTAATGAATCTGTAGTTTTATTAAAATGCCTTTCATTGGTGTCTTTAGGAAAATTCATTGTTTGATTTTAAGACCTATTGATCCTACATTTAAAAATTGGACTTTGGCTTATTTAAAAATTACTTAGGGATATTTTTCAAAATTAAATTTGCATTGTTATCTATGAATGTTATCTATGAATGTAATCTATGAAACATTCATCTTAATATTATATTATTATTACTATTTTCTAATACTATTTTCTCTTGGCTATAAATAGGAAATCTCAAACCCAAATGTTTTTAGTAATGTTTATAGTAAAAGCCTGTTCTAGGTCACATTTTTGTTTAACTGATCGCATATCACAGATTCTCAATATACATACATCTTCAAGATAATCTATAAAATGTTTCAATTTAAACAAATATTGATCTATATATTTTATAAATTAGAATACTGAGTTGACAGGGGAATGGTAAGATATACTTCTAGTAGAATACAATGTTTATTTTGACTGTCTAGCATCAAAATAAACACTGATTATTAGAAAATCATTTTCATTTCCTGCACTTTCCTCAAATGAGAGATACATTTGCCGTAGAATCACTGTTCTTTTAGGCATAAGCCTTAACTTTCTCAGAAACAGGTTTAAAATTTATGGAGTTAAATAATTTAATAAGTAAAAAGAGGATCTTGAAGGTTTTAAGGAATCATAGAATTTAAACAATTAAAGAAGGAGGGCATTGGAAATTATTTAAACCAACTTGTCTAATTAACCTTTTTTTGCTAATTAGTAGGAAAACAGTGTTGAGTCTAGTTTTGAATCCTTTTAGCTAAAAAAGGATGTAGATTTTTATGATCTAATTTTCTGTAACTTGAATAAAGACGATTTATTTTAATCTACAACATTTAGACTATGTATTTTTATAGTGTCTCTTAGATTTTTAAAAAATTTACTACAAATACTATTTTAATTACTTTTTTAATTTTTTAATAGATTTGGGTTTTTGCATCACTTTTTTAAAACCCTAAAAATACTTCATGTAAGTTTTTTACATAAACCAAAAACCTGAATCATTAATGTTTTTTATTATCATAGGATTTTAAAAAATATTAATTGTCATGCAAACTTGCATAAAATGTTAGTCTATAATAAAATTAATGAACCTTCAAATACCACATAATGAATTCTTTCTTCACTAAACTCTTCTTTAGTTAGATGTAAATTAACAGTTCATCAGTATGGGAACCCTGTGTGTTTATAGTTCAGTTAAACTTTTTTTAGTGATCTAGTCTCAAGAGAAGGGCTAGACATGGCTTTGATACGAGAACTTACAGACAGCTAAAGATAGATGGGCATTGTTCAATTTTTATGAAGGTCCACCACAAGGCTGGGTTAATACTAATGTGCGTACTGCTCTAACAATTAATGGTAAGTACAGTCAACTCTCTATTGGTGCTAATGAAGAGGAGCAATGGCTGGAGTAATAGGCAGCACCTGGGGTCCTCACTGCTCTCCTTCAGTAGCACTGGAGGGCAGTGGGGTATAGTGTAGGATAGAGGGGTATGTACTTCAGCTCATCCCAAACCAGGTGGTCTCTTACTTAATTCTTATTCCTGATGATAGGTTTCCTTTGAGTCTTGCCAGTCAGTGGTACTGTAACAAAACCATCTCAGTTCTGTAGCAGTAAATCTAGAATCGACCTCTTGCCTTTTAAACCTATAAATGACAAGATGACTCTGGAAAATAAAACAATATGTTTCCTCTAAAATTTATAGATATTTTAGGATTGAATCTGACATGCACGCTAGAAACTTAGCATGAAAAACGGCCTCTTTGAGGAGTACATCTCTTGACTCTGGTTCATTCATGGGGCAAAAGATCTTCAGTGATTAGAAGGGCAGGGAACTCCTATATGAACCATGTTTTGTTCAAAGGAACCTATTAAAAGTAGGCATCAGGGCTAATCCACAATGGTATGTGTATTTCTCCTGTTGTTCATGCAAACATTATTTATTAAATGTTTACTATGTACTAGGTGATATTCAAGGTGAGAACAACACGTGGATGAACAGATGCAACGTCATTGCCATCAAAAAGATGACATTCTAGTTGGGGAAGCGTATCATAAACATGTAATATATAATCAGTAAAAGACTGGGTCATGTAAACATCTGGGGTATGGACATTCCAGGCAGAACTTGAGGGCAGTCCAGATTTTTGAACCCCTGCTGTATATATTTTATCTTTCCCAGCCTAAATTCACATATCTAGAGTTAACTGCTATGATGGGTCAACTAGAGCATCTATTCATTTCTCTGTTTTTATCATCCCATTTAATCATTTAAGTATGCTTTATATAATCTGCTAACATTGTAGATGTATTAGTTTCATCTGACATACATACATCATTGCATTTTGATTTTTAACATTTTACTTATGTCCTAGGATTGATATTGCATATATGTATATGTAATATATCTGTATACCTAGATACAAATATATAATTTATTGAGTGCTTACTATATGCCAGTCACTGTGCTAAGCACGTGCATTATTTCATTAATCCTTAAAATAGCCATGTGAGATAGACAATAGGGAGAAACGGGGTCTTAACATAGTTAAGAAATCTTCCTAATATCTCCCCATAGCAACTTAGGGCTAAATCAGGATTCATACCAAAATTAGTCTGATTCTAAAACCTGAGTTTTTAACCACTTTGCTGTACTTTATAAGAACTCTGCAAGACACTTGGTGAGTTTTTAATATACATATATGTCTATATGGTACAAATTATAAGGATATAAAATTTTTATCCCTTACACTGAGGTATTTTATCTTTCATAATGTAACTGAACATTAGGTTTATTATTATTAATTAGAGAAAAATGAAAAAAACTTACATGTAAAGAATCTATTAGAAAATTTTTACAGTTTCTAGTATCTTTAAATTCTTTCAACAAATTTGTAATGTCTATCCACTTTGTGTCCTGTCATGGGGATGGGCATGCAGGTAAAGTATGGGTGTGATGACAGCATTCAAGAAGGTTGCAGCTCCTCTAGGGTAATAGGAGATGCAGACAAGGATGGTTTCATTCTGTATAGTAAGGAGTTAAGTACCAGTGCAGGTGAAATGAGTATCATGAGAATGAACATGATCAAAATATGAAGGATAAGAATGAAATCAGTGTGGATGGAGATAGAGGTGGAATTTGACCAAGATTAAATGATCAGTAGACTTTAAGAGAGTGAGCCAACATAATATGACTTTTGGTATTTTATTTGAAATGTAAGCCCCAAATACAGAGCCAAATGTAATTTTTGGTTGCCCGTGCTGTGGCTTCCCTTTATTTGAATGGATAATAAAGAGTTGACTGTATTTTCACATAGTACTGGAAAGAAGAAAGAAAGTTTTCTTAATGTTTTTATGATTTTTTAATTAAAGGAGTTTTGCTGATTCATAAGCTGCTACCAATATTCGGTTTTATATGTCTTTTCCCCTTTTTTTCTATCATGTAATAGTTATAATTTATATAGAACTATCAGAAAAGTGTGGGCCAAAAGCTTCTTTAAAAACAAGGCAAAAACTTGACGATGCATATATTGTTAACTGAAAATCTATGTATATTTTACTGCCTGCTTTACCTTTCTGATTCAGGTGAAGTATTTGATTACTTAGTTGCCCATGGAAGAATGAAAGAAAAAGAGGCCCGTGCAAAATTTAGGCAGGTATGGAAAGTAGTTTTCAACTTTGTTTTGCTGATATTTTTAGTGATGTACAATGGACAGTATCACAAACCAGAATTCAGAGTACATGGTACTTTAAAAAGAAAAATTCATACTTTCTAAGATGGAAAACTGAAAAATAAACTTGTAAAATAGTTATATTTGGTTATTTTTAGATCATATAAATAGTAAAATGTTTATAGTTGAGACTCTTATTAATAACTCTTTGATAGTCTTGGAAGTAGAGACCTAGAGTGAGATAGAAAATAAATACTTAAACATTTATCCAGGAATTATTATTAAGTATTATTACCTTTATGTGTACAACATAACTGTGTACTGTTTAAGAAGGTTTTTGTATTTTTTTAAGTAATTAAAGATATCTTGCTTTTGGAACTCCTATTTTTGTAGGTTTAAAGACTATGATCAATTTTATTTAGTCGAGTAGGGAAGGAACCTTGCCAGTGTGAAGAATATGGTAAGATATTGGTATTTCCAGGTCGACTTGATTATGATTTGTTACATAAATGATAAAATAAGAAAAAGCAATTTAAGTTCATCTAAGCTTTTGTTTCTAATTTTTAGGAATGAAGTAATTAAAATTAACATACTTTAAAAATCACTGTAGCAATGCCAGATTAATAAATTGTAAATTGTTCATAAAATTTACTGAAGTGTCAACAGATAGCTTACTATATCCAAACTTTGCCTTAGTGAATTTAAAATACTCACTTAAAAATAGTTCAGTATCTCTTCCGTAAGCATGATTCTGCAATTAAAGTGATCCTATAATCAGTAAGAGTGGGTCATACTAATATGAAATGTTCCACTGTGAGATTTTTACATATATGTTAACATATAAACAAGTATAGCAGTCCTGAAGAAGATGGGAGGAAAATACCTTTTTGACTGTTTTATTGACAGAGCACTCTCCGAATTAATCATGGAGTGAGCTTATTTTGGGAAACATCTATTATTAATATCTCACAGAATCATTATTTTTTGGAACACAATATATAAAATACTTTAGACCAAAGATATACACAGCCATTCATTATATTTGAAATGGATCTTATAAGCATTTGACTTAAAATAGCTGAATCTAAAGACAGCTGGTAATGAGGATGCAATCTTGAGAAGCTGGACAGCGATCAGCCACATACTGTTAAATTCTTTGCTACGCTGGGTTGCAAGTCCAGGTTTACTTAAGTAAGGAACTACAATCATCACTTCAAATGTCGTCGTTCTCTCCATCAACTCTAGCTTTAGTAGCCAACTAGGAAGAAAATTCCAATTGACATTAGATATTTCCATTGAAATCTAAATCGGTATTTGAAGGACTGTCACTGCTCACTCTTCTTTTTAGTTGGTTGGTTTTATTTATTTACTATTAAAAACATACTGTGGTTGAAAATTGTGCTGGGTACTATATGGAATTAGAGAACGTGAAAATGCCTGCTGTTTTACTGACAGGTGTGAGCAGGATAGGAGGCTGGGATATAGATATTTTCATAAAGATCCAAGTAATTATTAAGTGGCTCTTTTTTTTTTAAGTGAAATCTGGATTACTTTAAAATGAGATCAGAGGTTGAATATGAAATGAATTCTATTTAAAATGTAAAACAATGGAAGTTTAAAGAATAATTCTCTATTATAAATATTAAATGTATTTTACTATCTATATGTATTCCCCCCAAATTAAATAGATAACCAACTCACATTTTTAAAAACAATGAAAACACATACACAATTTTGTAGTTATTTGTCAAAAAGTTGTTTTTGTTTTTATATTTATTTTTGCTAAGTTTATTTTTCTTTATAGGTTTAATTAAAACTCTAGTTAATGTATATTTATTTTATTTTTATTTGGTCTGTATGTCATGCAATTACTTTTAAGAGTTTAACAGTGAAGGGGAATATACTATATTATTAAGGGTATATACACACCTATCCATGTATGTCCTTGACTCTACCATGAAGTATAGCAAAGACACTACGACAATTTAGGACCAATTTAGCAGCTATTGCTCCTACAGTACCTCTGCATTCCCTTAAGATTTGAAGGCCTGCAAGAAAATCATAATGTTGATTCAGCCCTCTCAATATCAAGGCTATGACTTGAAGCTTGGGAATTCCTGACTCACTTATAAATAATTGCAAAGCAAACCCCACAATTGCACCTCATGGCAAAATATTGACATGTCTTGTCTTAGGGTCAGTGCGGGACTGATTGTCAATCATGTTTTTGAGATCCGTAACTAAAGGATCATAAAGAAGTTCATACATTGCATTTGTGGAGGTACAGAAGGTTTGAGATGGGAGGGTCTGGCCATAGATTAATGCAGTAAAACTTGGATTTGTGGATGGGGATTCTTACAGTGAGTGAGTCAGAAGCCAGAGCTTCTTTCATTGTAGAAATTGTATCCTACTAGATCAGTGTGGTGGTATTATAAATTATCTTTCCCTTCTTAAGTCTTTAAGACGCAGGAGATTTTTATTCCAGAAGTGCCTATAGAACTGCTTTCATAGAAACTATCCTGTCTAAGGTGAAGTTCATGTTTGGTAACCAAATCATTACCTGTAGCATGCCTTCTTTACTGTATCAAGAGAAGGTGACTTGAAAAACATAATGTTATCAGCAAAGTTCTGTCATCTATGATACAAAAATAGCTTTATAGTATGAACGTCCTATGGCCTATATAATGTATTCAGTAAGTTGAATTAATATTTACATGTAAATGTATCTCTCTTAACTAATGAACATATTTTGGTGAAAATTAGATATTACAATTTGAAGCATATTGCTTAAGAAAATGAACCCTACATATTACTTGTAGGGTCCTGCTGTTTTTGGGGGACTCACACTTCAAATTGATTATAATCATTCACAGTTGTTCTGCTCAAAAACATATCATGGTTCTGTAGCACCTGCTTAGTTTGGAATTCAGAGACTTTTACCAACTTGTCTATCCAAGTTTAACTCCCAGTATTACCATTTTCCAACCTACTTTCCAGATACACTGTGTTGCCTTCACAGTAGGCATTTCACCCCCTTACCCCCTACATCCCCATCCCCAAGCCTCCACATTTTAAAATATTTCTGTCCTTCATGTTGGCTTAGGTCAAATGTTAGTATCACCTACCAACTGGAAATTATTCTTTATTTTTATGATTCCTTCTCTTCTTTGTACATCTGCTTCTATGATTCTGCCTTGTTACATATATAGTTACTCATATACATATTTTTTCCTCCTAATCAGACTGTAAACTCCTTAAGGACAGGGTGCACATGTATTGTTCATTTTTGTGTTCCCCTTGCAACTAGCACATTTTCTTGCACATAGCAGGTACTCAATAAACTGTTGGATCAAACTGACTTTAATAGAATTACATCTTACTCATTGTATGTTGATTTTGTTTTGAATTCATGTCTTCTCTGTCTTTGAACCATTTTAATATACATTAGAATAATTTTATAATACTGAAATATCAGCTTCACTTGTACTACTTCGAAGTTTTTTTTTTTTTCCTAACCAGTATCCTATTAGCGTGGTCATACTTCACATTACCTTTAGACTTTTAAAAATCTCATTTCTGTCCCTATTTGTAAATGCCTAACCAATACTCAACATTCAGACTGTGTTTACATTTAACTGACTCCACAGACCTGAATGTTCTGCTGTGCTAAAATGGCCATACATATATGTACAAAGTAGCTCTTACTGATTGCTATCAGATAGTTTCCATTTCTGTATTTTATGTAATAAAGTATATAACTATTATAGATTTGCTTATAACCTATTTCTCACTTGTATCTTTGGCCCTTAAGCCATTGGATTCTTTCCTGTTTAGCACTTATCCCCAAAGAGCCCTAGGTAATAGAAATTAAGACTGCATACAGAATCTAGTTACAAGGGAAGAATACTTTGCCCAGCTGAATTAGTGACAGGTTTAAAATTATATTTCATTTTTATCCCTTTTCTTTTGAAAATTAGGTTTCCTTTTAAGGCTCAAAAATTTTCCCTTTGCTTTGTAATATATGAACAGACAAAAATACAGTATTGCTAAATGCCCTGTTGATAAATTCTGAAGTCAGTTGACCTCCCTGAGAAACATGCCTTGAGTACATTTAATGGAATTCCTAAAATAGAGTTTTGCATTTTGAACTTGAGCCAACTATCTTGAAATGCTGATTCATGTGTGCCAAAATTCTTATTCCAACAGTGGAGTAAACCATTTGACCCAAATCTATGAAGTATACATTTGATTGTGTAAACAGAGAAATATGACAACCTATAGGAAAAATCTTCATGCACTCTGATAAATATTTAGTGTATTTTAGCAAAAGAACACTACTTTTCCACATTGTCTGAATTTAAAAGTGAAAATTTCATCACTTTAGTACATATGGTTTTCTGAACTAAAGGAACAGTGAAATTACTAAATGTAACTTTGAAATCCAAGTATTAACTTTCTAATTGGAATAATAATTGGGAAAAATGGATGCTTTTACTATAATTTTGAATCTTTTATCCAAATATTTATTTCAGATTGTATCTGCTGTACAGTATTGTCATCAAAAGTGTATTGTTCACCGTGATCTTAAGGTAAGCAACTGGTTTAATAACAAAAATTTCTTATTATTAACAGATATTTGATAGAGCTATTTTTTGGATTGCATGATTGTGCCAAACATTATAGAAGAAAAGTAGTTTTTATTTAATTTTTACAGCAGCTTTTTATAAAAGGCAGTATATTTTCTTTCTTTTTTAAAAATTGAAGTATAGTTGGCTTACAGTATTATGTTAGTTTCAAGTGTACAGTGATTCAGTTATATATTATACATATTTTTTTTTCAGGTTCTTTTCCATTATAGGTATTGAATGTAGTTCACTGTGCTATATAGTAAATCCTTTTTGCTTATCTATTTTATGTATGGTATTTTGTATCTGGTAATCCCATACTCCTAATTTATCCCTCCTCTCTTCCTTTTCCCTTTGGTAACCATAAGTTTGTTTTCTGTATCTATGAGTCTGTTTCTATTTTGTATATAGATTCATTTGTATTATTTTTAGATTCCACATATAAATGATATTATATAATATTTGTGTTTCTTTGTCTGACTTACTTCACTTAGTATGGTATTCTCTAGTCCATCCATATTGCTGCCATGGCATTATTTCAGTTCTTTTTATGGTGAATATTATGGTGTAATATTCCATTGTGTAAGTACACACACACACACACACACACACAACACACACACACACACACACACACACACACACACACACACACACACACCCCTGCATCTTCTTAAGCCAGTTATCTGTTGATGGACACATGGGTTGTTTCTGTATCTTGGCTGTTGTAAGTAGTGCTGTTATGAACATTGGTTTGCATGTATCTTTTCAAATTGAGTTTTTGTGTTTTCTGGATATATACCCAAGAGTGGGATTGCTGGGTAATGTGGTAGCTCTATTTTTTAGTTTTTTAAGGAACCTCCTTACTCTTCTCCACAGCCGATGCGCCAGTTTACATTCCCACCAACAGTGTAGGAGGGTTCTCTTTTCTTCACACCCTTTAAAGCATTTATTAATTGCAGTCTTTTTGATGATAGCCATTCTGCCCACAGTGAAGTGATAACCTCATTGTGCTTTTGATACACATTTGTATACATTTTCCTAATAATTAGCAGTGTTGAGCATCTTTTCATGTGCCTGTTGGCCATTGTGTGTGTCTTCTTTGGAGAAGTGACTATTTAGGTTGTCTGCCCATTTTTTGATTGGCCTGTTGGTTTTTTGTGTTATTGAGTTATATGAGCTGTTGATATATTTTGAATAGTAACCCCTTGTTAATAAAAAGTTAAAAAAATTGCAAATAGTTTATCCCATTCCTTGATTCTCTTTTTGTTTTGTTCATGGTTTCCTTTGCTGTGCAAAAGCTTTGAAGTTTGATTAGATCCCATTTATTTTATTTATTTTTGCTTTTATATCTTTTGCCTGGGGGAATAAACTTAACTAAGGAAGTAAAAGGCCTATATGCATCTATAACACTGCAAACTGTAAAATATTGATAAAGAAAATTGAAGATGATCCAAAGAAATGGAAAGATAACCACATACTCTTGGATTGGAAGAATTAATATTGGTAAAATGCCACATTCCTCAAAGCAATCTACAAATGTAACGTAATTCCTATGAAAACTTCCATGACAGTTTTCACAGAACTAGAACAAATAATCCTCAAATTTATATAGGACCACAGAAGACCTAGAATTGCCAAAGCAATCTTGAGAATAAAGAACAAAGCTGGAGGGACAGCCCTCCCAGACTTCAGATGATACCACACAGTTACAGTAATCAAAACAGCTTAGTATTGGCATAAAAGCAGACACATAGATGAGTGGAACAGAATCAAGAGCCCAGAAACAAACCCACACACCTACAATTAATCTATGGCAAAGACAGAGGAGGCAAGAGTATACAGTGGAGAAAAGGCAGTCTCTTCATCAAGTGGTGTTGGGAAAGCTTGACAGCTACATTTAAGTCAGTGAAATTAGACCACTGTCTCACACCGTATACAAAAACAAACTCCAAATGGTTTAAAGATCTAAATACAAGGCATGACACCATAAAACTCCTAGAAGAGAACCAAGGCAAAACACTCTGACATAAATCATAGGAATATTTTCTTAAAGTATTTTCACTGAGCAAATGAAGAAAATGTGAATGAGAGGTTATCTAGCATTAAAGGGTAAGAGGATTTGATTCTGTTAATTAGCTTCTCTTAATACATAAATGTGTAACTTTGTCCCTAATTAAAAATGCCAGAGGCCCCATTCCATCAGAAGCAAGGTCAGGGTACAAATCCAGGTTTGTCTGATGTTAGAGCCAGTGCTCATCGTTACATTGAAATTCAGAGAATGTTAGGAAAATTTTAATGTTTTTATGAATCCCTGTTGGCTCAGTTGGTAAAGAATACACCTACAATGCAGGAGGACCTGAGTGTGATCCCTGATTTGGGAAGATCCCCTGGAGAAGGCAGTGACTACCTGCTCCAGTATTCTTGTCCAGAATCCCATGGACAGAGGACTTTGGCAGACTACAGTGCACGCAGTCTCAAAAGAGTTGGACACAACTAAGCAACTAACACTATTACTACTATGAATATCAAATGCATGTGAATGGCATCCCACTCCAGTACTCTTGCCTGGAAAATCCCATGGACAGAGGAGCCTGGTAGGCTGCGATCCATGAGGTCGCTAAGAGTCGGACACGACTTAACGACTTCACTTTCACTTTTCATTTTCATGCATTGGAGAGGGAAATGGCAACCCACTCCAGTGTTCTTGCCTGGAGAATCCCAGAGACAGAGGAGCCTGGTAGGAGGCCGTCTATGGGGTCGCACAGAGTCGGACACAACTGAAGCGACTTAGCAGCAGCAGCAGCAGCAGCATACTTAAGACTAAGTTATGTGTGTTAGTCAAGAAATGATGGTGGCAATGAACATGGGAGGGCAGATACCTCTTGGAGGAACTGATTTCATTTTCTTTAGGTAGACTGAGAAGGCAGATGGCTGGATCATGGCGTAGTTCTAGTTTCAGCTTTTGAAGAACCTCTGTACTGTTTTGTAGAATGGCTTTACCGATTTACAGCCCTCCCAGCAGAACACAGTGTTCTAGTTCCTCACATTATTGATGACACTTATCTTTTATTTTTTTCATATAGCTATCAAGTTGTGAGATAATACCTCATTGTTTTGATTTGCATTTTGATTTGCATTTCTCTGATGATTAGTGACGTTGAGCAACTTTTCATATACCTGTTGATTGTTTGTATGTCTTCTTTGGTAAAATGTCTATGTAGATGTTTTGCCAATTTTTCAATCTGGTGGTTTGGTTTTTTGGTTATTGAGTCACATGAGTTTCTTACATATTTTAAATATTAACCCCTTTCAGATATGTGGTTTGCAAATATTTTCTCCCATTCTGTATGTTTTGTTTTCATTTTGTTGATGGTTTCCTTTGCTGTGCAGAAGCTTTTTAGTTTGATATAGTCTCACTTGTTTATGTTTGCTTTGGTTGCCTGAGCTTTTGATATATAATCCAAAAAGTTAATAATTGGTAACTTCCTTGGTGGTCCAGTGGTTAAAACTCCAAGGTTCCAATGCGAGGGGCACAGGTTGGATGCCTAGTCAGGGAACTAAGATCTCACATGCCGTGCAGTATGGCCCCACCCCCCAAAAGTTAGTAATACTGTATTAAGTATTGGAAGTTTGCTTAGAGAGTAGATTTCAGGTGTTCCCATCATTAATACCCAAAAAAAAGGTAACTGTGAGAAAATATGTTAATTAACTTTAGTAATCATTTCACTATGTGTATGTATATCAAATTATCATGTTCAGTTCAGTTCACTCGCTCAGTCGTGTCCGACTCTTTGCGACCCCATGAATTGCAGCACGCCAGGCCTCCCTGTCCATTACCAACTCCCAGAGTTCACCCAAATCCATGTCCTTTGAATCGGTGATGCCATCCTACCATCTCATCCTCTGTCGTCCCCTTCTCCTCCTGCCCTCAATCTTTCCCAGCATCAGGGTCTTTTCCAGTGAGTCAGCTCTTTGCATCAGGTGGCCAAGTATTGGAGTTTCAGCTTCAGCATCAGTCCTACCAATGAACACCCAGGACTGATCTCCTTTAGGATGGACTGGTTGGATCTCCTTGCAGTCCAAGGGACTCTCAAGAGTCTTCTCCAACACCACAGTTCAAAAGCATCAATTCTTTGGTGCTCAGCTTTCTTTATAGTTCAACTCTCACATCCACACATGACCACTGGAAAAACCATAGCCTTGACTAGATGGACCTTTGTTGGCAAAGTAATGTCTCTGCTTTTGAATATGTTAGCTAGGTTGGTCATAACTTTCCTTCCAAGGAGTAAGCGTCTTTTAATTTCATGGCTGCAGTCACCGTCTGCAGTGATTTTGGAGCCCAGAAAAATAAAGTCAGCCACTGTTTCCCCATCTATTTGCCATGAAGTGATGGGACCAGATGCCCTCCTCCAGGGGATCTTCCCGACCCAGGGATTGAACCTGCGTCTCTTACATCTCCTGCATTGGCAAGTGGATTCTTTACAACTAGCAATACCTGTGAAGCCCAAACAGTTACATATATGCATATAAATAAAACCTTCCTATAGAGTGCTAAAATTCGGTCTTTGTCGTTGTTGTTCAGTCGTTCAGTCCTGTCTGACTCTTTGCGACCCCATGGACTGCAGCATGCCAGGCTTCTTGTCCATCACCAACTCCTGGAGCTTACTCAAACTCATGACCATCAGAGTCAGCGATGCTATTCAACCATCTCATCCTCTGTCGTCCCCTTCTCCTCCTGTCTTCAGTCTTTCAAGCATCAGGGTCTTTTCCAGTGAGTCAGTTCTTTGGGTCAGGTGGCCAAAGTATTGGAATTTCAGCTTTAGCATCAGTCCTTCCAGTGAATATTCAGGGTTGATTTCCTTTAGGATTGACTGGTTGGATCTCCTTACAGTCCAAGGGACTCTCAAGAGTCTTCTCCAGCACCACAGTTTGAAAGCATCAGTTCTTCAGCACTCAGCCTTCTCTGTGGTCCAAATCTCACGTCCAAGATTACTGGAAAAACCATAGCTTTGATTATATGGACCTTTATTGGCAAAGTGACGTCTCTGCTTTTTAATACACTCTCTAGGTTTGTCATAGCTTTTCTTCCAGGTGCGTTTTACTTTCATGGCTGCAGTCACCATCTGCAGTGTTTGCAGTCCAGGAAAATAAAGTCTGTCACTGTTCCATGTTTATACACCATCTGATTGCCATGAAATGATAGTGTTAAAATTCAGTCCTATATAGATGTAATTCTGAACAGTTAGATATTGAAGTACTCTACTGGGCTTCTCAGTTTGATGTTATATTAAAAATGTAAGACAAGAAATTAGGCGATTGAGACTGACATATATACACTATTATGTGTAAAATAGATAACTAAAGAGAACCTACTATATAGCACAGAGAACCCTACTCAGTGTGCTGTGCTGACCTAAATGGGACAGAAATCCAGAAAAGAGCAGATATATGTATGCGTATAAATGATTCACTTTGCTGTACAGCAGAAGCTAACACAGAACTGTAAAGCAACTAAACTCGAATAAGAATTAATAACAAATTTTTTAAAAGTAACTGTGAGAAAATAGATGTGTTAATTAACTAGATTATGGTAATCATTTCACAATGTTTAGGTTTATTAAATTATTGCTTTGTATACCCTTTTAAAAAGTAATGCTGTAAAGCCTAAATATATTCAATTTTTATTTGTCAATCATACCTCATTGAAGCTTGGAAAAGTTTTTAAATAATAAAAAATTCACATAATCTTAAAAAGAGAGACAAGAATACATGTTTAAGATCTGAACAATTATAATGAACATTTTATTTTATGTAGGCTCTTTACATTGTCCTTTTTATTATTTTCTTCTTAGGCTGAAAACCTTCTCCTTGATGCTGATATGAATATTAAAATTGCTGACTTTGGTTTTAGTAATGAATTTACAGTCGGGAACAAGTTGGACACATTTTGTGGAAGCCCACCTTATGCCGCTCCTGAGCTTTTCCAAGGGAAGAAGTATGATGGGCCTGAAGTGGACGTGTGGAGCCTCGGCGTCATTCTCTACACGTTAGTCAGTGGCTCCTTGCCTTTTGACGGCCAGAATTTAAAGGTATTGGCTAAATTCGATATTAATGTTCTATCCCCAATCACCTTGATTTCATCAGCCAGCAGTAAATGCTTTCTTTTTCTTTCTAAGGAACTGCGGGAGCGGGTCTTACGAGGGAAGTACCGTATTCCCTTCTATATGTCCACAGACTGTGAAAACCTTTTGAAGAAATTATTAGTGCTGAATCCAATTAAGAGAGGCAGCTTAGAAGTAAGTAATTTTTTCCACCCTATATTTAAAGTTTGACAATTAAAATATTCGAGGAAGTGACCCGTGTGTTTTTAGTAAAATTGCCGGATCATCTCATTTGTCTTTTGTTCAAGCTAGAGAAAGTCACATGATGCTTTCACTACTCAAAAGTTGTTCAGTGGGTTTCTCTAGAGATTCTCATTTCTTCTTCATCCTGCAATGAAGTATTCGAACAACATCAAAATAGGGATAAGATTGACTTAGTTGAAGAAGAAGGAAAACCTAACCTTGTATTTAGGAAGTACAAATATTTCAAGGATGAAAGAAGATAGTGAAATTTGAATCCAGTGAATACTCCATGACTGTATCTGATAGTAAAATATTCAGTATAACCCTCTCAACATCAGTACGAAAAATTTGATATATTTAATAACTAGAGCATGTTGGAAACAGGTATTTCATTTCTTACCACACTGTTTTGTTGCCTAATACATTCCATATATGTGAGATATTTATAATAGTAGGTGCTATTATAAAAGTATTAAGTATGTTGCACCCACTGATGTCAGAGGCTCATGTAACCAAAAAGATCTAATATTTTCTCCTTCTGGTGCTGTAATCTGAACAACTTACTAAGTATTTTGCCCATCTGTTTTCAAGAATATTTTCACCTATACTAAAGTAATTTCAGAGATTCAGCATGTATTGTTCTCTAGTACTTTTTTGTCTTCATTTATTTGCCTTAATAGATAGGGTAGAAAATTCAGAGAATTAACCTCATTTAAACTGTACTTTTTTAGTGTAGCAATGGGGCTTTCTGACACGGACTCCATGCTGGTTAGGAGACAGCCTTATAGTGAGCCATCCGTGTGTACAGAGCTCTCAGGTTAGTTTGGGCTTTGTAACTTTATTACCACAGTACTTTTCACTGAAAGATACAGTATGTTTGGATGGAAGTTAAGGGATGGTGGCTTCCACTGGGAAGTTAAATGCTTTATATCAGTGAATCAGTCATCAGATGTTTTTTACTGAATTATTTGTTTAAATGTGATTAGTTCCTTCCTATAATTTTTTTCTGTTTTTTTTTTTTTTTCCTTTGGGGGTCAAGCAACATGTTAATAATGTTTTAATAGATAAATCTATGCAGTAAAAAAGCCCACTTTCATATTACTGCTCTTCTAAACTTACTTTCAACCATTATAATAGAAAATTAAGTGAAATAGTTAAAATTGTGGACACTCATCAGTTCTAAAATTTTATAGGGACAAAAAACTTCTCTTAATCCTGCTTTGTGACCCATTTTTATCACTGGAGTCAAATTTATGTGCATGTCACTTAATAAAAAAAAATCTCCAGAGTTGAGGCATCAGCTCAGCTAATCAGCAGAGCAAAAAGACCAACAAAAATTATTTAAGGGGAATAGATGTTAAAATCTCTGTGTACAGTTGATAAGATGTACTTGATGTCTTAACGATGATTTATTTACAGTAATGGCCAAATATTTAACTCTTTTATCCTTAACATTAAAATGTGAAGGGTTACAGTATTAGAATTCTCTGAGTAGAATTAAAAATCCAAGTTATTATTATGAAAACATTTGCTCATCAGAAGTTCAACTTGATGTATTTGAGTATAGTCTGAAACCTGTTTCAGCTTATCAAAACTGCATTTTCCAGCTATGGAACCATGAGTCTACATTGGAAATGCTACCATAATATTGCAGATATCACTATACAAAGGCTGTTCTGCTTCACAATTCCCAGAACTGACTTTCCAGAGAAACCTGATACCAATTTAAATAAAAGATTTCTTTTCCCAAATCTTAAGAAACTCCCTTAGAAATAACAATGATGTTAAAAATTGTATTAGTCTTCACTTTTATTTTCAGATGAACTTTATTGTCAACTTTGCAATTAAAATAAATCTATGAACTTTTAAAAACAGCCATTTTCAAAACACCAGTCTGCAGTATGTAAACAAATTTTTATACAGTAATGTTTTCATGTCATATTGCCTTCTTTTTTTTTTTTTTAACTTAAACGTTTATAGTTTGTACTCTTTGCTTTATCATGAGAATGATCTCCTTCCCTTTATGTATCAAAGTTAAACTGTTTTCTTGTTTGTTGCATATTTGAACTGTTTTCATTGTTTTTGCTAAAATTAATGTGATAAACTTTTTTCCTTCGGGATATATGCTTAGATAAATACTCTATGCCCATAGTTTCTGAGTCAGAAGGTAATAAGCAGTTTGCTAGGTCCTGTGTAGCATTGCCAAAAGATTGCATGTGACCTAAAGCACTTGAGGGTATCTGTTCCCCACAGCTTGTTTCTGTATTGGATAGAATAATTTCTAGTAATTGGTGTCTTTATGGTAGTAATACAGTCATAATCACCTTAATTTGTGTTTCTTTCATTAGAGATGATACTCAGTGTTTTTAATGAATAGGTTAAGGGTGCTTCTTCATGTCTAAGCTCTCTGTATCCCTTTAACTGCTTGACTGAGGGAGTCTGGTTAATCAGCTTTATAGACTTATATCAACTTTGTACATTTTGATATGAAATATTTCCCAATTCCCATTTTTTTTTAAATGGAACTTGATGTATTATTTTTCAGTGTTATTTGAGTATCGTGAATTACTGAGTAAACGCTAGTCTTCCTGACTATATCATTTGCTAATATTAAAATTTGATTTAAAGAATCTTGATTCAAATAATCTGCTTATTGTCTTATTAAACTTCTTATTTAACTTACACACCTTCCTGTTGCTTCTTAGATGTGACTATGTATTTCTTAGGGCCTTATAAGTTAGCTGCCTTAATCCTCCATGAGAACAAGATTAATGAAATTGATTTCATATTATCCTTGCTTGACCTTTGATTGTTTCTAGATCTAAATAGTTATATAGCTTTCTTAGGCTGTGTATATGAATGCTTTCAGCTCTTCCTAATTGGGATCATAATGGGAGAGACAGGATCACACATGATTTTAAAAGAATTTGTGTTTCATGCTGTGTACTTTTTTCCCCCTATTTATTAGAATATTGGTATGTCTGAATTTTTTTTTTAGAAAGAAGATGAAAAACTCTTCTGCTGTCTCATCTTTGTATATTTTCTTTAATTTTTCCAGCCCTTAACCAAAATGTTTAAAATAATAACAGTTTGAGCCTAAAGCAAAGCGCTTCCTTACTGCTTTTTCTCTGTCATTTTTAGTCCTCAAGAAGTATTTTTCTACTTTTAACATTTTTTTCAGCTAAGATAATTTTAAAAATCTTGCTTGTGTCTGCCTAGTACAAGTGGTAGTAAAGCAAAAAAACAATAATAAAAACCATTTTTGAAATGAAAATTTCTGAGTACAAATTCGGATGCATATGGGGTATACTTTACAAAGGCTAAAACGATTTAAGAAATATTATTTTCATCTGGCCAATCTAAAGTCCATAGTCTTTTAATGTGTGGACCTCTGTGTAGGGTTTTTTTTTTTTTAATTTGTTTATTTGTTTAATTCTTCATAATTCTGTGTCCATTATTTTGCTAGAGTTTCTCAGCAAGTAGTCGTCTCCGTTCACTGGCAGTGATGGCTAAAGTAAACTTTCTTCAGTTTCGGAGTCTTGTTTGTCCTCTTGTTTCTTGTGTTGAGGTATCTCAAATGAAATCTGAAATGGATTAGTTTGTTCACCTGGTCTAGTGCAGTGTATTGGCCATTGAACAATAGCTCCCTATTGCTCCTTCCTCCTAACGCAGGCAGACAGCCTTCTACTTCCTGTTTCTATGAGTTTTATTTAAAACCATCCTTGATATAAGTAGATCCTTTAAATAAAGGATTAAAATCCTTTAAATAAAGCATGATTCTACTTATATAAAGGATCTACTTAAAGGATCCTTTATATAAGTAGAATCATCCAGTGTTTGTTTTCCTGTGATTGGCTAATTTTTCTTAACAGTGTCCTCAGAGGTCATCCACACTATAGCATATGGCAAAATTCCCTTTTTTTCTAAGGGTAACACTTCACTGTATGTGCATATCTCATTTTCTTTATCCATCCATCAGACATTTAGACTCTTTCTACATCTTGGCTATTGTGAATAATGTTGCAATGAACATGGGTATGAAATAGCTCTTCAAGATCCTGTTTTCAGTTACTTTGGATATATACCTAGAAGTGGGATTGCTGGATCAGATAGTTGTTCCGTTTTTAGTATATTAAGGAGCCTCCATACTATTTACCATAGTAACAATACCATTTTACAGTCACACCAACACTGCACAACAGTTTCAGTTTCTTCATATTCTCACCAACACTTGTTATTTTCTTTTTTTTTTTTTTGGACAGTTGTCATCCTAACAGATATGAGGTGATATCTCACTGTGATTTTGATTCCCCTGATTGATGATCAGTAATATTGAGCCTCTTATCACATGCTTATTGGCTACTTATATATATTCTTTGGAGATATACCTATACAGGTCCTTTGCCCATTTTTTATTTTGTGCAATTTTTTGTTGTTATTGAGTTGTAGAAGTTGTTTATATATTCTGAGTATTAACCCCTTATGTGATATATAGTTTGCCAATAGTTTCCTCGTTCCATAGACTGCCTCTCCCAGGTTGCTTTTTAACAGCCCAGGGTTGACTGTTGTTTGAGTGTTGGCTTAAATTTGACTCTGGTAATGCACACCAGTGCCTGTTTTCACACTGATTCTTAATAATTCCTAGTTCTAGGTTTAAATCTTAACTGTCCTTTCTTCCCATATTCTCTAAGCTATCATCATTGACTAACCCTGATTTCCATCTCCTATGATCTCTTCTTTCCTAATGTTTTAGTGAGGATTTTAAAATATAGCAGATGATTTTAAAATCAGCACGGTAGATATTTGGTAGAAGACCAGGAGAAAAATCTCTTCATTATTCTTAACTATAAAAATACGAAGCAGAAGTTAAAATCCGTAGGTTTTTATGTTAAAATTTTCAAATGTGAAAATACTCCTTTTAGAGGAACATAGGCAGCAGGCAGTGTATTTTGAGTCAGTTCATTTGGTGAGTGTGCAGGATGATGGGTATAGTTGTCATAAGATACATTAATACAAGTATGTCTCAGGCCTATACCTTCTGTTGGCCTGCTAATTAAACTAGAAACAGTAACTTTAGTTTGAAAATGTCACATGATTCTTGTTGATCAAACTAGCAAATTTCACATTTACTAAAATATGAGCTAATATAAGTGGTTGAATGTCCTGATTGGCCAAACATAATGTAGAGTTTATTTCCTAGCAAATAATGAAAGATCGGTGGATGAATGTTGGTCATGAAGAAGAAGAACTAAAGCCATATGCTGAGCCTGAACCAGATTTCAATGACACAAAAAGAATAGGTAAGCATTTAAGTATTGTGAGAGGTGCTGTCCTCCCTAGGCTAAAAGTTAGAGTCCTTTAGTCTACCAAAATTGCGTTTCAAATGTAAATGGGAAGGAGTTTTTATTTGAAAAATGCTTACGTTGTCATCTTTTCTTTCTGCAGATATACGCTAAACATTGAAAAATTCAAGTTCCTTAGTTTGTTCTCATACATTATAATCTAAAACATTTGTTGGCAACAGTGATATAAAAATGGAAACAATGTAAATAAGCCTCATTCTTTTCTTTCAACAGTTCCTAACAAGAGGAATGACTGATTTAAGAATCAGCACTGTTCAGACTGATAAATGTCAGCAAAATATAGCACGTATTTTAACCAAAAATACAGAGGCACTGAGTTAGCAGGAGGAGCACTTTGGTCCCCTCTTGGTTTCCACTAACTCAGCAGGGTCCATCCTCCACACCCAGTCAGTGTCCGCTTCGAACCTTCTCCCTCTTCCTTCTCAAAGCCATCAGAAACTCATAACTGAGTCACCTCAGCCATGCTCCTGTCTTGCTTGAGGGCAAAATGGCAAAGGAGGAGCATTTGAGGGAGTTAGAAATCTGATCAGAACTGTGGAATTCAAGCCTTCCAAAGAATCAACCTGCCTACAGTTCAGAAAACAAATTTGTCAAGCAATGAGAGAAACTGCTCCATGAGTGGCTGAGTATGTGTTGCAAGAGAGAGAAGATATTCTGTGTATGTCACAGACAGATAGTATGTCTATCTGGACAAAGGAACTCAGCTCAGTAATGTGCTAGGCAGAGAGAAATGGAGTAGGCTCGGGAGTATATTGGCTCATGAGAGTGTTTCTGCCTGAAAAATTGGGGATGTGCAGTATCTAACTACACAGAGTCTGTATATTAGTAGTCCAGAAGTTTTTATATTATAGTTACACTTTAAAATTTTAGAACTTAGTTTTCATATCTAATGTGGACAAACTTGCCCATTTTTGTTGGTTTGTTTACTAAAACTTGTTTTTCGAAATTTTGCATTTTGTTTTTTATTTCTAGATATCATGATCACCATGGGTTTTGTACGAGATGAGATAAATGATGCCTTAATAAATCAGAAATATGATGAAGTCATGGCTACTTATATTCTTTTAGGTAGAAAACCACCTGAAGTAAGTTTTTCACCTTTTCACATTAATGTGAATTATTTTTTAAGCTAAGTTACAGCTAATATATTCTAGGTGGTATGAAAAAAATATAAAAACACTAACAATCTTATCTATTAGAATTCAAAATTCACAGTGCTAAGTTATGAACTAATCTTATTTCTAAACACGAAGAGATTGTTTCGAAAGAATAGGCATAGTATCTTGCTTAGCTCTGAGAGGCCCCATTCAGTCAGGTCCTTGAGAACAGCATCCCCCAAATGCAAGAGCCCTTCCAAAGGCAACATGGTTATTCCAGGTGCACAGAATACACAGTAACTGAAACAAAGGGACATACAGCATTTAAAATGAAATATAGGTGGGAACCCAGGAAAAAGTCATCTTGTGATATGTTTTGCCTTGTAGTGGGTCAAGTGTTTTTATACATCAATCGGGAAGTCTCAGGACCAGTCGAGATCTATCTTAGGGAGAGAGAGAGTAAAGAAGTCACTATGCCAGTGGTTATTGAACCATAAAAGCAAATGCTCCTTTGGGTCAGCAAATATAAAGGTATAAATTGAGAGTCAAGAATAGCCCAGAGCTTTGACAGTTGGTGGGAGGCATTTTGTAGAATAGGATTAAATTATTTATAAGTAGATAGTAACTATTAGTGAATCAGTACATTCAGCTGATATTTATTGTACCTGCTCCATTCCAGAAATTATGCCACATACTGGAATAGAAAGATTAGAAGGTCTGTGATCTCTGGTTGCTCTCAGTGTGGAGGGGAGGGAATCAGTCCATAGTGTGGTACAGTGTGGGATATGCTCTGAGGAGAGGTTGCACAGGAAACTCTGGGATGTAAGAGGACAGACACCCACAGCAAGCCAAGGCAGAATTTACAGTGTTTGATAACCTGTTGGAAATGAGAGAGAAGGGACCCTCAGACTTGTAGTGTAGGTGACTGGTTTTGTTAGACGTATTTGTCAAGATAGGAAAAGAGTGAATCTCAGGGGGAAGATGGGAGGCTTGTTCAGTTCGGGGTGGTTGAATTTGAACTTCCTGTTGGTTGGAGCTGTTCAGTAGTCATTTGGATATAAAGATCTGGATCTGAAGGGAATGAGTTGAATAGCATTAATAGATTTGTGAGTTGTCATCAGAGGACCACTTAGTAATGTGCCAGGAACTGTTTTAAGGACTTTACTTTTTAAATTCATCTAATCCTCTCAGGTAGGTACTGTTACAGCAGAGGAAAGGGATCTTCAGTAGAAATGCTAAGAGCTGAGGCAGTGGTGTCAGAGAAGCCAAGCCAAGAGAATTTTAAGAAGTGGGAAATATAAATAATTATTTCTAAAGACTTCAACCTGTTTTTACTTGGATTTTAGATTTTACTCCTGAGATCTTTAATTTTCCTATTAATGTAAGTTTTATAAGCATACAACCTAGCCCATGCATGAATTAAAATGAAGTTTGAATTGCATTGATATAAATTAGTAAACCTACTATAAGTAGCAAGAGCCTTAGCTTTGGAACCAGGGTCATTGGGTTTGAACTCCTACCCATCTCCTACCCTAGCACAGCCACTATCAAGCTGTGTGACTTAGGCAATTTACTTAATTTCTCTGTGGTTCAGTTTCCTGGTCTATAAAATGAGGATGTAATGGCATCCTAAAGGAGATCAGTCCTGGGTGTTCATTGGTAGGACTGATGCTGAAGTTGAAACTCCAGTACTTTGGCCACCTAATGCAAAGAGCTGACTCATTTGAAAAGACCCTGATGCTGGGAAAGATTGAAGGCAGGAGGAGAAGGGGACGACAGAGGATGAGATGGTTGGATGGCATCACCGTTTCAAAGGACATGGGTTTGGGTGGACTCCGGGAGTTGGTGATGGACAGGGAGGCCCGGCGTGCTGCAGTTCATGGGGTCACAAAGAGTCAGACACGACTGAGCGACTGAACTGAATGGTACCTGTGTCTTAGCATCGCTGAAAGAGTTTAGATGAATTAATACTTCTCAAGTCCTCAGAACACTTTCTGGCACATTACTATGTCCTTTGTGTTAGCTGTCGTCTTTTAAAATTTTCATTATCAGTATTACTCTGCTCTTTATCATTAGCAGCTTTGCATATTAGATTTCCCATTGGAAAGCCAGTGATTCAGTCAGAAGTTACTGGCAACAAAATACTTTGGTGTTATAGAGAGAGGGATAGTGTATCAATCCCCAGTTTACCATGCTTAGTTCTAAGAAATTTCTGAGTCACAGCCAATAAACCACATTTTTTGTTCTGTGAATGTGGTGGAGAAAGCCAAACAAAACAAAAAATATATGTGTGTATGAAGTAAAAATTTTAGATTTCACCCTAAGTTTGAATCCCAACTATACCTGAGTTTGAATCCCAAAGATGTCTCTTGAATCTCTTAACCTCAATTTTTACATCTAAAAAGTGCAGGTTAATAGATCATAGGCTTGCTGTAATGATTAAAGAAAGTAACACATACAGAAACTTTAGCATGGCAGCTGAGTGAAGTCACTCAGTCGTGTCCGACTCTTTGTGACAGCATGGACTGTAGCCTACCAGGCTCCTCCAGGCAAGAGTACTGGAGTGGGTTGCCATTTCCTTCTCCAGGGGATCTTCCCGACCCAGGGATCGAGCCCAGTCTCCCGTATTGTAGGCAGACCCTACAGCCTACAGGGAAGTCTACCAGGGAAGTCCTCCAGCATGGCAGCTAGTATATAATAACCATTCAAGAATTGGTAGCTGTTATTTGGACCCAGAAGGACCCAAAGCCATTGATCAAGATAACAGAAGATGACATGTTCTTGTGGAAGGATGTTCTAGCTGGTCCTCTCCCTTCCTGTTTGCCAAGTTTCAGTTCTGTATCCAAACTTTATTTTCTTATTTCTGATTGCTCCTTGTATGACTTGGAATAAATTGGAAAATCAAGAGTGTATTTTGTTTCTATGAACTTGTTTTGTTTTAAAATGCTGGTCGTCTTTCTTCTTCATATAGTTTGAAGGGGGTGAATCGTTATCCAGTGGAAACTTGTGTCAGAGGTCCCGGCCCAGCAGTGACTTAAACAACAGCACCCTGCAGTCCCCTGCTCACCTGAAGGTCCAGCGGAGCATCTCGGCAAACCAGAAGCAACGACGCTTTAGTGATCATGGTGGGGGAGAGTCAAATAAGTGCAAAGACAAACCAAGTCTGCCCAAACTTGCATTTTTTGTTAAGCATTATACAGTTCACTTGTTTATGTCCTTGTGTCATCCCCAGTTATCAGAGATTTATATTACTGAATGATTAATATAATCCTGTTTTCAGGGGCTGACCTAATTTTTGTAATCAAGTTTAATCTTAGCTCAAAGTGTAAAGTATGCAAACAAAGATTATTTTTAATACAAAAGTTTCTGTTTGTGAGAAGAAAATATGTCAGTTGTTTTTCAGTTAATTTTGCTTTTTTAAAAATTACAGCTGGTCCATCCATTCCTCCTGCTGTATCATACACCAAAAGGCCTCAGGCTAACAGCGTGGAAAGTGAACAGAAAGAGGACTGGGACAAAGATGTGGCTCGAAAACTTGGCAGCACAACAGTTGGATCAAAAAGTGAAATGACTGCAAGCCCTCTTGTAGGGCCAGAAAGAAAAAAGTCTTCAACTATTCCAAGTGTGAGTAATTATTCTGGCATATTGCAATATGCTGTAGTTATTTATTGTTGAAATTTTTTATTTAAAGGTTAAAATTTTTTTTCAAGTTTCAAAATTTAAAGTGAATCATACATTTAAAGAACATGCAAAGGGGGCCAAGCTTCTAATAAATGTAGTTTAAGAACGAAAAAATATGAATTCTTTAAATAACATTTACCTTATCACAAGGAAAGTACATTAAACTTTCCTGCCTCAGTTTTCATGTTTGTAATATTTACTTGATAGTGTATTTCATTGGTGCATTTAATTTTACGTTTACAAATAAGCTGTTCAGTGAAGGCAGACTATAGCAATAATTAATTTACAGAGTTAATTCACAGTATCTGCTTAAAACAGAAAACTATAGAAGTTAGATAATGAGAGCTGGAAGATAGATTGAGATATCTACCTTAAGATCTTACCTTAGCAGCAAAGAATGAAGAGAAAATATAAAGGAAAGCCAAGATGTACAAAGGATAGAAGTAGAATTAGTATCATTTAGGAGGTGTGAGTTTAGAAAGGAAAAGGGGCAAAATGAAGGGGAAGAAATATTTGAAGAAATAATAACTAAAAAAAGTGATGGAAAACTTCATGTTAAAAGGACTCAAAAGGCATACAGAAGACAGAAGGAAAACTTATTCCTGGGCTCATTAAAGTGGGATATATGGATACCAAAAACAAAGAGGAAAAACTTTAAAGGTTTCAGAATGAGACAGGAGGTGACCTAAAAAGGAACAAGATGCACACTGACATCAGATTTCTCAACATGGATGCAGGAGATAAATGGATAAAAAATATTTTTTTTTCTAAAGTATCAAAAGCACATTGAACCCAGAATTTTATACCCAACCAAACTGTCATATAAATGTCAGTCATTTCAGTTCAGTTGCTCAGTCGTGTCTGACTCTTTGCGACCCCATATGTAAAGAAGAATATTCTCATGACTAAAGTATTTCAACTCTTGTGATACAATG